>NC_046294.1:47114493-47420899 GCF_004115265.2 Rhinolophus ferrumequinum | reverse complement strand
CAAGTACTGTTGTAATATTTTTTAACATAATAATTTCAATCATAATAATTTAACCCAAGGACTTAAACTAGGAACAACATAATGTTTGTTAAGTTCTGACACATGTAATAGCCAAGACTTGGAAACAACTTACGTTCAACATTTAACAGTAGTAAAAATCATCATACATCAACATGGTGGGTTAAGTACTATTAAAAATAATGATAATGTGTTTCATTGTGGAAATAAAGTACCTTTGATTTAATAAGTAAAAATTCCAGAATTAAAAATATTATTTATACTACTAGAGCATACCAAAAATGAAAATGGCTATTAAGGTATCCTTATATGTTCATCATTTACATTTAATACTCATTACATTGAAGTAAAAATTGAAAGAAAACAAAAATCACCCAATTAGTCTAATTTTAGTCTAATTTTCTTTCAAAGTGCTAAGAATTAACGTGTCAAAAAGAAAAACCCCACCCTATCTGCATTGTACTTGACTGATGAAGCAAGATAAATTAAATACTTCCAAAACTACTGATAAAAAATCAGACCATACTTATTTTAGAGACGTACTTTTTTTCTTTTATAAACATTTAAAATAAGGCTAAAGCCAAAATATAGTAAGTCAGTATACATTAAAAGAGTACCATAAACAAAACATTTAGAAATTTTTAATGCTCACAACAGGAGTTAAAAAACACAAGAGTGGCAGCAAAAATAACAAGAAACCCAGAATCGAACAGCTAAAGCTAAATTTATGACAAAGGAGTAGGTCCACCTAAGTCAAATTAAGTGTTCTTAAAATTAGATGGATTCATTAAATACAAAAATGAATATTTAAGGAGAGAGTGCAAAGTTGCTCAAGATTGTGAAACCCAGAGATGTGAATTTAAAGAGCATATAGTAAATCACCTGTATTCAGAAACTTTCATAAACCCATTTTTAAGACCACAGGTAACAAAAATATATAAAAAAGTGTCTTTTGGTACACAGTGCCACAAGTAACAGAATGGTGTTATTCTATGGACTATTCAAGGAGACTTGAGAAAACCTGGATATTTTGAAAGAACTCTAATATTCACTGGTCAGTTTGTTACTTGACAGCCAATTATCCATTAGAAAAAGCCGACCGGCACCAGCTGATTCCATCATTTAACAAGTGTAAGTAACCCCATCTGGGTTTGCTCAAAAGAATAACAACTTCCTTTAACAAATCCAAACATAATTAGGAAAATGTGTGAGGATGTTTTTATTTTTGTATGTTTAAATATGAAATCTTCTCTATGTTAACTGTATTACTTAAAAATACAGAAAAGAGAGCTGATACATTAGCAATCATAAGATATGAGAAGCAAGCAAGCATAAGCACTAGTTAAGCTACCACTGGTGGTGTATTCAATTTTGGTCATAATAATTGAAAACATACTGAAAAACTACATCACAACCAAATGATTAAAGGGATAGGAAAAAGTATGAAAATCAAGTCTTCTGAAAACAAAAGAAACTGATGATACTTTATCTGGAAGACAATGGGGTTCCACGAAGAAACTGTAGCAGACTGGTCTATTTAGCTTTCGGAGATAAAAGTAGAATCATCGGGTGGAAATACTATGGAGGCAGGATTTGGTTTCTAAACAATCTGAACAAAATGGACTGACCTGTTAAAGGAAGCCACCTTAACTGAGATTTTTCAAGACAAGTAAGGGACTCTCACAGTAAGGGTGGCCTCTCGTAAACTCTAAAGCACCTTCCAACTAAGATTCTGTGATGCAAGGACATACATTTTAAAAATCAATACAACTACATTTAAGTAGGCAGTAACACTGATATATGCAACTGTAATATTAAATTCTTTGGTCAGGAACTTTCAATTAGCTTTGAAAAACGATGGGATTATTAAAAACCATTTAAAAAGCCATTCAAGTGAAAATGGAATGTTACAATATTTATGCTACCTCCTTCTACTGAAAACAACCAAAAATAAGGACAAGAAATCAAATGAAAATATCATTTTTAATGATAAAGCTGATTCTAACGTTCACACAGATATCAATTAGAATTCTAATTCACTTTTGCTCCCTCCAAAAACCTAACTAAAATCTATGGTTAATAAAATTAAAACATATCTATATAACCCACAATGACAAAGAATGGGAATGTAGTAAATGAACAGATGAGAAAATATAAAAAATTTCTAGGGGAAAGAAGTAGACACAGGAGTGATAAAGCAGGATAGAGCAAACACTATAGCTTAGAGTACACTCAAAGGGGATTACAGCCAAAAACAGAGCATAAATATCCTGGAGAATCCCAGAAAGGTTAGGGATTCAAGAAGACCAAATTTGATGAAATGAGGCTGAAAACAGAAGGAAAGAAGAATCAGTGCAAAGTATATATACAAAACAACTACACAACTGGCATCCTCTAAATCCCTGATGCTTGACAGACAGGCCAGAATACCCAAGAGCACGCCTGTGATGAAACCTAGTTAACATAGGGAAAGAACAAATACAACTAGTTTGAGTGCTTGCATCATCCCAGAGCTAACATTTAGAGGATAACAGCTGGTTCCTGTACGATTTACCTTAAAGTGAAACCTACTGGTAAATGAGCTCTACCCCCACACACAAGTAGCCAGTGAGCCTTTTATTACTTTATTCTTAAATGTAAATGGAGAGAATCACCAAGCATTAAAGATGAAAAAAAAATTATCCTGAAGATTTAAGGAACAGGAGAACCTTTGCGAATGTTAGAATCAGCTTAACATTGAAAAAAATTTAATGCCAATTAACAAATTCAGGTTTTCAAGAAAAACTGCTTCTTAGAACCAGATGCTTAAAAAAAAGGAACTTTCAGGGGGACCGGATGGATCAGTCGGTTAGAGCGCAAGCTCTGAACAACAAGGTTGCTGGTTCAATTCCTGCAGGGGATGGTGGGCTGCGGCCCCCCCGCCCCCATAACTACCATGTTTCCCCCAAAATAAGACCTAGCCGGACAATCAGTTCTAATGTGTCTTTTGGAGCAAAAATTAATATAAGACCCGGTATTATATTATATATTATATTACCCGGTCTTATACTATACCAGGCCTCATATTAATTTTTGCTCCAAAAGACGCATTAGTGCTGATTGTCTGGCTAGGTCTTATTTTTGGGGAAACACGGTAGATTGAAAACGGCAACTGGACTTGGAGCTGAGCTGCGCCCTCCAGAACTAAGACTGAAGGACAACCACTTGACTTGGAGCTGATGGGTCCTGGGAAAAACACACTGTTCCCCAATAAAGTCCTGGAAATACACACTGTTCCCCTTCGCCAATAAAAACAAAAAAAAACAAAAAACAAGAGCTTAGAAAAGGTCTAAGCAAAGCACTGAAATTTCAGGACAAAGGAACAATCCTAAATGCTTGTGGGAGTGCGGGTAACAAGTCTCAAGAATCAGAAAGGCTTCTGTTCAGTGATGGTTAATGCCAGAAAGAATATAGTAAAAGTTCTGAGGGTAAATTATTTTCACACCAGAAGTCTGTATCATTGAAGTGTGAGGAACAAATGAAGGCATTTTCAGACCTGTGAGTACAATTTACTTGAAAACACATTCCAGAAAATTCAGGATATAAACAGAGGAAAACCCTATATCCAGGACACAGCAGTTCCCACTGAGTAGACTTGAAGGGAATATCCCGGGGGAATGCTAAAGGCCTAGGGAATAATCAGAGTTTGTATGGCTGCAGGAGGGCAGAGAGATCAAAGAATGAGGGACCTAAGGTAAAATTACGATACCTCCCTTAAAAATTGGGAGTTTAGAAAGGTGAAAAGGGCTGATAATGCAAGGGAAAAAAAGAATCAAATCCCAGGAAAAGCTGCATGACAAAGGTGTACAGCATTTTTTTCATGGTTATAACTTTTATGCTTTAACCAAAGAAAAGGAGACAGTACTAATTGTAGGACAGACAACATGTTAACAACTTCATCAACACAAAAATATAAAGATGGCAAAAGAAATGAGGCAAAGAGAAAGATAAGGAAGGGCACTAATGTTCTTACTTCTTACTTGACCAAGGGGAGTCAAGAAATACTATCTCCTAGTTGACAGAAGAAAAAGTATACAAAGACACGGCTTAACTTTGCAGTCTTCTCAAAATGTGGTACATGGAGATGAATTTAAACTCCTTCCTTCCCTCCCTCCCACCATTCCTATCTATCATACTCTACCTATGCCAGGTGGTATCTATCAATTTTTCCCTTTATGGTAGAACACAGTTTTCTTTAAAAAATATATTTAAGTTAAAAAGTAAGTTAATTTTAAATCAGAAATAATAATAAAGGTGGCAGGCAGGTATTGCAAAAACGAGGAAGGGATGTTCCAATAAATTAAGTATGAAAAACACTTCAATAGATAAAACTAAACTTAGGGACTTTAGTAAACATAACTACATTGGGAGAAGTGAATAATGAACATAGAGGTGATAAATGGGCTAAATTCTCCTGTACCATTAACTATTTACTCAGATTTAATAAAGCAAAACACAGCAATATAAGCACATCATTTAGAGAGATGAACTTAATTACATACCAGGTGAATTAAAAGCTGTAACAAAAGTGCTTTCTTTGGGGTAGTAGGCCTGAGGATGGGGAAACAGGGAAGGCCAGGATCTATTACAAGCCCTTTTGCACTACATAATGATTCAATGACATGTATGTATGTACTGCTTTGGTAGGGGTGGAACAAAAGTGGCATGGAAAATTGGGTTAGCAAATTATTAGCAAGAAATAAACTGAGTAAAGCCTTCTAAAGTTGACTGACACTTACCTACTGGGGCCTGGGGGGCTCCAAAGCCCAAAGTGGCTGTCGTGGTATTAAATCCAGGGGCCCCAAAGGCTCCTGTACCAAGAGGCCCTCCGATCTTAGGTTGGTTGTTCCCAAACAAAGATGCCTGTCCAGCACCAAGAGCTATGGAGACAAGAGGAAAGAAAAAAGCGCCACAGAAGATCCTTTCAATGTTGTACCAGGTCAATTACTTAAAAATATAAAACATTTGGAAACTTCATAATGACCACTCACTTCAACAAAAGAGCTAATAGAGTAAATGCTAACTACATGCCAGGCACTGTGTTGAGTATATTATATACATTACAGGCAAAATAGTTTCTCTCTCTGTGTTGTTTCCTCAACTATAACGAGATAATAATACATAGCTTAGATATTTAGCCTAAGATTAAAATGAACAAACACATATTAAGCATTTAGAAGATGTCTGGTAGATATTAACATTTATTAAATATTAACCACTACCATCTTATTCAATCTTCATAAGCCTGAAAGTAGAAACTATTATCCTCATTTTACAGATAAGAAAACTGAGGGTTTAGTAATTAATTAGCTCAATGTCACAAACATAGTAAATGATGAAACTGGGGATCAGACCTCAGTACATCTGACAATACAACCAAGGGCTCTTAACTACTACTCTGTAGTAAAACAGATTTTGAAAAAATTTTAAAAAGTCAATTCTCCTTAAGTTTCAATCTTTCAAAATCAAAATACTCAGCTGAACCTATCACAGTATCATCTTTTTGACTAACTATGGCTAAACTACAGAAAATCAAATCCAACATACTTTCTTCCAATAGCAAAAAGTAACACTTTCTCAAGTATCTATCTCATGAAAACTACTTTAGACAAACTTTTTGTTTTATAAAAAGCTAAAATGCCTTGTGATAAGGTTACCAGATTCAATTTTCAGCATGAATCAGATCATACGGAGTAAGAACTTATTTTCGCCAGAGGGAAACCCACGGCAAAAACTTGGAATGTTTTAAAGCCTAATGAATCTTGATTATGGATCTTATTATCAGCAGTGATTTTTAAAGTATAAAATGGGGAGAATTTATTTAGATACAAGTCACTGACATAACTTTTTAAAAAAATTTTCATCCCCTCCACCTCAAAAAGTTATTGGCAATTTGTAAGAGCCGAAGTGCCTTTTAATGCATCAATGCATATTGACAGCATGTGGTTTACCATGAAAATCACAAAAATCACTTCAAAGATAATAACTTGCAAGTCAAAAATCTCGAATGAGAACTGCTTTGAGATCACAACCAAAAAAAGGATAGGAAGTTTATACTAAGAAAATTCACATAGCAAATTAGTGAGGATGACTAATGACTGAATGGACTAAACATTCCCTAACTGTCCAACTGCATCAATAACAAGACAACAATGTAACAATGAGATTATTTCACCTAAAAAGCCCAGCTTTGGAACAGGGAATAAGTACTAAACCATTAGAAATTGGTAAAAATTACAAGAAAAACTAACATTATATTACTCTGTCAAAGGACATGGTTTATAGACAAATTTCCAGATTCCTTATTTTTCCAGGTAGCAAAACATGTCCTTACCTCCAAACAAAAATTTAGATGAAACCCAAATATATAAAATGGATAAAAATGTCTGTTCTGGATGGGTGTGTATTTCCCTGATCTTTGCAGCAGCTCTGGGTAAAGAACCATGAAGCAGTCTAAAAACCACTGTATTTTAATAACCCACAAAAGAATTAAAAAAGGCATTGCGAGGTTCAAGTGACCTGGAAAGGGACTGTCACAAAATGACTTGCATATAGTATTACAATTTATCAATGGGAAAATACGTATTTTTATCCAGATCTGTCTGATATTATTTACAAATGGCTTTTTATGCTTAATGAAAGGACTTACTAGGGACATCCTGATGTAAGACAATGTTGATTTATGAAATATTCTATATTTATGATTAGTTGTAGGAATCATAAGGAAGCTATGTGGGGGGGCACCATGGTATAGTGACCCTAGAAACTCCAAAGATGCTGATGGAAAAAGTGAAATGACTGTATTTCTTTTGAGATCTTCTAATAAATATTAGAATTTAATTTTATCTATGGTTATCTATCTTGGGGTAGATTTCTCTGTGTATATCTCAGTATAAAATCAACTTTACTAGATGTACCCTTAAACTTATTACTTCATAGAAAATTATGAAAACTAAAACTTCTTAATATTACTAAATAACTACCAAGAAAATGGCATACTATTAATACTGCTGATAGTTAATATCACTGTGAAGAAGAAACTGATACGTCCATGATTTAATGAGTACTCCTTAGTCTGAGCACATCAGGGGAAAAAAAAGATCACATGCCAAAGGATAAACAAAATATTTTATACTAATATTAACCACTTAAATCTAAGTGTACAAAAAAACTTACGTATTTGTACATGTAGTATCTCTATAATCAAGTATCATGAAGTATGCAAAGGCCAATATTACCGGTAAATTTACTTCTGTTGAGTTTGAGTCCCCATCACTCAAAACAAGAAGCCACATAGGAATACCCACTTAGCTAATGTCCCCCCCCACCAAAAAAAACAAACACAGCCTAAAGCTACAGTGCTATTCTATTTGTGATACCATGGAATGCAGAGTTGATCTATGTGGGTGTGTATGTACAATAGTCTCCAGATACAGTCCTCTCAAAACTAAGTATGCTTTAGCAGATGTAATCATGAAAGAATTCCAATAGTGTTCTCTTGGTCATTCTCACAATTCTCATTTCCGTTTATGATCTGCTGTCAAGGTTGGGGGTGTAAAATTCTTTCCTTGGCTTTTAGTTTCTGGGGACAAGGCATTAATGAGGAACATATAACAGTAATAAAAATGTGATTTGTTGTCTATAAGGTAGAGCTGTTTAAGAAAATCGGAATATAATCAAATTAATAAAAAGGCTATTATATTACTGTGGAATAAAAGACAACAGCACTAGAAAAAAGTTACAGAACATTTTATAATCTTGGATGACTAGAAAAGACATAGGCTGCAAGACCCAAAAGACAAAGAGATGATGATAATTTTGACCACATAAAACTAAAAACTTGAATAAGAATATACCATAAACAAAATTAAAGACTTAGTGGAAATATCTGTAACTGACAATAGAGTAACATCTTACCCAGCCCTTAGACTTTTGGTTCATAAACTCTCTAGAATCAAAATTACCCTGGAAAAAGACCCTTAATTTGTCCACGGCAAAGCTAATTCTTCCTTTGGGATTAGAAGACAATACTGATGTCAGGTGATGTATTCTACTTAAGTTCAGGGATCACAGCACACAAAATACTAGAGCTTTTTGTTTTTATTTCTTGCAAATACCAGGGATGCCAAAAAAAAAATGTATACATATGACTTGTATTCATGTTTTGTTATCGGTATATATTGAGTATTACAATTTTAATACAGTTTTTTCCTTTCTTAAAATGTGTATACATTTTTTGGCACCCTCTGTAATGCAGTACAATTTGAATAAGTTAAAAAGCTCAAATGAAACTCTGCCATACAACCAAAAAGAGTTAATATCCATAATACATAAAGCAGTCTCATAAATAAACAATGATCAAATGTTACGAATCGGAATTCAAAGATTCAAATGGCCAGCAAACATACATATGAATATCCAGTCATCAGTGAAATGCAAATCAGAACATACCAATTTCCACCATCATGCATGCAAACATGAAAAAGCCCAACAATATGAAAAGAGTATGGGAAAAGGAGTACTTTTATATGTGAGCAAAAATGCAAACTGGCATTTTTTTTGGAAGGCAAACTGATTAAGACTGACCAAAATTCAAAATATGTGTATGTTTGCACAATTCCAATTTTAATAATCAATCCTATATAACACTAACACACACAAAATTATGTAACAAAGATCTTTATTATTGCATTACTAATAATATTAAATAACTCAAATGACCACGGTATACCGTGTTTCTTTCTACTCTGTATTCCCGAAAATAAGACCTAGCCGGATAATCAGCTCTAATGCATCTTTTGGAGCAAAAATTAACATAAGACCCGGTCTTATTTTACTGTAAGACCTGATCTTTATAACATAACATAACACAGCACAACATAACATAATACTGGGTCTTATATTAATTTTTGCTCCAAAAGACGCATTAGAGCTGATTGTCTGGCTAGGTCTTATTTTCGGGGAAACAGGGTATCGATAACAAAAGATGAATACAAGTCACGTTTGATTTTTGCAATTACAAGAGGTGCTCAAAGTGGTTACCATCAGTGTCCAGACACTTCTCATTACAGCAAACTACTGCTTGAGCAACGTTGACCAAAGTGTCCACTTGTATACATTTTTTGGCACCAGCGGTGGTGTACACACACACACACACACACACACACACACACACACACACCGTGGGTGCCAAAAAAATGTATACTCATGACTTGTATTCATCTTTTGCTATTGGAACATATTGAGTATTATAATTTTAATAATGTTTTTTTCCTTTCTTTTTTTTTGGCACCCTCTGTATATGCACGTTTGAGAAATGTATATAAAGGGGTCTGAAAAGATACACACCAAACTTTCACTAGCTATTACTGTAGGACTTTTCAAATTGTTGATTTTTTTTTTTACAAGCACTTATATTTTTTATTTTAAAAAGAAAGTGAAACAGTTCACAGAGAACAAAATATGGTTCTATTAAAAAAGAGACGACAGGGCAGCCGGATGGCTCAGTTGGTTAGAGGGCAAGCTCTCAAAAACAAGGTTGCCGGTTCAATTCCCATATGGGATGGTGGGCTGTGCCTGTGCAACTAAAGACTGAAAACAGCAACTGGACTTGGAGCTGAGCTGCGCCCTCCACAACTAGATTGAAGGACAACGACTTGGAGCTGATGGGCCCTGCAGAAACACACAGTTCCCCAATATTCCCCAATAAAATTAAAAATAAATAAACAAATAAATAAAGTCCCCCAAATTTAAAATATGAATAAAAGAAAAAAGAGATGACAGATAAATGATCAGAGCATAGAAGCAAGATAGCAGATAACTGGACAGTGGAAGCGGAGACCATGGAAATAAGTGGTCTGCAAGTAAATAACCATACCCATGGTCCGATGAATTTGGAAAGCAGGCATAAGTATATGCTTCAACAACCTTGTTGAACTATACACGCTGAAGCATGTATTCATTTTATGAACACCACCACCCTCCAATTGTTTAACACAGCTAGGCAGGTAGAACAGTCAATGTCTTCAAAGACACTGAAAAGTAATTATCCATAGCAGGAATAGAGACAAAGGTGTGACATTTCATCTGTATATCAAGGTGAAAAGGCTTACAAGGTAGAGACACCTTGCAAAAACTCAGTATTTGTTAATCACTTCAGCATGTGCTCTTTCTATTAGAGTAATAAAGCTTACTTGATAAACAGTTCAGTCTCAAATCTCTACCAACAAAGGTAACACAAGGGAACTGAAAGTTAATAATCTCACCACACGAACAAGTCTCACATTAAATACTGAAAATCCCAGATAGACCAGAACTATCAGAGAACAAACATTTTGTAGAAAGGGAACACACAGCCTCTAACAGAAATGTGCCAATGTTTTAATACCTGGTAAAGCCTAACTGCTGGAAATGTTTTATAAATCCATTTGTGAAAATGAAAATTTAGACCTCTTATTTCCAGGCTTATGATCAAACACAAGTCTTAAGTTCCAGCAAATAGAAAGCCAGGAGGTATCACTTCCTAAATCTTGTGGTACAGTTCCTTACCTGTTCCAAATCCTGCACTAAGCCCAGTTCCCAGAGTCCCAGGTCCTGGTTTACTTCCAAAAATACTATTCCCACTGGTATTTGTGCCGAAACCTGAAAAGACAAAAGAATGAGTGGACTGTACTTTATCACAACTCTCACTTTCCTGTACAAGGGAATTTAAAACAAAGCAGCTTAACCCTAAGTTTTATGTCCTTTCAGTTATTAATATTTAAAAATCCTAAGTGTAGGCTAATTTAATTTTTTAATTTAAATTTGATGCTTGTAAACAAACCCTAAAAGTTTTCCTATTTACTTAATTACATTTCAGACTTGAAACATCAATTCAGTATAGGATAATAGCTAATATTAAAAAGCAAAGTGATTGTGCTTGAGCTTGGGAAATGTTCCCTTTGTAGGGCTCCAACCTACGTTTCATATAATTACTAGAAGAAAAACTTATTTCCTCAATCTTTCACTAAAAAATAAGCAATCAACAAATAAAGATGCTTTATTGAACCTAAAGGTTCTAAGAGAAAATTACCTATAAAAATCTCTATAGCAGCTTTTGAACAAATGGACCTTGTATGAATAACAACATGTGACCAATCACACACAAGGAGCTTTAATGGCATCATAGTTAGTTCATAGGAGCACTCAAGGACTCAGCTAGCTGATATTAAAAAGAGAAGATAATCTATGAATAACTTTTCTTGAATTGTTTCACTATCAGAGACGATGGAGTTGAACGAACCATCCTCCTTCACTATGACCCATCACCTACAAAAATCCTGATTCTCCTCTTGAATCTACAGATCTCCCCACAAAGATATCCACATTACATTACTGTTATTATTTCTCTTTTGTTCAGATATGTGCACAAAGTTTTTGTACTCCTTTTGGATTAACAACATATCATTAATCTCTTTTGATGAGAGTAAAAAAAAACACAATAATCAATCATTGGCCTGCAAAACCTGTTTGTGAAAAGTCTTTTTAAAAGGCATCATGGGGGGAATAGTCATCATGGAGAGGAACAAATACAGAAGATTTACAGAATAGAGTATCTTGAAAAATATTAGGTTGGTGCAAAAGTAATTGCAGTTTAAAAGGTTAAATTGCAAAAACCGCAATTACTTTTGCACCAACCTAATATGACAGTATCACCAAGGATATTATACTGTCTTGTCAAAATATGGATTATTATCTCAATGAAAAAGATCAAAAAAAAGTTGAAGAATTTAAAATTTGAAAACATATTTCTAATGTTATTTAAAAATCCAAGCAAATAGTCTGACTCAATCTCAGTATATTTAATTCATACATTAAATCTTTTCTGCAATTGTACTAAAGCTGTGCCACAAAACTGAAGTACTACTTACTCAAGCACAATCAACTATTTACAACAAAAAACTAGAAAATGTACTTAGAGATATTCTTTTTCTTTTTGAGTTAAAATTTAACCAGAAAGGATCATCCATCCCCATAAACAGCAGAAAACAAAATATTTTTGAACTACCTCAAACCCATGAGGGAAATAAGTCCCAGCTTACACTGTTTATACCACACACTTCCTCCGATTCTTACTGACAAAAGTTTATCAACTGTTATTTCGAAAACAGTTTTTAAAATTAAGGACAATTAATTAATAGTCAATTAATTTACAACAAAGGAGACAAGAGTATACAATGGGGAAAAAAGTCTTTTCAATGAATGGTGTTGGGAAAACTGGACAGCCACATGCAAAGGAAATCAAACTGGTTCACTACCTTAAAACCATACATAAAAATTAATTCAAAATGGCCTTCAATGTAAAACCTGAAACCATCTAACTCCTACAAGAAAAACAGGTGGTAAGCTCCTTGACATCTGTCTTGGAGATGGTTTTTTGGATCTGACATTAAAAGCAAAAATAATCAAGTGGGACTACATATCAAACTGTAAAGCTTTTGCATAGCAAAAGAAACCATCAACAAAATGAAAAGGTGACCTACTGAATGGGAAAAAATATTTGCAAATCATGTATCTGATAAGAGGTTAATATCCAAAATATATAAAGAACTTATTCAACTCAATAGCAAAAGAACAAACAATCTGATTTAAAAATGGGCAGAGAATCTGAATAGACATTTTTCCAAAGCAGACATACAGATGGCCAACAGGCACATGAAAAGGTGCTCATCAACTTCACTAATCATCCAAGAAATGCAAATCAAAACCATAGTATCACCTCACATCTGTCAGAATGGCTGTCATCAAAAAGACAAGAAATAACAAATGTTGGCAAGGATGTGGAGAAAAGGGAACACATGTGCACTGCTGGTGGAAATGTATGGCGCAGCCCCTATAGAAATCAGTATGAAGGTTCCTAAAAAACTTAAAAGTAGAACTACCATATGATCCAGCAATTCCACTTCTGGGTATTTATCCAAAGAAAACAAACTTAACTAGAAAGGTATATGCACCCCCATGTTCACTGCAGCATTATTTGCAATAGCCAAGATATGGAACCAACCTAAGTGTCTGTCCATTGATGGATGAATAAAGAAAATGTGGGTCACACTCACACACACACACACACACACTCACACACACACACACACACAAAATTCAGCTATAACAAAAAAATCTTGCCATCTGCAACAAGATGAAACTTGAGGGCGTTACTATAAGTGAAATAAGTCAGAGAAAGCCAAATACCACGTGATCTCATTTGTATCTGGAATCTTTAAAAAGAAACACTTGAGCTCACAGATACCAAAAACAGAGATCAGTGGTTGCCAGAGGCAGAAGACAGAGGACAGGCCAAATAGGTAAAAGGGGGTCAAAAGGTGCAAACTTCTAGCTAAAAAATAAGTCATGGGGATTTAATGTACATCCTAGTGACTACAGTTATAATACTGTATTGCATATTTGAAAGTTGCTAAGAGAGTAGGTAAAAGTTTTCATCACAAGAAAAGAAATTTTGGGGGGGCAGCCGGTTAGCTCAGTTGGTTAGAGCACATTGCTACTAACACCAAAGTTGCCGGTTCGATCCCTGCATGGGCCACTTTGAGCTGTGTCCTCCTTAAAAAGAAAGAAAAGCAATTTTTGTTAACTATGTATGGTGATGGGTATTAACCAGACTTACTGCAATCATATCGCAATATATACAAATATTGAATCGTTATACACTTGAAACTAATATGCTATATGTTATTATAATATTATATTATAATATTATAATATGACTTTTCTTATATCCCAAAAAAGCAGCTTAAAAAGAAAGATGTTTATGTATGCAAATAGCTCTTTAACTGTCCCTTAACTATGTAGCATGGAAGAACTTAACCATGTAGCATGATTTATTACTCAGCACCATCTTACCAATACCCAAAGATGGTCAACCTCTTTAAATTGTTGCTTACAAGTGCTGCCATAATCTCTGTAATTTCTCTCCTAAAACAAAACTATTCCATTCATTCAGAAATTCAGTCATTATCATACAGTGACTTAATCTTAACCTTGTCCTGCCAGGAATAATTATTTACCAACAAAATGAGCTGATGACTTAAGGATCTGGCAACACCAACTGCAGCTGGTATCCCAACCTTTAACTCTGTGGATTAATCACCATCAAATTGAAACACAATCCCATGTTGGATAATGTGTAACTAATAATGATAGAATGATGCTCCAAATCTTTGTATAACTTTATTCCATTTCCAGATTTGTTACATGGCTTTTTTCTAAATCAGAAGATAATCTCTGCCCACAAAATCAAAGTTGACAGCTTCCCAAGAAAACAGGAACATCAAAGAAAGCCTTACTTAGATCTGGATCCCTTAAGTAATAATGGAATCATAAGTTCACCCAAGAGTAGAACAAAACTTGCCACCCTGCAATCATACCTGACTTATAACTAAAGGGAATCCTTTTTCTCACGGCCATACTTATTCATTCTTTCATTCATTTAACAAACTTTTACTAAGCACCTAGGTCAACATGGGGGATAAAAAAAAAAATTAAGGACAATTCAAATTCAGCACGTAAGTTAGTGAGGTACATCAGAAAAAGATGAGACTATTCATTTTCAAATCAATGAACATGAGTATAAACGTACTCACAAAACAAACAAAAATCTCCAAACAAATCAGAAATTTGCAATCATGGAATAACATCAAATATATTTCAGAAGTCCAGCATATTTTATCAAGTATAGCCTATACAAGCATGCTGTCACGTGGAAATGACATTTAATTCTGAACACGAAGTGTGCTACAAAAAAACAAGCATTTTCAAAGGGAACATAAACTGGTTTTTTGAGGGAGCTAAAAAAAAAAAAAAAAAAAAAAATCACAGATAAACCATAATTTATGGCCCTCCAAAGGGTACATAAACAGATACATAGCATATTATGTGCTATCAAAACATCATGGAGTGAGAAGACAAGAAAAAAATAGTCTACAATGGCTCCTGGAGAAATAGTGAAAATGATGTTTGAAAAGGCTGAAAAACATTGATTTAATGCTTAAGTATCTTTCCCACCTTAACTTTATAGATAAAAAACAAGCACACAAAAAGGTATCTATACTGGAGCAGGCGGTTGGAGCTCCATGCTCCTAACGCCGAAGGCTGCTGGTTCGATTCCCACATGGGACAGTGGGCTCTCAACCACAACGTTGCCGGTTCTCTCCTCTGGTCCCACAAGGGATGGTGGGCTCTGCCCCCTGCAACTAAGATTGAACACGGCACCTTGAACTGGGCTGCCACTGAGCTCCCGGATGACTCAGTTGGTTGGAACACGGGCTCTCAACCCCAAGGCTGCCGGTTTGACTCCTCAACTCCCGCAAGGGAGGGATGGTGGGCTGTGCCCCCTTTATCTAACTACGGCAACTGGACCTGGAGCTGAACTGCACCCTCCACAACTATGATTGAGAGGACAACAACTTGACTTGGAAAAAGTCCTGGAAGTATACACTGTTCCCCAATAAAGTCCTGTTCCCCTTAAAAAAAAAAAAAAAAAAAAAAAGGTGTCTATACTAACCAAGTCCACTGCCTCAAAACCATTCCTTCATAGAGTACAACCAAAAAGAATTATAGGCCAAAAAGAATTATACGGGTGGCCGAATGGCTCAGATGGTTAGAGCACAAGCTCTTAACAAGGTTGCCGGTTCAATTCCCGCATGGGATGGTGGGCTGTGCCCCCTCTAACTAAGACTGAACACGGCATCTGCCGCTGAGCTCCTGGACTCCAGCAAGGGATGGTGGGTTGCGGCCCCTGCAACTAATGGCAACTGGACCTGGAGCTGAGTTGCGCCCTCCACAACTAAGACTGAAAGGACAACAACTTGACTTGGAAAAAGTCCTGGAAGTACACACTCTTCCCCAATAAAATCTTTTTAAAAAAAACAAAAAAAACCTGAGTAATCTTCCAAATAAGAAAGGCTTCAACATTCAGTAAGAATCATCAAACCTCAAAAAACAAAAACAAGAAAACCAATTAAAAAAAGAATCTGACCAGCGCACTACTACACTGTTTGAAATCTGGCCAAGCACAATGTGTTATCTCAACCAAATGCATTTCATTTATAGTTTTTCAACCACTAGTGAGAAACGATGTTTCGATATTTTGGGAAAAAAAAAAATCTATCCTCATTAGAGAACCAACTTTCTGCAAAGTACTGCTGCATGTGAATGGTCCATTTTATCCAAAGTAGAGAATTCAAAAGAACAGGAATGAGAAAAGGCAGTTTACATCTCTTCTAAGCATCTCAACCTACATCAATGAATTTTAAACCTTTCCCTCTTGTACCTCACATCAAGCCACCGCTTACCTGAAAATTTTAAATTATTCCCAATCATATGAATCAGGAGAATGATGTGTGGTATAGTCAGTGTAACTTTAAGAGAGCCAAACCTGCTTTTTATATGTACCAAAATTGGAAGTGTTTGTATTGGTTCCTAAAGTCAGGGTTGGTTTGTTACCAAAGAGCCCGCCACTGGTTGTACCAAATGAAGGAGCACTGGTTGTGCTGGTTCCAAATGTAGTAAGCTTGTTATTGCCAAACAGGGTCTAAAAAGAACAGAATACAGGAAAATTTTAAGTAGTACAAAAATACACTCCAAACAGTAAACAAAGGTCACCTCAGGTATTCTAGATTAGGTGTGGGATAAGGGAGAGAAGTGGCAGGAGGATAAATAAAGACTACCCAAAAAATAAACTAATCTGAGCAAGATTAACTTTATAAATACAAAATGCTCTTAGCCTGAGAATTTAATGGGACCCCTCAGCAAATGTTAAGATTTCAGTAAGGCAAAGAAAAAAAATTACAAGGGAATCAAATATGTTTTACCTGGTAACAGAAATGTATCGTGCATTTATTATGCCAGCAGAAAAGTACAATATTTAAACATGCTACAACATGAATGAACCTTCAAAACATTATGCTAAGTGAAATAAATCAGTCCCAGAAACCACATTATTATATGATTCCATTTACATGAAATGTCCAAATCAGGTAAATCCGTAGACAGAAAGCAGGCCTGAGGTAATTGGGAATAACGAAGAGTACTACTGAGTATGAGGTTTCTTTTTAGGGTGATAAATATGTTCTAAAATTGACTACGGTGTGATAGTTACACACGCTGCGAATATACTAAAAACCACTGAATTGTAGACTTTAAAAGGGTAAATTGCATGACGTGTGGATTATGTCTCAATGAAGTTGTTATTAAAAAATAAGTACTTGGTGAAACATTAAATAATTTTCTCACTTCAATAAGCTGCCCACACAAAGTTAAGAAATAACAGATTTCAATCTCCATAAAAACAGAACTACATGTTTTGGAGATTTTTTTTTTTAAACGACCCACAACAGCATATTCAAAACTTTTTATAATGGGTACATAGTATAGATTGACTGTTTCATACTGATTCTCATATAGTTTAAGTGGAAATATAGAATTTACTGTTGTTTTTAGGTCAAGTATATTCCTAAATAGTAATTGTTTACTTAAATGACTTAGCAAGGAAAATAATTCAGGTAAGCCTTCAGCAGTATAAGAACAGTGAGAACACCAACAATTTTAGCAACTGTGATCCACACCAAAATATTTAATTCTCAAATACCAACCTATCACCCAAAACAGAGGTTAGAACTAGAAGTTAAAACTTATCTGAATTTAAGCGTGAAAGCATCTCAATTTAGACTCAACAATTTAAACAAACAAATTGGAGTGGTACTTTGCTATCAGAAGTAAAGTACACACAAGTACTGAGGCAGAGTTTAAAAAAGAACTTACTATTTGAAAATTAACCTATTAAGAGTTACCTAGTTGTTTTATTTTATACCAAATAACTTTTAGTTACCATCAGTATCATACAATGTATCCAATACGATATTTGAAAGACAGTCAAATCTTTCTTAGAAGTCCTTTAACAGATTTAGACACATCTTCGTATTACAACCAACTATGAAAACCTACCGAAGTAACAGCACCAAATCCAGTATTGGTCTGCCCAAAGAGACCTGTTCCTGTTCCAAATGCTGTCCCAGTACTGGTGTTTGTAGCTGTCCCAAAAAGACCGCCAGGCTGTGAAGCTTGGGTTACTCCAAATAAACCCTGCAAAAGGTAATCTAGATTAAAAGACATCCTAGAAGAGTCAGTTTTCTTTAAGAGTCTTAGATGAATAATAATTGGCATTTTCTTAAGTTTAAATGACAGGTACCATGCTAAATACATAGAACATTTCTTTTGTTCAAAACCCTAAAAAGCAGAGCGATTTTCCAAAGGAAAATAAGGCTCAGAAGAGTTAAAAATTTGCCCAATATGTCACAGCTCCTGAGTGGAAGTACAAGAAATTCATATCTACATCAAAGCCTAATGAGTTCCCAGGTCCTGAGCAACTATACTAACTCTGCTCTAAGAGATAACAGGGTTGCAACTCTGACAGCAAAGTGATATGATAAGGTGCTTCATCTTCAGAGTATGTCAAAAGAACTAATCAGTACTGAGGTGGGAAATGGACTTTGAATCAAATAGTTGATAATCAGCTGAAAAGAATCAGATTAATCTGGTAGGAATGTAATGTTAAAAAGTCTTCTTAATTTAACATGAGAAACTACACTAATTTCAAATAAGTCTCTATCATCCAATGTTTAAGAAGATATTTTATGCATTAGTTAACAAAAAGAAATACTGAACTGATAAGACTATTGTTGAACTGAGAATTCAAAGTAGTGTTTTTAAACAGCTTCACTGAGACATAATTCACAGACCATAAATTTACCCATTTAAAGTGGACTATTCAGTGGTTTTTGGTATGTTCAGAGTTGTGCAACTATCCTAACTTTCTAAATGTTCTAAATTCAGAACATTTTTATCACTCCAGAAAGAAACCACAGGTCCATTAGTAGTCACTTCCCATTCCTAGATAACCAACCACTAATTTACTTTCTGTTTCCATGGATTTGTCCACTCTGAACATTTCATATAATGGAATCATACAAAATGTAGTCTTTGGTGAGTGGCTTCTTTCACTTAGCATGTTTAAAAGATCCATCCATGTTGTAGTGTGTATCAGTACTTCATCCCATTTTATGGCTAAATAATATTCCACTGTACGGATATACATTTGTTTATTCATTCAGCACAAATGGACATCTTGGTTGTTTCCACCTTTTGGCTATTATGAAAATGCTATTATGATCATTTGTGTACAAGCTTTTATGTTTTCATTTCTCTTGGGGAAATACCAAGGTGTGCAACTTGGTATTTACTTATGGTATAGATGCTAACCCTGCTTAACATTTTGAGGAAGCACCAAACTGTTTTCCAAAGTGTTGCACCATTTTATATTCCTACCAGTAACGTATGAGGGTTCCAATTTCTCCAAATTCTTGAAAACACTTATTACTGTCTATCTTTTTGTCTATAGCATTCCTAGTAGATATGAAGTGGTATCTGTTTGTGGTTTTGATATGCATTTCTCTGATGACTACGGATAATGAGTATCTTTTCATGTGCTTATTAGCCATTTGTGCATCTTGTAGGAGACATGTCTATTCAAGTCTTTGGCCCATTTTTTATTGTTATTGTTTCGTTATTGAATCATAAATGTTCTTTATATCTGGATAAAAGTCCTTTATAAAGTATATGACTTGCAAATATTTTCTCCCATTTGCAGGTATTCTTTTCTTTCTTGATTGTATCCCTTAGACCTGCTAAAGTTTTTAAGTGTGATAAAGCCGAATCTATTATTTTCTTTTGCTTTTGGTGTCATATCTAAGAAACCATTGCCTAACTCCTTTTCCTCCAAATTTTATATTTCAGCTCTTACTTTTAAGTATTTGACTTATTTTGAGTTAATTTTTATAGTCCACAATGGCGTGAAGAGTCCAATTTCATTCTTTTGCACATGGAAAATCAGTTGTCCCAGCACCATTTGTTGAAAAATTATTCTTCCCCCATTGAATTATTTTTGTACTCTTATTGAAAATCAATTGTCTGTAAATGTGAGGGTTTATTTCTGGACAATCACATCTATTCCAATTACCTATATGGCTAGCCTTATGTCAGTACCACAATGTCATGATTACTATTGCTTTATAGTAAGTTTTTAAATTAAGAAGTGTAAGTCTTCCAGCTTTCTTGTTTTTAAAAACTGTTTTGACTATTCTGGGTTCCGTTTTATTCTTTGTTGAGTTTTTTTTATCATGAAAGTGTGTCACATACTTTTTTTGCATGGAGGTGATCATGTGGTTTTTGTCCTTTTTTCTATTTCTGTGGCTTATTATATTAATTGTCAAATGTTGAACCAACTTTCCTAGGATGAAATGCCACTTGGTTATGGTATATAATCCTTTTTATATGTTGCTGAATTCTGTTTGCTAGTATTTTGATGATTGTTAGGTCTAGCTGTAAATTGCTATTTAATCAGGCAGAGTATCTCTAAAACTCTGAACATACCAAAAATTAGAGATAGACCAGGTAAATTCTAATATTTCTAATCAATAAATCTCAAATTAACCTTTAATTTTATACTTCCCTAAAAGACTCCCTAGAAATAAACTATTAATGATGTAAGGACTTTCTTTTACTTTCTGCACAGAAGTACCAGTTATCCGATAATGGCTGAGTTTTAGTTCTCCCTTTTTTTATTTTAATAAACTAAACTTCTTTGTCTGACTGCTTAAGGGAACAGGGTGAAAGAACATTCTGAAATATAGCCAGTAATTTATAAATAAATATTTTCTCCTATACTCTATAGAATGGCTTGAGTCCAGGTGTAGCCTCAGAATAGCAAATTCTAGCACACTAAGCAGCTCTAAGTGATACGAAAATATGGTCAGAAAAAATAAATGACTTGCTCAATAGCCTCTCAATGAGTACAGAGGATAGCCTAGACTGGAATCTAGGTCTTAATTATTCAAAGATTTTTATTTCTTCCCTTTATTACATACCATCAATCCTTAAGAAATGTAATAGAGATAGAACTTGCTGGTTTGATATGATTAGAAGCCTCATTACTTAGCTGTACAAAGACCTAGAGTTAACTAAGGGCCTGTTTCCTTACCATGGTGTTGGTGCTCGGCTGTCCTAGTGTGCTGGTATTACCAAAGGAAAAGCCAGTGTTCTGGGTGGTTATGGGCTGGGCAAATGGTTTGCTGAAGAGGCTGGTCGTTTGCTGATTCTGTTGGCCAAAGAGACCACCTGGATTTGTTCCAAATCCAGTTGTACCTTTCAGAAAAAAGAAAAGAAATATTAAATGGAGAAAAAAATCCCAAACTTCACATTATCCAGTTACTACAATAGTTTTATGATACTGATTATATATCGAAATTATCCTAGTCAAACTGGATACTGTTTCTTTTTCTATCCTCCTTTATCTAACTCCAGACTTGCTTCAGACTTTAATTCCTACAATATATTCTGACCCCAAGAACCCTGGCTGGGCTGTGTATAATCTTCCTTTGTGAGCCCACAGCTTTCTTCTATTTTAGAAGATACTACATTACACTCAAGAGTCTACGTGTGTACTTTAACCTTGTTAGACAAAACTTCTGAGAACAGAGGCTTTCTCTTTATATCACCATACCAAGCAGAAGTACACAATAGTACTTAAAAATGTAGCTAAACTAAATCACAGAATATCAAGATGGAAAACAATGTTAAATGCCACTTAAATATGTGTTTATTTCTATATTTGTGTGTGTATCCTTCTAGAAGGTTACGAAAAAAATCTAACTTTTGCTTGTTTCTAGAGGCAAGCTGGTGGCTGGGGAGAAAAACAAGAGAACTTTGGTTACACACTATTTTTGTATTTCATGAACTTTGTTATATACATGTATTACCTCTGCAAAAGTAATATATTTATAAAGCAATTTAGTAATCACCCTAGACTTCCCTCTTTCATATCCACATCAAATCAATCCATCAGCAAATTCATCAGTTCTATATTCAAACTGGGTCCAGAATCTGACATTCTTACCATCTCTACAACACCATTCTTATCCAAGCCACCATCATCTTTTGTGTAGATAGAGCAATAGCTTTTCTAACTGATTTGTTTTCACTGTTCCCCTACAATCTACTTTTAATATAGCAGCCTTCAGAATGATCCCTTAACCATAATCACATGACTTCTCTTTCTAAAGCCTCTAATGGTTTCCCAATTCAAACAACAATTCAAATCTTGAGCACACAAAGTCCTATAAAATATTGCCCCTATATCCCCCAGTACTTCCCCTTGCGCTCTCCTCTTGGGCAAAACTCAAGATTTTAAGATTTATAGTTTTCTCTAGGTGGCATGTTCTTCTCCCAGAAATCTGTACAGCTTTATCCTTCTTCACCTTCTTCAGACACGTCACTGCTCAAATGTTATCTCATCAATAAAGCCCTTAACCATCTTCATTTAGAAATGTACAAGGTGTGATCAAACAATAAGGAGAATGTTTAAATTTTAAAAAATTTATTACAGTAAAAGACACATTGCCATTAATCCCCCTCAAAATACTCCCCCTCACTTTGAAAACACTTATCCCATCATTCTTGCCACTTTCTGAAGCGGTTCCGGAAGTCCTCTTTCGTGAGTGTCTTTACTTCATTCTCCATCATGACAACGCTCTGTGTCACACATCGCTTCTGGTACAGCAATTTCTGTCAAATAAATACATTACGGTGTGTTCTCATCCATCTTATTCACCGGATCTGGCACCATGCGACTTCTGGCTCTTCCCCAAAGTCAAAATGATTCAGGACATCGAGGCAGCCACAACAGCACAAGTAAAGACACTCACGAAAGAGGACTTCCAGAACTGCTTTAGAAAGTGATAAGAATGATGGGATAAGTATATTCGAACTGAGGGGGAGTATTTTGAGGGGAATTAATGGCAATGCGTCTTTTACTGTAATAAATTTTTTGGGTAATTTAAACATTCACTGTATTTTTTGATCACACTATAGCATGTCTCCCCACCCCCACATACATATCAGGCACTCCCTATTCCTCCAGCATTCCTGCATTATTTTTCTCTATAGCTCTTATGACAAAATGGTTTACTTTTAGTTGTCTGTCCCTCCTCAATACGACCCAATATGATGTCAAGTGCTTACTAGTTCCAAAGCCTGTTTTGTTCTGACCATATGCAAAGCCTGAATTAGTGGTGGAGGAGCTGAAGAGTCCTGTCGCACTGGAAGTGGCCGGAGAAGACCCAAACAAGCTACTCGTGGTACCTGCTCCCACCTGGTTCTGCGGGCCTTTCCGGTTTGCCTGATAATCCTCTAAACGAAGTTCCTAGAGGGAGGGAAAACATATTTCCAATCTTAATATGCAGCCAAAAAAATTATTTAAGAGACTAAATACTTGAATTTAGTATTCAAGTTCTATGTTCACATAGGAACGATGACCAAAAAACAGAAAACTATGAATGACATGAACTTAATATTACAAAAAAACATTTTCAATAGTGTATAGTGGACTTTACATCCATACCATAATTACCATTAAAACTACAGGCCAAAGGATCAACCAACCACATCTTAATTTTCATTTATAAATAATAATACTTTTAGTATAATGCTATATAACAATCTTGTCTACTCTCACTCCAAATATAAAAGTTAGCTGATTAAAAGACAGAGGATTCTGGAGAGTTCAGAAAATTTAGGGAAAGAAGGGATAAAATTTAACAATTTTATCTCCAAAGTTAGGGTGTTTCTGCACTTTCCAATAAAGCAAACACAGTTGGGATGCAGGAAGAAGCAACAGCTACAATCAGGGATGACAATCAAAATGTACCCAAAACTATTAAACAGCAATAAAAATAAACTAATTTCATGCAACAACATGGATTATCTCAATTTTGAAAGACTTAAAAGTATGTAATGTAAGATTCCATTTATATACAAAAATGGGTAAAACATGGGCAGTCAGGATAGTGATAGTGCTTACCTTTGAAAGGGGAGGACTGTGACTGGGGGACAAGACATAGGGGGACATTAGGGATGCTGGTAATGCTGTGTCTTTATTTAGATTCTGGTTATATGGGTGTGTTCACTTAGCGAAAACTTACTACTACGTTGTATATTTATGACTTTGCATAAATTTACCAAAAACACATGCATGCGCACGTATGCACACATTGTCCAGTGTGGGCAACATTCAATCAGAATAGACTATTAGAACTAGCAGCACATATAAGCTCAGTATTATCATTGCCAAAAACAATACATATCTATAAATAATGCATTAATTAAAAAATAATTTGATTGTTAGTTTTTTACATAAACCCAGTATAAACCACTTGATCCTAAAAATTATCTAAATCATTTTCAGAAGCTGCTTTCCAATAGAATCAAAAGGTCAGGCTGGTTTTTCTGTGTTGCATTTTACTGACCTCTAGTGACTTGCTTTCATATTCTTTCATAGCAGTAATACATTGGTGCTTAGTACTGATGTTAGTACTAACTCCAGCTTTAACCATAGTATCTGTACCAGTTGGAGGCTGCAAAGGAAAATAAAGGCAAATTTGAAAATCTGAAACAGATGGGCAAGTCCAAACTTTATATCCCTACTCTCACAGACACAATTCTTCAACCACTGAACTCCATAACTAGTCCCCTAGGTCTTTTACTAACGAGATGGTTTCAAGGGTACTTGATTAAATACACTGCATTCCTGATATCTTCCTACATCAAGGTTATCTATTAATAGTTATCACAATAGTAATAGCAACAGTTATCACAAACCTAGAGATTAATCTCATAACCAAGCCATACAATTATCTACTAAAATATACTTAATATTATATATAAGAAAAGCTTTATCCAATTTATTTAACATAACAGTTAAACATATATTTCTGAGTTGTACCTCCTTTTCTGCTCTTAAGTGTCTGCTTTACAACTGTTGTTGCATTTAAAAAATACGGAAGTCTGTTTTTTTCCCTATAACCATATGAGGAAATAGGCACGATAAGAAACTAAAGATTCCTACTTACATTATCAGCTTTTTCAATTATTGTACTTTCTAAAAGACAACACATAATATTTTTCACTATCATTTATATTTAACTTTGTTTTAAATTCAGGATTCTAAATTCAGTATTTGAATTCAGTATTATAAATACCATGTTGCCTGAGAAAGTCTTTACTTCCTGGAGTAAGTTTTAAGTTTTGCCAAGCCCTATTTTTGCCAGAGATTTCCATTAGTCTAACAGTACCTCTAACCTATCCGAAGTATCTGCCAACCAATCACATCAAGTAGTATCTTAAATGAAGTGGTATTCCACATATTTTTGTAAACAAAATCTTCCATTCTAACTCTACCCAACTCCTCTCAAAAAAAATCAAACACAAAACTCTAATGCCTCATTTTGCTATTTCATAAACGAAACTTTTATTTTTAACTAGCATACAGAATATTGATGAGCTATTCCATGTATCTCCTTAAACAAGCCTTATTTTCAAGTATTTTTCTATAGTTTGTGCCCACGTTTCTTATTTCTATAAAGAATGGTTGACGATTCAGAGACCAAATTATGAACACAATAAACACAAGTTCAACCATATACTAGCTATTATAATCAACAAACTTGACTGGGCTGAGCATAAATCAAATATGCACTATAATCTAGATTTATGTTTCAAGACTTTTCCTGTCTACTACATAACTATTTACAGATTTTGTTCTTAAAAACACATCTTTCAGGAAAAGTGAGACAAAGCTGTGCATAACTGGAAAGAAGAACAATTTTTTTATTCATCCTGCAAATAAATATGTAAATGGGAGAAAAATTCCACAAAGACTGGAACAAAATACTTACATTAAATTTAATAGTAGTCCCAGTAGGAGTAGCTGTAAAACTACTTGGCCCAAAGAGAGAGCCAGATGTGCTACCAAAAGGATTAGAGGTGGTATTTGTGTTTCCAAAAAGTCCCCCACTGCTAGTACTTGTTCCAAAATCTGTAAGTTAGAAAGAAAAATTAGATGGTAACAGTAAAGAATGCAAGAATCTGTAAGGTAACTTGGAGTTCAGCTGTAGTACTAGAGCAGCAGTACTTTCACATCTTCAAATTTTCTTTCAAATCTCCCTAGCAAGTAACTTCAAAAAGATATTTCATACAGAAACATACCTAATTCTAGACTCACAACTTTGAAGTGAAACCAAATCTGAAACCCTTAGTCAGCTAAATGTCATGCAGCCCTTCTTGAGCATACTTGAGAGACAATATTTTGTTTTGTCATAAATTTCACCTCATTTCTCCTTTCTTGGCAAGAATAGATGCCGAATGAGCTTATATTTCTGAAAACACCTTATCACAACAGGCTTAAATAGGGGACATAGTATATTTTATTTACGTATATTATTACAAACTTCCACACATAACTAAAAAGTTTAAAACATACAGATTGTCCTATTATGGTGAACAAATACAAGTTAATGTAAAATTTCACACCCAGAAAAATAATTTAGAAAAATCAGTAGGCATGTTGATCATTTTATTTGAGAGAGAGAGAGAGAGACAGAGAGAGAGAGAGAGAGAGATCCTGATTACTTTTTTCAAAAAGCTGATTTTTTTTAAACGTACACAAAAGTGAATTTAACTGTTATCTAAGGATATATTTTTCAAAATGAGAGCTACTACTTCTACAGAATTATACATATGGTGCTAGAAATGTCAGTAGCAATAAAAAGTAATCTCCAATATTTAATATCAAGTGACATCCTAATTACCAAGAGGAATATGATTTCACACTTGCAACTACTATTTCTTTTCTAAAAACACGTCCTAATATATTGTTTAAATAGGCACATCTCTTTTGAATTAACACTTTAGATTGCATTTTATGTTGTCACTGTTAAATATTTAACATCCCCACAAACAACTTTCCCTTTGTAAAATACTGATAGCTGGCTAACTTATTCATTCTGCCATTCACTTATACTGGGAATGGCATCAACTCACAGGGCACACCTGTCCAACTTAAGTACTGTGTGGAGAAGTATCCCTAGGCCACACTTAGACTTACAGAGAAAAAAGCCATCAATTGAAAACATCTCCCATGTACAAGAAACGAAGGAGTAACCATGTCATGGCCAACATCTGTCATTCCTGCTTTAATCTCTTCCTACCGAGTGTGAAACTAAGACAAGAAGAAGGTATCCCTGCAATACAATACTGTAGACCACACACATTCCTCCTTGAAATTCTCCTGTCTTAACACCTATGACACTACTCTGACCTGGCTTTTTATCCTATCATATCTGGTCATTCTACATCAGGTGCCCCTACCTCTGCATAGCCCTTAAGTACTAGTGCTTCTCTGATTTCCATTCTTGAAGAGATGTATACATCCCCCTCCTTTCCAGCCTATTAAACTTTCAACACATTTTAAAGTTTTCTTCTCCCCATGTTTTTACCATTTGAAAGGAAAGGAGGTACTGAACACAGGGAAAAGGAGAAGAAAGAACACATTCAATAAACAAATCAAATTGTTACATGCAGAAGTGTCAATAATGTCCTACTTACTCCCAAAGCCAGTTGGTTTATTTTGTGCAAAGGCATTGTTTTGGGATGAGAAGAGACTGGTCCCTGTGCTTGCAGTTCCAAACAAGCTATTTGATGTTCCTGTTGATGTGCCAAACCCAAAGCCAGTGCTTGTGGAGGTAGCTGGCTGGCTAAATGAATTGGTACCAAATAATCCTCCTGGGAGATGGAAAGGAGTTAAAAACAGTTAAATTGATAGACTAGAGCCACTATCTATGTGAAATCCTACACCAGCTACAAATAAACCAACTCTATTCCAAAAAAAGCCTCTACCTGGTTTGGTCTGTGAATTTCCAAACAGACCTCCAGTATTGTTGCTAGAACCAAATGCAGATGTTCCAAATGCCCCTCCACTAGTAGTGCCAAAGCCAGTATCTGAAAAAGCAAAAGCCACGGTCAGAATAAGATTTAAAGCTGACACAATGAAAAAGAGTTTAATACTTCCTCACATTCTGCATTTGGATAGGGGTATTGGTCTAATCCGAAAACTATTTTTTCAAAATTCCATCAGACTACTAATTAGAATTAAAATTAAGCCACAGACATTTTATTCATTGTTCCCAGCTGAAGGAAACTTAAAGTAAAAAGGCATGACTTTTCAATAAAAGTTATAGATGTTGATAGGTTGGAAAAAAACCAAAGTGTCAACATAACTAGTGACGGAGTTACATACAAAAGTAAAATCATCAAAATTAAAGGGTTAAAATTCTCTCCACACACCGTATACTCCATAGTTACTGGGATGAATGGTCCTTAATTTGGGGAGCACATCAGAATGACCTGGGAAGCTTTTTCAAAATATGCATGTTCAGGTTTCAACCCCAGAGACCCTAATTCCATAGTTCTATGATGATAAATATGTACTGTGGGGGTGGGGGGAAGCTCCAAAGGTGACTCTTCTGGACATTCTTGATTTAAAAACCAAGGACCTAGATGTAAAGCATTTTAATAAGAGGTGAGGAGACACCGGAAAAATTTTCTCTATTGTTATTTTTATTAGGTATGATTGAGGTTTGGTAGTTATGCTTTTTAAAAATCCTCATCTGTTAAAGGAAGTTTCTGGGATTTGCATTAAAATATTCTGTTCAGAATTCTCCTCTCCCCCTAAAAAGAAAGGGATAAAAACAAGACTGGAAAAATGCTGATTGCTGAAGCTGGGAGATAAACATATGACAGTTCATTATACCATTCTTTCTACTTTTGTGTAAGAATAATCACCTCATCCCTGTTAGAATGGCTATTATCAAAAAGACAAGAAACAAGTGTCATGTACAAGACTGGGTGGGAGGGGAAGTGGATCTCAGGAAGGCTGGTGGGGATTAAGGACTTTGACATTTTAACAGTTCTCTTTCTGAATGTCCTATCGTATTCACAGAGCCAATCTCAGCGCAGGATGGTGAGGATGTGGAGCAACTGATACACTGTTGGTAGGACTGTAGATTGGTACAACCACTGTGGAAAACAATACGGAGGGTCCTCAAAAAGTTAAGACTAGAACTACCATATGATCCAGCAATTATTCTTCTGGGTATTTATCTAAAGAACATGAAAATGCTAATTTGAAAAGATATATGCACCCCTATGTTCATTGACTGACTCATTATTTACAAAAATTAAAATATGGAAACAACCTGAGCGTCCATTAATAAAGATGTGGTATACACACACACAATGGGATACTATTTAGTCATCAAAAAAATGAAATATTGCCATTTGCAACAACATGGATGGAGCTTGAGGGTTACTACACTAAGCGAAATAAGTCAGACAAAAAAAGGACAAAAACCATACGGTTTCACTCATATGTGGAACATAAAACAAAAAAGAAAAAATAAACAAATTAAATAAAAACACTCATAAACAGACAACAGATTGGCGGTTACCAAAGGGGTAAGGGATGTGAGTGGAGGGGGTTCAAATGGGTAAAGGGAATCAAACGTACGGTGACAGAAACTAGACTTTTGGTGGTGACCATGCTATAGTGTATAGATATCAAATTATGCTGTCCACCTGAAATTAATGTCATTAATCAATGTTACCTCAAAAAACAAAACAAACAAAAAACCCCCCACACACGAAAATTTTTAACAAAAAGTTTAAAAATGAGAGAATAGAGGTTGTTATACATGACTAGTGCCATGTACAATACTGGTGGAAGGGGAAGTGGATCTCAGGAAGGCTGGTGGGGATCAACGACTGACATTTTAACAATCTCAGAACAGTTAATAATTGCATTAGACTTCAATATTTAAAAAGTTATTTCCTGGTCTGAAAATTAGTAACAAATTATACCTTTCTGCTAAAAAGAACCAATTAATAAAAATATGTTAAGTATCTTGTACTGATGATCAGAAAGCCACAAAAACTCAGAAATAATTTCTATTTTCTTAGAAAATTTTCACAAGATCTTATCCTGGTTATTTTTCAAAAAGTTATAAAAGACCAAAGTATGAATAAAATTCCTATCTAAGGCCATCAGAGTGGATATGTTCTTTATAAGAATAGCTTAAGATCCCCCCTTTGGATTTTTTAAAACTTACTCTGCCCAAATGTTGAAGTTGTGCCAAAGCCACCAGTGCCACCCCCAAAGGGTGTTCCAAATGACTTATTAAACATCTTTGAAATGAGTCTGTGCTTCAGAGAGCTGAAAAGAAAAAAAAGGTCACTTTTTAAAGACCACAGAATACAATGTAATTGTTTCAGAAAATGTACCAGTCTACAAACTTTGTTAGGCCTGTTCCAACTATAGCATAATGTTCACTCACTCAATATCCTAAAACTCTGTATGATAAAATAGCCCTTGTAAAATTGAACTCAATGAGCACCATAATGTGAGGTTAACTTCAGATCCCAACAACCATCCCTTTAAAACAATGTTTTCCAACCTTTTTTCTTTTTAAAAAAAACTCAGTCCTTTTTAAATAAAGATTTCAGGTACACTATGCCAGATTTTGACATGGCTTACCTAGGAGGTTATGTACGACACCCATCAAAAATTACAATGATGTTTCTTCGTCAGGGTTTATTTTCCATAGTTTTGCATTGTAAAAAGGTGTGTTCCCCTCCCCCCCTATATAAAGTGTTGTAGTAGTAAATGTTTTCAAACTATGCATGCCCCTCCTCCCATCTCCAAATCACAGACATTCTCTTTGAGATTACTTCTTAAGACTATGCTCTATGGTTTCCTACTTATCTATCTCCTACTACTTCTGGAAACATCATAGAATACCTCTGGTGAAAAGTCCCCAACCTCATATGAACCCAAACTATGTACCCAAGTCACTTAACGAATTGTATTAAAAGTGTTCCAAGAACAAAAGGGAAGTTTGGTTTTTCCCCCGCTTGATTTGGATAAAAACAAGTTAAAGGTAGTCTACTCAACAGTTAAAGCTATCCCCTTCCATAAATTTTCCTTAAACCTAAGATCTGCTACCACTTACCTGCCAGCAGACAAGAAAATAATGAGTAAACTACTTTTAATATAAGAACTCAGAAAACAGCCAATCATGCTTACTTGGATTTTGTGACAGGTACTACGATTTTTCTATTACATACACATAATGGAGCAGTTTTTTCCTAGTGAAATATGTCTCGTTCATATAATAGAATTAAATATAGCATTTTGAAGTACTCCCCACAATGTTCCAGGGTCCTATTAGCACTTCCAGGTATACTAACACCTGAAACATTTGGTACAATACTGGAAAAGATGAAGCTGTCCCTAAATACCTAACGTGTTTATAGAAACTAACATTCTTTCCCCAAAACTTTCCTAGAAAAAAAATTCCAACATTTAGTTCTTTATTCCAACATCTAGGAATTTAATAACTCTTTTGATTAAACAAAGCTCACTGAAACCAGTGGTTCAAGAGAGCCACATCAGAATTAGCTGGCAAGCTTTACAAAATACAAACCCCCCAGGTGCCATTCTAGAAATACTGAACCAAAATATCCAGAGTTGGAATGTAGACAATTGTATTCTGAAAGGCTCAAGTGACTCTAATACATTCCCTTGGAACTAGAGGTTCCAGTTCCAAGGGAATGCATTAGAGTGACTTGAAATCATCATTTCTCTTTCAGTAAGGAGATGCTTTAAGTTTCCTGCCTTTCCAATTTATCAGGTGTCACAAAGTGGCAGATTGGACCTTCACCATATTAACTGGTGACTCTTTTCCAGGGGAAATATTTTTGGAAGTACTTAGCAGAAGTCTAAACCTCTATGAGTCCATCTACATATCTGCTTTTCAACAGTTCATTCAGAACTGACAGTTGTGCTAGGGGTTAGATGTCTGGACCAGCTCATTTTAATTGCAGTCTCTCTCATCTGGTCTCTTGGGTCATGGCCCTACTAGATCCACTTTCCTGGTATCTGTTGACTTAGCTTTTCTGTAATATTTCCTCTATTAACAACAAAAGATTTAGAGTACAGATACTTGCATTATTTTCCCATTAAAAAAAAGTAGAAAATCCATTCAAAAAGAGAAAGGAGTAATCCTAGAGCTTGAAATGTGTGGAGCTTTTAGATTCATTTGCGTTTAAAGGCATATCATACATTCCTGGGATAAACAATACTAACATTTAAGTTCTTACTATGTCCCAGGCACTATTCTAAACAATTTTTATGAATCCTCATATAAACCTCCCATGAATCCAATGAGATATTTTTATCCCTATTTTACAAACGGTGAAATTGAGGCACAAGAAGTAACTTGTCCCAGATCACAAAGCCAGTGGAGTCATGCGCAGCACAACAGTTCAGTCAACGAGGAGCTGAGTGCACACAGGACAGTGTTCCATAAGCTCATACTGTACAGCCTCAGTGTGTGGTAGTTATACCATCTTGTGCTCTACGATGGTAGCACAATGAAACCACCGAATGATGCATTTCACAGACCATAATTCCTGTTAAGCGATGCATGACTGTACTATATTGATTCCAGAAGCTGTGGTTCCCAGTCAAACTAGAACCTAGAGCTGTGCTACAGAAAGAATACTGACAACTAAAGGGAAATTACTGCATTCACTATAAATGACGAGACTATAAATCTAAAATCTGGCAGCACTGATCCAGCATTACCAGGGGAACAAGAACTGCTCCGCAAACCTGGGTGTTCCAGTCACCAGAAAGGTAATGTGTCTATGGACTGACAATTTTATACGGCATCCCCAAGGCCGAGATGGAATTTCCTACAAAGATTAACCACTTTCTTTATAGATGAACATACTTACACTCACTGCATTTATTTTTTTTGTATAAGACTTACTTATTTACTTATTTGTTTATTTATACCCTTCCTCCCTTCCCTGTGTAAGACATATTTAGAAACGATAAAATAAAAATGACTTAGTGCTACCTGAAACTAATTTAAAAATTTTTTTAAAGAATTAGTGCTCTACAGAAAGAGACAATGCCCTTAAATTTACTCTGCTTTCTGTGCTCCATCTTCTAATAAATTAATAACCCAGAATGTCAGCTACAAGAAAGAGGTAGCCTTAATAACAGACACCAGTAGTCCAGTATTCTCCCACTGTCCCAACTGAAGCTCAATAAACTCATGTCCTAGCTTATTCATCCAACTTTTGTGAGCTTCGTGAACTCTGCACACAATGACAAAACTTAGTTTTCTTCCGGAAAAAGTGCTGGACAGAACCAGACACATGGTAACAACCAAGCAACTACCAACTTTAAGTGCAATCTGAATTACTAAGCAAGCTCGCTGCTCTCTGACAGCAGAGTTCCACAAATGAGATACTGCAGGTTCGGTTCCAGACCACCATAATAAAGTGAATCACAATCTTTTTGCTGTTGGAGAGTCGTGCCTTCAATTTGTAAAAAATGCAACATCTTTGAAACGCAATAAATAAAGCCAAGTGCAATAAAATGAGGTATGCCTGTAATTTTTCCTTTCCACCTCACTGAGTTCCTTTGTATCAAACTCAGTCAAGAACAATAACAATAAATGTTAGATGAATGGATTAGTATAATACTTCTCAATTTATAAAATACTTTTTCATATATTCTCTCATCTAATCTTTAAAAAAGTACTAGAAAAGGCAGGAATTATCATCCACAGTTAAATTGAATGGAAAAATGTTGATTTTTGCCTTGGATGAGAAATGAAGGATGGGAGAGTTGGGCAGAGTTGCAGGCAGAAACTAGTTTAATCTTAATCATTTTATCACCTAATATCACATCCCAGCAAAACTACCCTATCTTCTAAATTGTCATACTGTATCCTTCCTATGACTGATCCCCAGAACAAGCCATTTTCCCTGTTAGAACATTTTTTTCCTCTAAAAACTATGTCTCCTTTTCTTTCTAAAAATTGCTGCTCAAGCCTCACCAGCTTCACAAGATGACATGTCCCAAATTAGACCCTTCAGACTTATAGAAACATTTCCCCTTCCCCTCCCCCTTTCCACCCCTATTACATAAACTAATGACTCCCAGCTGTTTGTAGTTACGCAATATATTTGTTGTCATACCTGCCACTTAAGTGTGGCTGTTTGCCACTCTGGTAAAAGCATCTTGATTTTTTGCTCATTTCTCACTAGGGTGTAAATTAATTTAAAATAATCCATAGTATCTAATTCAGCCCCTTCCTTATAGTGCTGAGTAGCATTTTCGTTTTCATCCCCTTAACATAACTCTCATTTTAAAAACAGAAGTAGTGAAAATACATTCACTTTGGAGACAAATCTGTATTTAAAACTCAGCCATTTAGCTTTGCAATTCTCTGTAAACATAAAATTCATTCAAAGTAAAAAGTTAAAAAAGGAAATACAAAAACCTGTCACTTGCTACTGTATAATTGTAGTTAAGTCATGACACTCAACCTCTTAGACTTCAATTTCTACATTCGAATAGACATTATAGGGCCTACACCAAAAAAGGTCTGTTAGAAGGATAAAGTTGCTTCAAACTAGAGCTCCTCAAAAGCAGGTTTTTAATTTTTCAACTGTCTTACAATATTTTTAATTAGAAAAGTGTAATAATAATTTCCCCTCACTCTAAACCATGATTGATCAATGCCTAACTAGAACTCCATACATAACACGATTTGTTTCCCAATACTTCAGTGTCATCTACTGACATTTAACACAACCATAAAGCACCACTGCAAACAACAAAAACAAACACCCCCACACACACACACAACATACTCAGGTCACTCTGATCATCTATTCTCTTCTCATCTGACATCTCTAGCTTCATTGCCAACTACTCACCTTTTTAATTTACAAACTCATTTGCCTATTTCTTAAGAAGCTTATCTCAGGTGTGCAGATAACAGTAATCTTTGTGTCAAAGAAGCAAACTAAAGCAAGACTAAACAAAGGTGTGAAGTAGTGAGTGACTGCAACTCATATTCATGGAGGATGAATTGTTCCCTTCCTGAACACAGTCCTAATTCAGGCACTTGGTTCTTTCTTTCTTTTTTTTTTTATACCAAGCACTCGATTCTTTTCTCCTTGATCAGTGGTTTTCAAATATTTTTACCTATGGAACCCAGTACATAAAATAGACATCAGCAGAAGCTACCCTGGCTGAAGTAAAGAGGGATGGGTACAATAGAGCCCTTTCAAAGAAGCTTAGGGCTGTATGAACTAGTGTGAAAAATCACTGTCTTAGATTAGTGGTTCTCAAAGTGTGGTCCAAAGGTCTCTAGACTTCCCCAAGACCTCTTTTTCAAGGAGTCCATGAAATCAAACCATTTTTATAATAAGTATTAGATAGTATTTGCCTTATTTTACTGTGCTGACCTCTGCAGTGAGGTGCAAAAAGCCATAGTGTATAAAACTGCTGTAACCTGAGCATGAATCAAGACAATGGCTGCAAACTGTACTAACAGTCAGTGAATTCTACACTGCCACCCACTTACAGTACAAAAAAAATCCACTTTGACTGGAATGTCCTTCATGAAGCACTAAAAAATATTGATTGTAAAAAAAAAAAAGAAAAAAAATTGATTGTACCAATTCTCAATGTTTCAGTACACATCTTTTTAATAACTCTGACTATTCTTTGGGATGAAATGGGAAGTACTCAGAAGCATTTGTGCATATTGAAATACAAGGATCGTCTCAAGATAAAACACTTGTGTGATTATTTTTGACTAGAGAGCTGAACCAGCTGAATTTTTCATAGAACACAATTTTTATTTCAAAGAATGAATGACAAACCATGGTTATTCAGATTTGACGTGGAAGTTAGAATTTTGAAAACCACTATGAGCTTGTCAGCTTCTCAACTCTTAAAAAGAATTATCTGATGATATGAATGGAAACATTATCAACTGTACAATTAAAGTTATCATCATTTGGAAGAGTTGCATAACTCAATGAACCAATGATTTCTAAATGACCAATGTATGTCATACAATCATGCACGATTAAAAATCCATTCAAAGTCCAAGAACAAATGAATCTCAATGTAACAGAGCACAAAAGTTGAATGATATAATTTCAGATTCCATATTGCAACAAACCTTTTAAAAGGTTTGAGTGTAGTGTCAAAAGAATAGTACAATTATTTGAAAAAGCTATTTTAAAACTCCCTTCCATCATTAAAGTCATCCAAACTGTCAAAACATACAAACCCTCCCCTTTTCAACTACTTATCTGTATGAGGCTGGATTTTGTTCACATACTTCAAAAAAATATATATTAGCCATCTGAATGCAGAAGATCTGCAAATCCAGTAGTTTTCTATTAAGCCAGACATTAAAGAGATTTGAAAAACTGTAAGACAATGCCACCCTTGTCACTAAATTTTTTAGTAATTTTTTTCATAAAATTATATTGTTAACAGATTTATTTTTTAAATCAATAAATCTTTTTAAATTTTGTTTTAATTTCTAGTACAGTAAATACCGTAGCTACAACCCACATAATTAAAAGCTGTTTGGAGTCAATAATTTTTAAAAGCATAACAAAGTCCAGAGACCTCAAACTTTGAGAACTGCTAACCTAAACTATTGCTATGCCTCCCTCTAACTCGTCTGCCTAACTAGTTTCACATCTTCCAATCTAGCCTACTACCAGCCCAGCTTAAACTCACTTAGTATCAGACTTAGCTGGATTTTAAGAAACAATTTGTATTTCTCTACAAATTTGCAATTGTTCTGCATTACACTGAATTAAGTACAAACTCTTCAATATGGCAAACAATTCTTAGTATTTGTTCTCAGTGGTAGTACAATGGGACAAAACCTCCGATCAGTGCCTATTTATGTGGCATCAAGTGTATCAGTGAAATGGAAAGATAATGGAATCACACAGCATTACAGTTAATTTCTAAATGACCACTGTATGTCATAAAATAGATATTGTTTTATTTACCCAGTGGTCTATCCCCTTTCAAACAAGACCTTGATTTTTCCTATCTCAGAGAATGGGGGACTACCACAGAAATGAAAGGAGAAACTAGAGAAAATGAAGTCTAGTAATCTTAATCTTTTCAGCTTCCCACTAGATTTCGACAATTTAAGGTTTTTTCAAGGACAATTTTAACGAAACACAACTTATTAGCTGACTTTACAAGCATACACCAGGCACCATAAAGATATGATTTTACGGAAATATTGGGAATGTTTTCTCTAGAGTAATGGTCTCAATCAGGGGCAAGTTTGCCACCCAGGGGGCATCTGACAATGTCTGGAGACATTCTGGATTGTTACAACTTGGGGAGGGGGTATTACAGGTATCTAATAGGCAGAGGCCAGGAATGCTGCTAAATAAACATTCTACAATACACAAGACAGCTCCCTCATAATAAAGAATTATCCGGCCCAAAGTGCTAAGCGCCGAGGCCGAGAAACCTTGTTCTACAGACACACTATGTTGAACACAGCAAGTCCTCCAATAATATCATTTCACGCAACATTGTCATTTTATTATAACGTTGATGAGATGTGATTGGAACTCTTGTTAATATCAATTCGCCTATGGTAAAACTGGTTTCGTTATACAATGTTTTGCTGCAGGTCCAAGAACCTATCGACGATGCCACATGAGGAATTACTGTATTTAGGTTCAATTCCAAACATAAAGAATGCACCAAATTGTCAAGAAATGTTTACATAACTTGGCTCTAATACTTATTGTTAAATCTCTAAATCCTTCAACCTTTCAACAGATTTCATAACTATAAATGTGCTCTTTATTTGAAATTAAACATCAGCACTACTACCCCTTACTTCCTAGGTTAATTACCACCATAAAAATATCACAATAAAAATAACTTATTTTTCCTAAGCTGTTAAATTGGTTCCCTAAAAGTTCTACTTGCTCTTAGCTATCTAGGTGCTAGTGGACGTGAATAAGGTCAGGTACCAAAGTACCATGTGAACTCTAACCTGGGCCCCACATTTCAGGAGCACACAAATACCCAACCTCTTTATAGACTATTTTTAGGTTTAACTCCTCCGTATTTATTTATTCATTCAAGCAAACACACTTACTGAGGTCCTACTATGTGTCAACCTGAATACAAAGACAAAAATATTTTACCAGTCTAATAAAAAGACAAACAGCTAAAACACAAAATGATTTGTGCTATAAATAAAAGTATCAAACAAGTGTTACGGAAGCTTACAGGGGAGAAAATGCCAGGAAAGGCTTCCTAGAATAGGGTGATGCTTGAACTGAGAAATGTCACAGAAAATATACCTTGTTCACATTTTAGTATTTAGACTACAGTTCTCTTCTGCTCTTACACACTATCTTTCAGTTTTTGCTTTGTCATCTAAACAAGAGCAAAGTGGTGATCCGAGTGATGTAAACAGACCAAAGCAGCAACAAATTCAATTTCATCAAATCTTAATGAAGAGTCAAAAAATACTTTTATCAAAGTATTCCCCAGTACCTCCATCCTGTCCAACTTCTGGTTTTGTGTTTTAAATATCCTGACTTCTTCCACCAAATAAACATAGCATCTGTCACCCAATTCACAAGCATTTCTTTCTGAATTTATAAGGCTGTCACAGGGACCGCTTACTTCTCTTTTCTTTCTTCTAGTTAGTTTCCTCTTCCAAAACGGAGTTTAATTTTTCTTACCTTCTTCTACTACAAAACTTTAAATTCTGTACCAGAGAGAAGCCATGAGTTTCAAGATACAAGAACTACAAAATGACTGTCTGCCTTTCTAAGTCTCAGCTATATTTCCTGCTTTCTACTCCAATACTGCTGTGGGTCATTAACCAGACACTTTCTTCTGAGTCCCCTGCAGCTGCTACAAATAAAAATTTTAGGTTTGGAACAGGAAACTAGCCAATGACTTCTGGTTTTACCGATTCGTTTTTCCAATACATAACATTACTAGCATTCTTTAACCAAAGTTTAAATTTAGTTTTCATGGTCTAGTTTTAGGGTACCACTAATCAAACAGAGCTGGTGGTAACTAAGTCGGAAACGCTACTGAAGACTGTACCTACTTCTAACTACCGACAGCCCCCGTCCCTCACCCCTACAACCGAAGGGAGTCCTCATAATGGAAAGTGGAACACCAAGGGAGAGTGATGTAGTAGACATATTTTTAGACTGGGCCAGATCTGGAATTGGCTAATTCTGTCCCTTCACTGGCCTCGGTTTCTTCATCTGTAAAACCTGTACGTGATATGAAGTAGGGAAATGGGCTTAATTTCTAAGATCCTTATGGCTATATATTATAGTAATCCAGAAACCCCATCTTTCTTCTCATCTAGCTTTACATGGAACACGTGGGAGGCCAGAAAATAATCTTTTACTCCACTAAACCGACCTTAATTCTCGGGTGTTTTAAAAAGCTAACAAACTCCCGACCCACCCACCCCAACCCTGGGGCTGCAAATGTCTCCTGTAGGAGAGGACAAGGCAAATAAAGCCCATCCCACACAACAGTCAAGGAAGTGCAGGGAGACCATATTCCTGGTGTTAAAGCGCTGTTCCCGCTAAGGACCGGCCCACCTAGTCACCGCCGGGCAAATGAATGAGCCTGGATTGATGGACGCTCCCTCAGCGTAGGCTGCGACCGGAGACACCCCGGACCCAGACCCCACCAAGAGCGATTCCCTTCCAGTTCCGGAAGAGCCGGGCCTCCCGGCCGCAGGATTGCGGGCCCCGCCCCCTCCCTCAGGGCAGAAGGTGCCGCCGGGGCGCGAGACTTCGGCGCGGAGAGGCCCTGGGACGCCCGGCGCACCGCCCGCCCTGAAGAAAGGAGGAGCCTGCCGGTCCCTGGCCGCCACCGCCCCGACTACCGACTTACCGTGGTGCGGTGGGGGAGGGGAAATGTCAAGAGTGAGGGCCTAGGCCCGTCCACCACCCGCCGCTCAGCGAGCAGCGCGCGGCTGCCACGAAACCGTCGCCGCCGCTGCCACCGCCGATACCTACCGCCGCTTCGGGCGCAGCGCACAGTGGGCCCGACTGCGTCACACGCCGCCCGCCGTCAGAGGCTCGCTCCGGGCGCTCCGCCCTCGCTGCCTGAGCATTGGCAAACGCCGCCGCCACTCTAGGCCCACCCTGTTACTCATTGGGCAACGACTCTTTTGAAACCCAACGTGAGGGAGGTCTTTGAGAGAAGGGGAGAAGAGGAAGAGGAGGGGCCTAAGAAGTTAGGGGGAGGAAGGGGGAGGGTTGGTGGGAGGGACGTGGAGCTCTGGCCCTCACCGCCGCCGTTGGCTGGGAGAGAGTCGTGACGTAACACAGGGCCCCTCGAAGTGGGCTGGTGAGTGGCTACGTTGGGCGGGGTGTGGGAGAAGAGCGGTGACGCTTATCGAAGCTCCGCCCACTTCCTTGGAGCGAAGAGACCCGCTGCTGAAGCTCCAGCCAATCAGAGGAAAGGCTCCAGGATGGCATGGTAACTATTCTACCCACACCTTGCCCCAATCCGTGGGCGGTGATGGGAAGGTTTCCCGGTCGTCCTTCCCTCACTTCTTGGCCAGACCTCTTATAGAGCTAGAGGGCCCCCCTGGGAACTCTGACTGCCCGCGTAGCTTTCCTGCAGCTGCTCCGAGGCCTTAAAACCAGGCCTTCTGGTCTCCTGTCCCACGCAAGCCCCAGCACCTTTCCCTCTCGGAATCCCTAGAATAGATGTTATGAGCATCAGAGATGCCCTAAGGGGATGGTTCAGCAAAAAACTTGGTACAAATGAGGATTCTTGGAACTTCTTTCCCACCTGCCCTTTAGGAATCCCCAGTTATTCTTAAAGTTCTGTTCAAATGCTCCCACCTTCTCTAGGATACATTCGCTGAATCTCTCTCAGCAAGTTGGGTTAATGCTTGGGCAGGCCTCTGTTACAGCCTTGTCACTTTGTATCCTATTACTTTCCTGTCTTCTGTGCCGCGGCTCTTGGAGGTCAGAGCTGCATTTTCTTCATCTTGGTGTTAAAAAACAAAATTCAACCAAGTAAATTTGCAGATCTGATTGGCTTTATTAAGCCATTCATTAATTGGGCAGCATCCCATCTAGCAACTGGAAAGGCAACTGAGAGGTTGTACAAATGGAAGGATTTTATAGGAAGAAGGGTGAGGCAAGGGAGCTATTAGCAAAAGTAAGGATTATTTTGGGGCTCTGACATCTTTTCTTTGAGGGAGGAGAAGGGGAAGGGTTTTTATTATGTAGATTACTCCTTTCTATGGAGGATGGAGAGGGCCTGTGTGACAGGTTACCTCACTGGTGCTTGACCAGAAATTTTCATAGTGGTTTGATTAAGGTCATGTTTCTAGGAGAGGTTGAAAATACAATTAGATCAATTATTAAATCGAGGTTTGGTATTATGGGCTTTTGGCATCAGTGATGCCATCTTGGGCCTATGGTTTTTTTCTTTAATATTGGTGTTCCTTTCCCTTGGGCCAAGCCTGGTGCAGAAGCCTGATATTACAAAGGGGAGGGTTGAGCATGTTCTAAAAACTAGGCCTAGTGACTGAGAGTCCCACATAGAATAGCACCGACTGTGCTCAGAAAGCCTACTTGATTTACCTCTCCACCACCGCCTGCCTCCTCCTGGGGCATCAATACAAAATTGAAATGGGCTCTGCCCAAAAGTAGGTGACCTTAAATCCCTGTGGGTTTTCAGTGGTGGCAAGAGATTGGAGATAATTGATTAATTTGTCAAACAGTGGAGTGGTCATAAAGATGAAATAAGATAATGGATAGGAGAAATCTGGTACCTTGTAGGTGCTCAGTAGATGCTTGAAAGAAGAAGGAAAAAAATACGTGGAGTGTCGAATAGTAAAACTAGTTTGAATATCTGACTCCAACCACCTTCCCCCAACTCCTCCACCCAAATATCTCTCTTTTTCCTCCACCCTCTCTTACCTATGTGCTGCATCAGAAAGTCATCAGTTCTCCCCGGATAGTTACAATAGCTTCCTCATTGCCCTTCTGAACCTTTGATTTGTCATCTTTCAATCCTCAAACCCAACCAAACCTTTCCCCTACTTACTGTGTTTCCCCGAAAATGAGACCTAGCCGGACAATCAACTCTAATGTGTCCTTTGGAGCAAAAATTAATATAAGACCTGGTCTTATTTTACTATAATATAAGGCCCAGTCTTGCATAATATATAGTATAATATAATAATATAATATAATACCGGGTCTTATATTAACTTTTGTTCCAAAAGACGCATTAGAGCTGATTGTCTGGCTAGGTCTTATTTTCGGGGAAACACGGTATTTAGTCTGGTGTCCTTAAGGCCAAACACACAGTACAGGCGCACATTAAATGTTTGATGCATGAATGAGTGAATTATTTTCTTAAGTAGAAAAATAGAAGTGTGAAATTTTTGAGTTGGAGAAGCCTGGGTTTATATTTGAGCCCAACCATGTATTAGCTGTATGAACTTGGGCAAATTTCTTAACCCCTCTGAGTCTCAGTTTCCGTGTCTGTAAAAATGGGGATAACCCTACTTTCCCCACAGGGTAATTGTGAGAATTAAATGTGATAAAGCACTTATCAGGTACCTGGTACACAGTAATCCCTCAGTGAATGGTAGATATTATTTATATTCTTTAAAAATGTCAAGGAATTCTAATTAGTCTAAGACATGATTCTTAGAAAAGGGGCTCAGAAATATGTCTTGAGGGAGTGAGGACATTCAGTCCAAAGTACTAGTGGGTGTGCAAGACCTAGGACCCTTAAATACTTGCGGGAAAACTGGAGGGAGAAGAGGACGAATTGGATGAGGAATGCTCCAGGGAGGAATTCCCTGTGAACATGGTGGTTTCGAAGTGAAGGACTCTTGTTAGGTACTCTGTAGGCATGTGGCCCACAAGCTCATCATTCTCAGGGATTTCTGCCCAGGGAAGAACTTCTACAGACATGGAGTTTGGTGTATGTTCACAAAAGCTTGTGGAGCCAAGCCCTGTTTTGGCATCAGTAGCCCAGAGATGTCCACAGCTCAAAACTCTGCCATGGCCAGTTCTGTCCTGGGAACCCCCAGTCTCTCACATACATGCCCTGAGAACTCACTTTATGCAGCAATGAGGAATTGGAGCTCAGGGAGGAGATAGTCCTCTAGAGATTGCAGAATCATGGAAGGGCAAGACACTTCCTTGGGATGGTTCTAGATTTCTTACATGGTGCATTGGAAAGAGCAGCAGAATTGGAGTCATACAGCTAAGTTCAACTGCCAGATCTGCTACTTTTTAGACTTTGCACAAATTATTTAATTGTTCTGTGCCCCAGTTTTCTTGCTATAAAATGGGCACAGTAATTCCTGTTTTATAAGGTGGTTGTAAAGTTCAAATAAGATAATGGAATTTGCAAAGGACTGGACTGGGTACATGTTTGGCACATAGTAAGCACTCAGTAAATGTTGACTTCCTTCCTCTTTTCCTATAACTTGATAGTGAAGGGTGATGTTTGCAAATAGCATGTATTTTTATAAATCTTGTGTGAATACCTTTGACTTTTTTTTTTAATTACTTTTTTTTTAAGATTTTTAAAAAATTTTTTTTTTAATTGGGGAAAGGGAACAGGACTTTATTGAAGAACAGTGTGTACTACTTCCAGGACTTTTTTCCAAGTCAACTTGTTGTCCTTTCAATTTTAGTTGTGGAGGGCGCAGCTCAGCTCCAGGTCCGGTTGCCATTGCTAGTTGCACTGGGCGCAGCCCACCATCCCTTGGAGGAGTTGAACCGGCAACCTTGTGGTTGAGAGGACGTGCTCCAACCAACTGAGCCATCCGGGAGCTCAGTGGCAGCTCAGCTCAAGGTGCCGTGTTCAATCTTAGTTGCAGGGGGCGCTGCCCACCATCCCTTGCGGGACTCGAGAAATGGAACCGGCAACCTTGTGGTTGAGAGCCCTCTGGCCCATGTGGGAATCGAACGGGCAGCCTTCGGAGTTAGGAGCATGGAGCTCCAACCGCCTGAGCCACCGGGCCAGCCCCAATACCTTTGACTTTTAACTAGAGCATTTAGTTCATTGCAGTTAATGAATTTACTGGTATATTCAGGATTTTATCTAACACTTTATACTTTCTACTGTCCTTTCAATTATTTTTCTGCCTCTCCTTTATTTATTTTTCCTCCTCACATTTCTCACTTGCGTTAGTTTATGAGAATAACTGTTTTCTTTTTTTAAGATTCTACTCCGCCATATTGACCAGATTTCTCCTCTCCTTTATTTATTTATTTATAATAATAATTGCCATTTATTGAAACCCAGATCTTTGTCAGATTTTTTAAATTGAGATATAATTCACATAACATGAGGATATAATTCACGTATAATAATAATTCACATATAATTCACATTCACCCACTTAAAGAGTACAATTCAGAGGTTTTTAGTATATTTAGTATTTTAGTATATTCACAAGGTTGTGCAACCATCACGACTGTCCAATTTCAGAACATTTTCGTAACCATGAATAGAAACCCCAGCTCCATTAGCAGTCGTTCTCCAACTCCCCCTTCCCCAGCCCCTGGCAACTACTAATCTGCTTTGTCTCAATGGATTTGTCTAGTCTGGACATTTCATATAAATGGAATCATAAATATGCGGTCTCTGTGTCTGATTTATTTCACTTGGCATAATGTTTTCAAGGTTCATCCATGTTGTACATCAGTACCTCATTCCTTTTTATGGTCAAATAATATTTTATTTTATGGATATCACATTTTGTTTATACATTCATGAGTTGAATAACATTTTAGTTGTTCCATCTTATGGCTACTATGAATAGTACTGCTATTAACACTCATGTACAAGTTTCTTGTGGACATATGTTTTCATTTCGCTTGTGTTTATACCTAGGAGTGGATTTGTAAGGTTACATGGTAACTATGTTTAACTTTTGAGGGAACTGCAAACTGTTTTACAAAGTGGCTGTACAATTTTACATTCCCACCAGCAATATGAGATCTGATAATTAAGTAAGCAAACTCATCCTAGATAAAGTACTACATACCTCATTGCTGAATATCACTATGGTCACCTTTGAAGTGTTCCCCTTGGGAAGCTATGCACTGACGCCAGCGCCTAGTCCACCCTTCAAAGCAATTTTGGAACTTTTTTTTTGGAATGGCCATCAGAGCTGTCATTGTATTACCCTTGATGTCCTGAATGTCACCAAAATGTCTTCCTTTCAATATTTCCTTTATCTTCGAGTAAAGGAAGAAGTCATTGGGGGCCAGATCAGGTGAGTAGGAAGGGTGTTCTAATACAGTTATTTGTTTACTGGCTAAAAATTCCCTCAGAGAATGCCATGTGAGCTGGTGCATTGTTGTGATGCAAGAGCCATGAATTGTTGGCGAAAAGTTGAGGTTGTCTAACTTTTACGTGCAGCCTTTTCAGCACTTCTTGGTATAAATTCATAATGAATAATCCCTCTACTATCAAAAAAGGTTAGCAACATCATTGCAACAAGTTTACAAACTTAATTGTCCAACCTCCTACGTGAGGATTCCAGTTTCTCTACATCACTGCCAACACTTGTCATTTTCCCTTTTTTTTTTTTTTAAATCACATCCATCCTAGGGGATGTGAAGTGTCATCTCGTTGTGGTTTCCATACACATTTCCCTAATGACTAATGATGTTGATCATCTTTTCACGTGCATATTGGCCATTTAAATCTCCTTTTTTGCATTCTTCCGGATTATTTCATTTTTTTCTCCTGCACCAGTTTGGAAATTAAGTTCTCTTTTTCTATTATTTTAGTGATTGCCCTAGAAATTACCACATGCATTCCTAACTTACCAAGTGTCGTGCTAATCACTATCTTTACAGGAAGAGTAGAGTGCTGAGCTGGAGGAAAAGAAGCACTCCAAGCCAGATAAACAGGGAAAATAAAGATGTGAGACCAGGAAAGCTCAAGACAGGGAATAAAGGCCAGAAGCAGGCATCTGTGGGTTGGAGCTAAACAGAGGATGGCGCAAAGCCCCAAGGTAGAAAACCTAAATTTAGTTATTGAAACTAAATGGAGATGGTTCTTTCAGTAAAGTTTTATTAATTGTTCACTTGCCCTGGGACCTTAAAGGACAGGTGAGGAGAATTCAAAATCAAGAAAAGTAGTTTTTAGAGTAACACACCTTTTCTCCAGACTTCACGCCCCCAGGAGTCGATCCGAGATATCTCTGGGTCGCTCACCATTGCCCAGCCCAGGGCCTGCCCCAGAAAGGGCCTAGACTGAATGAATAAACAAGAGAATGAATGCATGTAGTAAACTGGCAAGTTGATCAAATTGGAGCCTCTGTTTCTCCATTTGCAGAGCAGTGATTATAGCTACCTTGTGGAATTAACAGTATATAGTGATTAAGGGAATGACCTCAGGTACCGGACTAGCTGTGTGAGTAGGTAACTTATCTTCTCTGTTATCCATTGGTAAAACGGAGATATTAATAGTATCTACCTTATAGGGATTTTGTGAGGATTAAGTGGGCTACATAAAAAGTAGAAAAGTGCCTGGGACACAGAGGATGCTCAAAACGTGCTAATTATTACTGTGAGGATTCAAATGGGGCAAAGGTGATGGTGGTGTGTCTGGCTCAGAGGTCCTCTACAACCCCTGCAGGTGCTCTAACAACGCTGCACTGTGCCTGCAGGAAGGATTACTGATCCCTTCACCCTGTTTCCATGTTGGGGTAGGAGGGCCTTTGCAAAGGGAGCCAAGAGTCTCCCTCCGTTTCCTTTATGGGTCAGTCAGGGGAGGGAACTCTGGGGACTGATGTCTGGTGATCCACCTTTTTATGGTGGAGAGAGACCCAGGGCTGTGTCTGGAGATCCTCTCTCTGCCATGTCGGGACAGGGCTCCCTCTCCTGATCAAAGGTGGGAACAGCTCTGACCCAGAGTTTCTGGGGTGGGCTTCACTGGAACTCACTATCTCTGTAAGGTGTTTTTCTCTTTGCTGAAATGCCCCAATCCGCTCCAGGTAACAAAGTTTGGGGGAGGGGCGCCGAGTCTGGAGCGAAACTGACTTAATATTTTAGAAGGGTGAAGCTGCATAATTCTGCTAGAATGGACGGGAGGGGGCAACAGAGACTGGGGTCGGGAAATAAAGAGAATTCAGGGCCCTGTTCAATTAATTTTATGTTCTCTCAACAGGTGATGGAACGCAGCGGAGAGGTAAGGTGACAACGTGGCTTATCCAACGTGTCAAACCCGGGTTTCCAGGGCTCTTCCGGCTGCCCCCACGCAGCTGGAATTAGTGGGGCCGACCAGGGCTGGAGAGGAATGGCAGGAAGGGATGCCAGATTAAGGGGGAGAGCCTGGGGGGCCTGGGTCCGCAGAAGCGGGGAGGAGCCAGCAGAGGATCTGGGCGCTGTTTCCTCCTCAAGTTCCGCCCCAAGCACGCGGGCCCGGCCCCGCACCCACCGTTCCTACTCCAACACCCCCCTCCCTGCCGTTCGCCCCGGGCCGGGCCTGGGCTACCCCCAGGTCCCCAGGGTACCCCAGCTCCTGGTCTGCGCCGGCGCAGTCTCCTCTCAGCCACAGCCTGGGTGAGTTGCGGACGGGTGTGTTGGACCGCTGGGCAGCCCCACTTGGGGGAGCTCCGCCACGCGGTCCAGCCTCCGCAGGGCCCGTTCTCTAACTCTGGGGGTCCTGGTGCCTGCTCGGGAAATGCTGCTGTCCGGACTTGCTGAGCTGACCTCTTGCCCCTCCGCCCTCATGCTTGGGGCCGGGTGTGCAAGGGTTGAGCTCTCCCTTCTTCACTCCACAGGGACTCCTGGTCCGTATTCCTTTTAGGTGCCGGGGAATGGAGGTGTGTGTGTGGGGTGGGGGGTTTGGTCTCCATAGATTCGTTTCAAATCCCAACTCTGCCAGTTATTAGTATGTGACCTTGAGCAAGTGTTTTTAACCTTCCTGAGCCTCCTTTGCATCTCCTATGAAATGGAAATATAGTGCCTACCTCATAGAATTATAGTGAGGATTAAAAGAAACTATATGTAGTGTTAAGCAGGGTGCCTAGATTTAGAAGGCACCCAGTAAGTGTAGATTTGGACTGGAAGCTGAGCTCTTTTGGGACCTTCGGAGATAAGGTAGGGGCGTTCCTAAGGAGGCAGTTTTTCAACTAAGCACCTATGAGGAAGTTAAAGCTGACTGGGGCTGAACGGCTCTCCTTCAAGTAATGAGCTCCCCATCCTGAGGCCTGGAGGAGTTGAATGACCAAGTTGGAATGGCCTTATCTAAACCACATGGTCTCCATGGAAACAAATGTGGAAACAGGCTCAGAGTGCTTAGGTGACTTGCCCAAGGTCACACAGCTAAAAAGGAGGCCAGGCGGATCCAACAAGTGGAACAGCTTGTTCTTGGGCCTGCTTATCACCCCCCTGCCTTGGGCAGTGCCTGTTCATTCCCTGAGGATCTGGGGTTCAGTTTGGAGATCCCAGTGTCTTCTGAGGAGCTGGGCCTCAGGGAGGAGTGTTGGGAGGGAAGACTAGCACGTCCACAACCACAGAGTGGGTTTGGGTTGAGTGGGGAAGGTGTTCCCTTTCCCGGGCTGTGAGGGGCTTAGAGTCCATTTGGGGATAATCCAAGGAATGAGGCTCCTAGAGCCACTTCCAACTCCCCTGGGAGACCCCCTTTTCCCCCCCACAAAGAGAAAGGAGCCTGAGTAATTAGGATAGGCTGCCTAATAGGACCTGGCAGAGAGGTGGGTGGAGGAAGATATTTACCTGTTTTGTTCTGGAATGGCAGGAGGCCAGCCAGTGTGGAAGTCAGATTCTTCCGGAGGGTGGGACTAGAAGGGCGAGTCCTGAGGGTGGGTCCTGAAGAGTTGGCACTTCGTCTGACAAGGCCCTTGAGTCCAGAAGGGTGAATTATTTATGTATCTCAAGCCAGTCCTAGTTTGGCAACAAGAAGCCTAAGTTCTGAGGATCTTTCCCTCAGGCTCAGCATATGGCTTTGAGGAAAGGCCTTCCTCTCTGTGTCTCTGTTTCTCTGTGTTTACGGTGGAGCCAGGGGTGACTGCCTCATCTCTGTAGGATTTGGTTTTTACCTTTCTCCCAGGGACAGGCACCCTTTTTCTCTCCTCTTCTCACCTGACCTAATCTGCTATGGCCCAGAGAGGAAGGGGTCAAGAAAGGTCAGAATTGCAGTTTTTGACTCTGTGAGCCACATCTTCCCACTGCTGGCTCTTCTTTTTGCTGTGTGACCCTGAGCAGGCTCCTGTCCTTCTCTTGGTCTCAACTTCCCCCTATACCCTGAGGGGGTGCTGGGCTATGCTTGCCAGTGTATATTTGGCAATTATAGTTCCTGACCTTAGATACCCTCATCTGAGGGGGGAGTCACATTCCTCCGGAGCCCTTACCGACTCTCCAGAGGCGGGGTAGACAGGCCCCTGGGCACTGGGAAGCCTCTAGAAGCTGACCAGGCAGCTCTCTCCAGCAAACAGCAAGCCCAAGCTAGCATCAGGCCTGATTCTGCAAAGCTTTTCACCCTCAGAGCTCGTGAGGCAGCAGGCGGGGACAAACAGGGGGTCCAGGTTCTATGGGCTTTCACTGAGTGCTTGCTGCTGTGGACTGTGGTGCAGGCATCAGAGCTCACAGGATCTGGGAAGGGACTGAAGGTGCAAGGGGTCCTGGGCCGGTGGGTAAAGCAATGAGAGCTGATAGGAGGCCCTGAAGCCTGGAGGCTCAAGGACCTGGGGGAGGAAATGGGCCATTCTGTCCACTAGGAGGTTTGAGGGTTGGTTCCTGAAACAAGAGAGACTAGTTACACCAGCTCCTGTAGTCCTAGGCTTGTCAAGCCAGGCATAGGGATGACGAGGTCTCCCAATCTATTCAAGCTTCATCGTAGCATACGTTGCCTTCGTTGTCTTTCCTCTGAAATTGAGGGTGAATGTTCTCATGGGATTCCAAGTCAGTCTTCCTCATCCAGGCATGGTAGGAGCTGTCCATGCTTAGGAGCTGGGTGGCTTCCTTCTCAGACTCCTCAGTCGTAGCTTGGTTTGAGTACTGAGCACAGGGTTGACTTCACCAGAGTCCCAGCCTCTGGCCTTGGGCTCTGACAGCATGCCACTCCATCCCCAGGTCTGACAAGATGTACCAGGTCCTACTGCCACTGGACCGGGATGGGACCCTGGTCCGGCTCCGCTTCACCGTGGTGGCCCTGGTCACAGTCTGCTGTCCACTTGTCGCCTTCCTCTTCTGCATCCTCTGGTCCCTGCTCTTCCACTTCAAGGAGACTACAGCTACACACTGTGGGGTAGGGCTCGGGGGGTGGGCACTGATACCTCATTCAGGCCCAGGTGAATCTATTTAGATCCCGATTCTATTGTAACAGGATTAGCAAACTCTCCAGTTGGGGCATCATACATACTGGGTCCCTGGGGCCATGACTGCAAATTGAGGTCACAAGAATTAATCTCCCTCCATTTTCCATGGAGATTTTTGGGGGCTGGGGTCACTGAAGTGGGGCAGCCCCAGAACCCAGAACCCAATCCTTCACAGAGGGACAGATTCAGGAGACCCCGGGTTTTCTGGGGGATGGAGAGAGAACAGCACTGGGCTAGAGGGCATTTGGGGCCTCTTAAGTGTGGCACTGTGGGCTTGTGCCTGTCTCTGTGGGAAAGTGATTATATGTATATGTGTAACTGTAAGTGACGTGACCATCATGGCTTGGAGTGGGGTATATGTGTGAGAGTGACTGTCTTTCTGCCTGTCTGGATGAGGACCAGGTTATGTGTGTATGTGTTCTGGGGTAGGTCTCATGCCCTCTGAGGTTCCACACGTGGCCGTGTACCCTCTGGACAGTGATATGGGGTGCTGGGCCAGGAAGAAAGATGTGAAAGTGCTTTCTCTGTAGGATACTGGAGTAACGGGGGCGAGGCCTGTGTTGACCTGTTATACTCCTAGTTTATCTACTAACTCTGTATATTGCCTGAGAAGTGGACACTGAGCCTCACTTTCCCCAGGGCTAAAGAAGGTTCATAATTCCTGTCCTCCTCCTCCTCAGGGCTAGTGTAGAGCTCCAGGTAGAGGAAGGATAGGAAGGCGGTTTGGGGAATATACGGGTGAGGAGGAGAAAAGGAGGTGGAGCAAAAGGAGACTGTCAGGATGGAAGGCAGAGCAGGAGAGGAAGTTAGCCTAGGGGATCTAGGTAGAAAAGAGGCAGGGCCTGGACACGGACCCTTGGATTATTCTCAGAGAAAGCTCTGAAGGCCCGCAGTCCGCTGAGCTTCCCCGCTTCCTATAAAGAACATCTGCTCCAGAAAAGGGCGCTGACTAGCAGTGGCGTCTGGCTGGGGATGGCGGGGCACTTCTTTTCTTCCTAGGACTTGAAGTTTTCCCTCTTGATTTGTCAGTGGGAGTAATGGGCCTTGAGCTGTGGGCAGCCAGTCTGATGAGACCCAGGACTGGGAGTTATCAGAAAGAACAGGATTAGAAGAAAGGGAGTGACCAGGTGATCCGAAGGGGGCGAGGGGGAAGGATGAGAACGGGTACACCAAGCAGCCTTTCCTGACTTAGTTCTTACCTTAGATAATACATCAAATGTTTTTATTATCCTGCCCAACTTCTCTTCATCCTGCAAAACCCTTCTCAGGTGTCTCTTCCTCCAGAAAGCCTTCCCCAACCTCCTTGGGGCAAACTTAATCACCCCCTCCTCTGGGTGCCCACAGTTCCCTGTGTTCTCTCTCACAGTTCTATTACATTATATTTGTGTCTATCTTGCCCACCAGACTAGGAGCTCCTTGAAGGTGCTCACTGCATTTGAATCAGTATTTATTGAATAAGAGGAGAGGACTCACCTCCCCCCCGCCCCCGCCCAGTGCTTTAGGAAAAGGAAGGCATGTATAATGCAGTCGTAGTCCATACAGAAAATTATAATATTTGTGCAGCATATAGAGTTAAACGGAGTAGGCTGTTTGCTCTGCCCCTCATGGCTGGCTCCGAGGGATAAGGGATCAATAACCTCAGTACACCTGGCATACCTGTGACCCATTCTTGGCATACTGGTTATGGAGCTAAGGCATAGGTAGTTGCAGGAGGAGTACCTGGCCCCTCTGTGACAGGACTAGGCCTAGTGACGCAGGGGGTATTTTTATTCCCACTCCCTGGGACTACCGTATTGGATCTACTTGGGGATTTCCATCTGTGTTCTGAATTTCTCCCCCAGAGTTTCCTAAGAGTTGCCAACTCTAGGAATAAAAGAAGTAACCTTAGTTTAATACATCTATAATTAGATGACTTGGCCTCTGCTTGCATATCCCCAGTAATGGGGAGTTTTTTTCCTCCCTAGGAAGCCTATTCCAAGGAGGCTTAGTGGCTAACAGTTAGCAAGCTCTTCCTTACAGTGAGCATACACTGTCTTCCTGGGGATTCTCTGCCTTGGGAGCCTTAGGTCTACTGTTTCCTCCAGACTTCCTGCCAGCCCTGCTGCGATGGGAAGACAGTAATGGGAGTCCCTGAGTCTCCTCTTCATCGGTAGCATAGCTCTAGTTCCTTCAGGCAACCCTCGCAGGATATGTGCCCCTGCACTTGGCTCAGTTGGGAATTGTTTTCTCCATGCTAGGGCCTAATCTAGGCGTAGGACTTCATATGGCCTAGGCAGTACAGGTGAAAGCAGGACTGTTCCATTCCTATTATTAGCTGTTAGGCCTCTGTTAATGCAGCCTGAGCTGCCAGTAGCTATTTCTGCACAGGTGCAGGCTGGACACTGATAGTGTGGATTCAGGCCTGTCTAGATCTCTTTTGGATCATAAATCTATTGTCATAAGATTAGCTAGCTCTCCAATGGGGCCCAACAAACATACTCAACCCTACTCCAACAAAAAGGGACCAAATCCTATTCTGCTTTCTCTCTTTCCCAAGAAACCTGCCTGTAGCCCTGGACACAACCCCCCAGAAAGGTCCCCACCCCCACAACTGAGAAGGAAACTGCTGTGGGCTGACCTCAGCCACTATCACTTCATACCTTTACAGAGTGTTCCGGAATTTATGATATGGTCTTCTTGGTCCTAGGAAGGCTGTATGCCTGGTCAGGCATGGAGATCCGGGCTCTGTGGGTGGGAAGGCAGGCCCTGGGGAGCTGGGGGTGGGACCCTCTAGTCTTAGAACAGTCTCAGTCTGGCTGGAGCCCTCAACCCAAGCCCCGGATCCTTCAGCACCCAGTGTGAGTGTCTCTCAGTGAGCCCCCCTCCTGCCCTGCCCCATTCCCTGAGGCTGAGCTGGACTAGTGGGCCGGGATTTCCTTAATGGAGGAAGGTATGAGTCCCAAGGGGAAATTTGGTCCTGGGCTTAATACAATGCCATCTCTGTCTGACACTGAGAAGGGAGCCCAGCTTGAGGGGTCATGGTGGTTGGGAAAGTAGGTGGTGGGAGGAGGGAGTGCTTCTCCTAGAGGAAGAAGGGCAGAAGCCCAGCTCCCTGGGTCTGGGTCTCTACTTCCTGGGTCTGGCCAGCACAGCAGGCTCAAGCTGAGTGGAGCAGGTTCCTATAAACCTTGGATTGGGTGACATGGTCTTCTCAGAGAGGAAGGAGAGGGAGGTCTGGGCCTCTGAAGGACCCTGGTATCTTGGGATCAGAGTACTGCTGGCCTGAGGCTTGGATCATTCAGAGCCTGGGGGTGGGATGGTTAGTAGCCTGTGGTCCTGCTGAAATAGGTTCTGGGGCACGCCCACTGTTCCTAGCTGAACTTGAGTAAAGAGCAGGAATGTGGTCAGACAGGGTCAGTGAGAGGGCTTGGGCCCAGTCTGAGCTAGGGTCCTTTGTCTAGATTACTTGGCCTAAAGAAATCCTTAATTGGAGCCTTAAGCTGGCAGGTGACAGGAGGCCTTAGTTATAATGTTTGATCCTGGCATAGTTCTGGGCCTCAGTCTCCTCTTCTGTGGAATGGGAACAATAACCTTTCCATCTCTGACCCTTCTGAGTGGGTATGAGGGCGGTGAGAATGAGGTGGGCCATCAGATCTTCTATGCCCGGGCCACTAGGAGCCTCTATTCTCCAGACTCCTCAAGAGGTGGCCCTGTAGGACAAATGTGCCCAAGGGGATTCCTAAGAGCTGATTCTGACTGTCTTTGCTGCTCCTGCCCCATCTCCCTCTGCATCTTTTTCTCTTCTGCACTGTTTTCCTTTTTCCCTTATGCTCTTTCTATTCTGGCCCTTTTCTATACCCTGATAAACCAGCTCTGGAAAGGGCCCCACTTTCCCAGGCCCAGGTATCCCACTAGGCCCTAAGGTGTATCCCTCACCCTGCCTGGGCACCACTTCCTACAGGATGTTCTCTGCAGCCTCCCAGCCCTTGGACCCCGATGGGACCATGTTCCGGCTCCGCATCACCGCCATGATTTGGTGGGTCATCACTTTCCCCATGTTCGGCTTCTTCTTCTGCATCATCTGGTCCCTGGTGTTCCACTTTGAGTACACGGTGGCCACTGACTGTGGGGTGAGTGTCAGGCTCCCCAGCACCTGGGTCAGGGCCAGGTCGGCAGCTGGCGATAAGGGTGAAATTGGAGAGTAAGAGAGAAGGCGGAGGGTCAGGAAGAGGGAAAAGAAATAGAAGGATGGTGGGGGGCAAGTCATAGTCAGGAGTTCTGGGGGAGAGACCCAGAGAGTAGAGTGACAGTCCGCCAAGCATAGACGAGGATTATAGAAAGTGCAAGAGAGCAGAGGGGAGGGGGGGGAGGGAAGGGAGTGGGAATAGGCCAGAGAGATCACGAGAGGGAGAAGGAGACTGAAGAAAGGCCAGACTGGAAGGGATGCAGGACTGAGCAGGTAAGACGAGAGCAGGAGTAATAGGTGCTTTTAGCCGCGACAGAGGCCTGACCGAGAGGACCCCTGCCCTGCCCTGGCACCTTTTAGCCCGGTGTCTCTCTCTGGTAGCCTCAAACCCGCAACCTGTGTCCACTGAGGGCTCTGTCAGCTAGAAACCTGGATGCATTCCCGCCTCCACGAGCAGTCCACCAGGCCTTTGCTCAGGGCCCACAGGCAGAGATTCTATGTCGGAGGCAAGGAATTAAACATGGACTTGCCCTTGGCATCTCATTCCTACAAGAGATAATCCTAGACCCAGGCAGCCAGTACAGAGTGAGACAGGATTCCGACTGGGATACAAGGAAGCACAGGGATGGCAGAGCCCAGTGGAAGCATTCAACCCAGCTTAGGGATTGGCGAAGGCTTCCTTCCTGAAGGAGTGGGCATTGTTGCTGTGGGGGTGAAGAAGAATCTTTGTGAACGCCCGGCTGACAACTTTTGATTTTATACAGAGGGCGGTGGGAAGTTTGCAAAGATTTTAAACAGGAAAGGGACATGATCACGTTTGTGGTTTAGAAGACCAGTCTGCCTCCTGAAAGGCAAACAGATTTAAGGGCACAGGACAAGAGTAGGGAACCCAGTGAGGCAGTCAGTACAATAGCTTGTGCTACTGGGGAGACCAGAGCTAAGATGGGAACCGGGAGGATAGACAGGAGGAGATGGAGTCCAGAGAAGAAGAGCAAGTGGAAATACCAGGAATGTGAGTTTTGTCCAGTTAGCAAAGGGCAGGAAGAAGTAAGGTAAATAGAAAAGTCCTCCATAATTTGGGGGGACTTTTATCGGAAGCCAAAAGGAATGAATCTCTAATGATGAAATCTGAGGTCCAACGATAGGGAATTTTGGTGGCTTTCTCCCTTTATCTCATGTGAATTTCTGCCCTGCTGCCCTGCCACAGATTCACTGAGCAGGGTCCTGCAAGCCAAAGGATTTCTGTTCTCGGGGAAAGGGGTTATGTTCCCATTTCTCAGTACTCTTAGCTCTGGGCTCATGGGGAGATTTGAGGTGAGCTGTCTACCTGGTTTCTGATAGCTTCTGATGTTGCTTGTTGGTGGCATGGTTGGTGAACAGGGAACTTGTAAATGGGGCATATATATGAGTCTCATATATATGAGTCTCTGTACCTTGTTGTGCGTGTGTGTGGTGAGAGGTCCCTACCCCTAATCTGAGAGGAGCTTGTGAGGACAGGACTGGTAACCACAGGGCCCTAATTCTCTCTTCCTCCTGAGCGGTCCCCCAACTCTGTGCCATCTCTGCCCTTTATCTGTTTTCCAGCATCGGTCAGGGCTCTGGACCCTTAAATGCTGTGGGCTCTCCCAGCTAAGCTTTAGAGGCTGGCCCTGTTCCCCTTAAACAGCTGAGATTGGGGCAGGAGTTTTCAGAATGAATATTCTAGGAAGTGGAGGCAACACTCCCACTAACCCGACTCAGAGGACCTACTCAGAGAGTCAAAAAAGTCAAGTAAGGAGATTTAGAGGCCTCAGAAGTGTCTGGTGAAGATACAGTTCCCACCTCTCATTCATATGTAGGCCTTCTCATGTCCAATAGCCATGTAGTAGCTTACTGCCTATCTGCAGGCTTTTTAGGGAAGTTTGTCTTCTGAAAGCCATCACTTGTACCCACTGTGTGTCACACACTGCAGATGCTTTGCACACATTATATTTAGTATTCACAGTCACCCTGCAGGGTAGGTGGTGGTATCCCTATTTTGCCAATGAGGAAATTGAAGCTCAGAGAGATGAAGTGACTTGCTCAAGGTTACCCCACTAACAAAGGCAGAGCAGTGATGCAAACCCAGGATTGTGTGGCTCCAAAACCTCCATGCTGCCTCTTCACTGATAACTCAGAGTGAATATCTGAGCCTGGTCTCAAGCTATGGTATCTCAGGCCTTGGCCTTGAGAGCAGCGCCCTCTCTTTGAGAGCTCTGCATTGTTTCCTCTGACAGTGCCGAGGGGAATCCATCTCCTCTGTGAAGGCTGTGAAACCGCTGGCTAGTGCTTCCCCAGGCCCACCCCTTCTCTGTGAGCTGCCTCCATCATGCCTACCATCCCAGCTGCTTTGGAGACCCATTCAGTGTCCCCATTGGGAGAAAGGAAGGGATCTTGCAGAACTCCATCTCTGAAGCCTGGTCCTGCCAGAGTCGCAGCAGGATCATTCCCTTGCTGGGCTCTGGCACTGCTCTGGCCCTTGTTGAAAGTCTAAAAAAGTCCATGAAAAGTGTGGGCAACAGACTGGTAGCTTCCACAGTCCTGGAATCTTTTAGAAATGCAGATTCTCTGCTTCCAGAACTTCTGCACTCTCATACTATCCCTGGTGAGTTGTATGCATATTAAAGTTTGAGAAGCAGCTCCAGGCCCTGGAGTCTAAGAGATCCTGCTGCCATCCCTGGCTTTTCTGTCCCTATCAAAACGACTGTTCACTCAGGCCCCATCCTCTCACCCTCACCCACATGAGCAACACAACAATCCTTGCAGCCGTGCAGTATTATCTCCCCTCCTTTCTTAACTTTAAAGATTGATGCTCTGATTCCTTAAGGAATGAGGAATCCCAGGCTTTGAGAAAGATAAATGGGAGAGATGTACAAGAACAGGGTCACGTTCTTAGACTACCCTGGGTTAGGAGCACCCATGTTCTTACACATGATCAGGGTGGGGCACCCTTCTGGCCCAGCTTCCCCAGGATCTCACAGTACCCTCTACCACCTCGGCACACCTGCCCAGAAGAACAAGTGGAGCTGGGAGCCGTCAGAGGAACAGCTCGGCTGGGCAGTGAATCCAGCACTATCCGAAGGCAGCTCAGATGGTCTGACTCATCTGTCCCTGGGCCTGAATCTGGTGTTTTGGGCTCATGGAACCTCTCACAGGGCCTTCTGCTACTGGCTCTGAACCTGTCTACAGTTTTCTCAGCCATGTGAAAGTTCCATGTGTAAGGAGATTGAGAAGGTCACTCCACGCCCCTGCATAAACACCAGGCCGTCTGGGGAATGAGAACCAAGCACATTGGGAACCTGGGACCTGGAAGGGGAGGTCTCCTAGGAGAGCTCTGGGGTTGCCTGGAGGAGGGCTTTCTGGAAGGGAAGGGGCTGGAGCAGAGCCATGTGAGGGCTGGGGTGATCAGATGGAGAGAAGGCTCTCCAGGTGGGCAGGGCTGGCGGGGGCTGGTGCCCAAATGGGTCACAACTCTCTAGGTGCCCAATTACCTGCCTTCGGTGAGCTCGGCCATCGGCGGGGAGGTGCCCCAGCGCTACGTGTGGCGCTTCTGCATCGGCCTGCACTCAGCACCCCGCTTCTTGGTGGCCTTCGCCTACTGGAACCACTACCTCAGCTGTACCTCCTCGTGTCCTAGCTACCAACTGCTCTGCCGCCTCAACTTCAGCCTCAACGTCGTCGAGAATCTTGCACTGCTAGTGCTCACCTATGTCTCTTCTTCTGAGGACTTCAGTGGGTGCCTGGACGAGGGAAGGAGAGCGGGGAAGGGTTCGGGGAGGGGACACCCCTGCCCCGCCTTCTTCAGACCTTCAGAGGTAGGGTTTGGGTGCTCCCTGCAATGCGTGCTCCCAACCCTCCTCTATCCCTCCAGCCATCCACGAAAACGCTTTCATTGTGTTCATCGCTGCATCCCTCAGCCACATGCTGCTCACCTGCGTTATCTGGCGGCTGACCAAGAAGCACACAGTAAGTCAGGAGGTACGGTCTATCCCGACTGGGGCTCCAGGCAGCCCGGAGGAAAATCAAGGAGACCTGTCCTTTGGATGCGGGTACTGGTGAGGTGGGAACTGGAGTTCTCATTGGAACCTGGGCTGGCGCTGGGGCTTGGGGACAAGTGGAGGGGGACTGGCTGGTCAGAATCCAGGACTATGTGTGGGTAGTACAGGAGCCGGGAGAATAGAGGAGATGGAGGCTCCAAAGGGGGTGCAATGAGGGGCAGCACCCAGGCTGCAGTGAGTTAGGAGCACGTGTTAGGGTCCGTGGTCTGTAATAACTCCAGTTGCCCTCCCACACACACACCTTTCGTCTCCCCACAGTATCTGGAGGTGTTGGGTTGGTTGGTTTGACTCCAAGTAATTTCATATTCCATCCCCCCAAAGTAGGAGGGGCAAGGACACCATGGCTCTTTGGGCCCATTATGTCACAAATACAGGGATGTGAACGTGCCTGTCATTCCTGCTGCCCCTGCCTCTGCCCCCTTCCATGACCAAGGGAGGGGAGACTCAGCCCTGAAGAGTTGGGGCTGAGAGGGGAGGCTACCCGTACGTGTCCAACAAGCTGCAGAGTGATCAGACAGCCCCCCCCATAGGATCACAAGTCCTACAAGTGGAAACAGAGGCTCTTCATCATCAATTTCATCTCCTTCTTCACGGCACTGGCTGTCTACTTACGGCACAACATGTATTGTGAGGCTGGAGGTGAGGCCAGGCTGGGATCCATAGGTGGTCACAGTGGGTACGGGACAGTTGTTTTCTATAATGTGCAATATGGCGGTGGTCTTGGGGGCTGGCTGCCGTTGTGTTCCCTGTGTGGTGATGTGGTGGGGGTTTATCAAGAGGCCCCGGGGCAGGGGGAGGGTAGGGGCCAGAGCTCACCATGCCCTTCCTTGTATCACAACAGTGTATACCATCTTTGCCATCCTGGAGTACACTGTTGTCCTAACCAACATGGCGTTCCACATGACAGCCTGGTGGGACTTCGGGAACAAGGAGCTGCTCATTACCTCCCAGCCTGAGGAAAAGCGATTCTAAACCTTTCTCTTCTGTGGGGAGGGGCCCACTGCCCAGAAACTAGAAACAAGATCCCACTCTGGCCTTCCCCACTTCCTATGTCCTCTCTAGAACCTACTGACGCTGGGGGAAGGGAGTAAGAAAGGAGGAAGGGCACAGGATAAGGCTTTACCCAGCCCAGCAGCTTCTTTTCCTCCATCCCACTTGAAGGCACAGGGGCCTTCAAGCAGCATCACCCTTACGTGAGAGGCCCCCGGCTGAGCAGGCAGGAGAGCTCCACCGTCTGGTGCTAAAACAAGTCCTGAGGTTCCTAACCACCATCCGGTTCTTGGCCTTAACATAGCCACCTCTTGTTGAGGTCAGGGACCACTGAGCAGTGGCTGCTACCTGAAAACCACAGCCATTCTCTCCATGGGGTCATTTGACTCATGTGTCTAATGATTTGCTCTGCGCATCAGGCCTGTGACCACAGTCCCCTGCTAAGGTTGCGCAGGTCTAGTCCCTGCTTCACCTCTGACTTGGTGTGTCTATGTGGATGACGGGGGGTGGGCAGGCTGTAGGATTTCCAAGGGCTCTGCCAGTCTGCTTGCCATCACCTTGCAGAGGGAGGTGGTGGTCTGTCGCGGAAGGAAGACCTGCTCCAGAAAAAGCACTGGCACAGCATGTATTTCCCTTCCCTTCTGAAATCTGGCTTATAGACTCTTCCCCCTTGGCAAAAGTGGGGTAGAGAGGTCGGAGGCAGATTCCTACCCCAAACTGGTATTCTCCCCAGCTATCCTACTGTCCCAGGCCCTTGAGCTCTTTTGGTTGTACACTTTATTTCAAAGGAAAATAAAATTCTTGCCAACATTCTGGGCTAGGCTTGTCTTGGGGCTTGTCTCTGTTTAATGAACTGAGGCGAGGGACAGGCTCCAGGATGGAGGGAGTAAGTCCATGGCAGGGTATGATTCCATGTGGTACCCCCTCACCCCGAGGTCTGGGTCTCCTATAGCTAGTCTAAGCCCCGATTTTGGTGAGCATGAGTGACTGAGCTATCCCTGTAATGACTCCAGGCCTGGAAGCTGAGGTACCTGAGTCTTGGGTGGGGTCAAAAGCCTGAGTTCTAGCCCCTACTGTCAGTAAAGATCTTTCCCCTTGGGGGTGTAGGGGGACAGCTCTTAGATGCATGACTGAGCACCTGCCTGTTGGCTGATGGCTCTCAACCTCTCCTTTTCTGAGCCCTGAATCAGGAAGTCTTCATGCTTTGCATCCCACTCCACTACAGAATCTGTGGCTGGGTCCCAGAGCAAGACTGGCCCCTCCAAGGGAGCCTAGAGCTTTGTTAGGGAAATTGGGGGGTGAGGGGACCACAATGAAGCCTATTGTCTCCTGTCCCCTTTTGCAGGAAACAAAAGGCTCCCAGTCTCTGGGGAGCCCTAGCCCATGCTTGTCCCCTGCCCAACCCCCAATGTCCAGCACACAGGGAGGAGCCAGGGCCACTGGAGACAGGAGGTTTTATTGATGCTGATGGGGGTAGGAGCCCAGGGGGTAGGGTGGGGGCTGAGTCAGTCAGCGATGCATAAGGCCTGAGCACATGGAGGCAAGTTAGGGCACATTCATCTTAGGATTCTGTGGCTCCTTTGAGGGAAGAGAGAGAGCATCTTGAAGGGGGAGCAATTCGAAGAGCAGCAAGGGAGAGGTTAGGGACAGCTGAGAGTCCCTAACCTGAGGGAAGGCAGCAACATCTGTGTAGAAAGCTGGATCAACTGGTCAGTAGGGGAAAATGGGGAGGGGGCACTGGGTTGGCTTCTTGGGGAGGGATCCAACCTTGGCCTGGGTGAGCTCTCAAGAATACCTGGTATTCCCAAGCAGATTGGGGCAGGGCCCACAGCCCTTTTCCCTGTGGGCCTCCTTACGGAGAAACAGGCATTCAGGGAGCCCCCTGGCAAGGGGTGCCAGAATTAGTCCTTAAGGCACAGCTGGGGGCAGACAAGGCGCCAAGGCACAACTGGTGGGGGGCAGGGGCAGCCTCCAAGCTGAGTCCCAGGGTCACAAGAGGACGCAGGACCGCCCACGCTTGACCGGCGTGGGGTTGAGCACAGCCCGGACAGCCTCAGCGAACACTTCCTTGACGCCGTCCTGCTGCAGGGCCGAGCACTCGAGGTAGCGCACAGCATGGATCTGCTTGGCCAGCGCCTGGCCCTGCTGCGGCGTGATGGGCGCCTGGCCCTGCTCCTTGAGGCGCCGCAGGGTGTCAGGCTGGGCTCTCAGGTCCTTCTTGGTGCCCACCAGGAGGATGGGCACATCGGGGCAGTGGTGGCACACCTCTGGGTGCCACTTGTGCCGCACATTCTCATAGGAGGGCGGACTTGCAATGGAGAAACAGATGACAAAGACGTTGGTCTGAGGGTACGAGAGTGTGCGGAGGCGGTCGTACTCCTCCTGGCCCGCTGTGTCCCACAGGTTCAGGTTCACTGTGCGCCCATCAACTGCACTCTGGGCGCTGTAATTGTCGAACACTGTGGGGATGTATTCCTTGGGGAAGGCGTTGGTTGTGTAGCAGATGAGCAGGCACGTCTTGCCCACAGCCCCATCGCCCACCACCACACACTTGATGCTCTGCATCGTGGGTGCAGCTGCTGCAGTGGAGGCAATGCCTCCTCCTCCTTCTGGGCCCCTCTGGATGCAGTAACCTAGGAACAGATGAGAGGGACGTTCTTGGTCAGGGAGGCCTCTACCCATTGGGAAGAAAGAATGGGGGCATACAGAACGAAACCAGCTCCTGTTCTCTTAACCTGACACCATCCTGCAAGCCCATCAAGACAGACCTGAGAGAGACAGTTACACAATGAGAGCAAGGCCCTGAGACCAAGCAAAGATGCCCACGTGTAAGGAGGCTGGCACTATAACATGTAGCGTGTTCTGTGAAGCACATAGATTCTGGTGCCAGACTGACGAAGGTCAAATCCTAGTTCTGCTATTTCCTAGCTGTGTGAGCCTCGACAAATTACTTACCCTCTCTATTAGTGAGTAGTGAGGCTCAGTTTTCTCATCTGTAAAATAGGGATAAAATAATACCCATCTTATTGGGTTATTATGAAATTATATAAAGTAACACATGTAAAGCATTTAGGACAGTGCCTGGCCATAAGCATTTAATAAGTATTAGCTACTTTTATTTTTCCTCCAGGCAGTGTAGACACAAAAGGAGGGTGCACAGGTGTAGGGATCTACCTACAGATCCTCTACCAGATACAGACCCTTCCCACCTAGTAGATGAGAGGGGTTCTGGCACAGGGTGCTGTCCCAGGTCTCTCTGAGATGCAGCCATGGGTGGAATCTCTCCCAAATCAGGGCTCGCCCTGCCCAGTGCACTGATATTTCAACCCCAATCCTGACATCTTGGCTACTGAGTACAAACCAAAAGGCACAATAAGAAACCTGCTGAGTGAGGAGCATAATTCTCTAGACAGCTGCCCTATCTCAATCCAGGGTGCCCTGGGGATAAGGGAAAAGCAGGGAGAGCTTACACCATCATTTCTGTAAGCACGGTAAACCCTGTCTGGCCACACACCCAGGGTGGCAACTTCGTACAGGGGAATATGGGAGCATGAGCTAGGGCTGGGAGCTGGTCTGGAATCTGGGTAAGGAGTGATGAACGAAGCAGAGGATGTGGCTCTTAGACATGAACATCTTTTCGTAAGCCCCTGGGTGGATGAGGCAGACCCTCCAAGCCCAGCCAAGAGGGAGGAACAGAAGAGTAAAACAAAAACCTGATTTCCCCCTTAATCTTCTATACCTTTTTTTGAGATCATAGCACCTGCCTCTAAAGAATTTCAGGGACTTCCAGACTCTTGGGTAGAAAATACAGTGCCATTAAAGCTGTTATCACTGAATACAAGCTAGAGTCAGATTGGCCAGGGATTCTAATCACAGCTTCACCAACTACTCATATATGGTCTTGGACAACATATCTGAGTTTCCTGAGCCTCAATTTGCTCATCTGTAAAATGGGGAAATCTTGCCTATTGTGTTAGAATTGCTCAGAGTATGAAATGAGCTAATGTGTAGAAAATGTTTGGCCTGAGGTGTGGCACATTGGATGGGCTGCTACCAAATAATTATTACTGGGATGAGTATGAGAAAAGTCCCAACTCTAGCCATTACTCTTCCCATTTGCATCTCACAGGGCCTCAGGGTGAGGAACTGCTCTTCTGAATTCTGGAACAGAACAGCTTCCGGAAACCCTGTGATTATTTATAATGCTGTGGCAGAGGTTCTCCTCTCATTGGCTACTTCCTCTTGGCCATAAGGGACTTTTGCTGGCCAGTATGTGACTTCCTTTCCTTGACTCTCTCCCACAACCAGGCCCGTGCTCCCGGGGAAGGGACAACCTGTTTTAGACACACCCAGATCTCCAAGTATCCCTTGTTCTGCCAAGCACCATCACCACTGGCACATTCTCTCCATTCCACTTTTATACAGTGTGAGAAGGCACCCTGCTCTGAGAACCCCTTATCTCTCAGCCTGACCTCTCAACCACTGGTTCAAAAGCCTCAAAAATCAAATTGGGGATTGTGGGGTGAGGGATTCCCCATTGGGAAGTGAAAAGGAACTCTGGTGGTGTAGGACCTGCATAGGACCCAGGGTTTGGTCCCAGCTTCCTCCCAGGCCCCAGCTTCCCCTGGGACTAGCTGGGAGGGGAAATGGCTTCACTCTATGAGGTTGTCTCTGGTTCGCATTAAAAATATTTCCATCTTAACTTGCATGAATAAGTGTGTGTGTTCATGAGAGGATGGATCCGGGAATGGCTCCGGCAAGGAGATAAGGACCCTCTAGGGCAGGGTTGTCCAAACTGCGGCCCGCGGGCCAACTACAGCCCACGACCCATTTTTTTATTGGCCCGCAGCAAATTCCAAAAATATATTTAGTTTACTTAAATGAACCAGGTGAGGCAATCGGTACTTCACCTCGAGTGAGTGGCCCGGCTGTTTGTGTATTTTACCGCATATGGCCCTTGGTGAAGAACGTTGAAAAAAGTTTGGACACCCCTGCTCTAGGGCAATGGAGAAAAACTCAGACTGGAAGTCAAGAGAACTAAGTTCTAACCCCAGCTCTGCTCTTCTGCTGACTCACTGCAAGCAAGCCTGAGGCACTTACCCTCCCTGGGTCTCAGTTTCCCAGTCCATGAAATGGAGAGAAAAATGCCTGTGACAAGGTCATAGGTGGATGAAATCAGATATGCAGATTTCATCCCCTTGGAGCAGGGGATAGGATGATGGGAGCAGGAAAGGCCCCCAGGAGCACAGGGTGGGGGAATGTGAGGGGGTGGAGTCAGTTAGCAAATGCATAAGGCTGGGCACATGGGGGCAAGTTAGAACACATCCTGTTAGGATGCTGTGGCCCCTTCCTTGGGGAAAGGAGAGAGCATCTTGTGTGTGTATGTGGGGTGGGGGAGGTCGGGAGGGGCTGTTTACTTATATCCCTTGGATTACCTGGGAGACCCCGGCATTTTGAGAGAACTCCTGGGCCTGTAACTCTTTAGCTCCACACAGAGCAGGGGCCTGGGCAATGGCAGTATGTCTGGGAACTCTACCCCCACAGGCCCAGCACTGGGCTGGCCCAGGCAGGAAGGCAAGGAGGGAACTCTGGTCAGCAGTCACAAGGCCTAAGAGACTGGAAGTGCAGTGGCTCCAGGCTGCTCTCTAGGGAGGTGGTTATCAGCCAGCGATCAGTAAATCAGCCCTCAAAGGATTGGTGGGGGCAGGGGGGCGGCAGGGCAGCTTCCGAGCTGGCAAGGGAACAGGACTGACAGCAGAAAAGGATCATGAGTAGGCAGTGTCCAGAAACCAGCAGGGCAGAGGCAGTGTGGTACACGGCCACGAGAAGTGGATACCCGCATGTGACCTCCTCGCTTCACCTGCTGACTGCCCTCACGAGGTATAACCCTTGACAGATCCCATGGTATTGTGATTTGACACTTCTAACAACCTATTGGTACTATTCCTATTTACAGATGAGGAAACAAACTCAGAGTTACAGTAACCCAGCATCACCACAGCTAGTTAGCATGGGGGCCAGCACACACACTCCAGTTTTGCCATCCAAAGTCCTGTTTTCCTCAATGCATCACACGGCCTCCACGTTACCCTTTACCAGCTAAACTTCATGACCTTGAGCAAGTAAGTCACTTCCCTTCCTGGTGCCTCAGTTTCTTCATCTGTACAACAGGAATGACAATATTTGCCCTCCCTGCCTCAAAGGGCAGCAAGGATCCTGAGCATGGGAATAAGTGTGCTTTGTGAACTGGAAAGGATTGTGTGCACGGGAGGTGAGAGGAGCAAAGCCTTTCATCCCAAAAGGCAGGAAGCACTGTGTATACAGGTTTCTGAGCGGTGGCCTCAGCCCAGAACTCCCTATTCGGGTATATCCCAGACCCTTATCCTCTCTCCCAGCACGACTTTTTTCTCGGAAATCTTACGGCCTGAACTGAGTCAAGTAAGTTCCCACAGCTCATTTGAGTGTGCTTGATAAAGGTTAGGATCTAACCTGTGCCAGAGGGCGAAGGGACAGTCAGTGTTGCAGGAGCCAAAGGACAGTGGATGGGCCGAGGTTAGCGGGCAGCTGGAACTTACTCGCTAGTTGACATTTTTTTAAAGAACTTTTGTTTAGTAAGTAAATTAACAGTTGCTGATCTGAATAGTATGAACCAAATGGTAACGACCTGTTCTGACTTTTTATTCCCAGCTTAATTCAGATCATGTATGGTCCCTCATTTTGGTGTTCACAGTTCTTCATAGTCTGGTAGGGGTTTTGGAGTCAGATCGACCTGGGTTTAAATCCTAGTTCTGCCCCTTATAAGCTAAGCAATAATACCAACCCCATAAGATGTTATAAGGATTAAATGCATTGATGTGCAACCTACGTGTACCATTCAGGCACTCTGCAAATGTGAGTTCCCAGCTCCCTGCTCCCAAGGGGTCTTCACTGGCCTCTGTAAACAAGCCCAAAAGATTCTTGCCTCTGAACGTTTCCTCTCGTTCTTCTGTTTGCTGCCATTCCCTCTCCCCTCTCAAATCTTCCTGACTCCTCAAGGCCTAGCCCAATCTCACAGTCCCATGAGGCTACCGAATTCTCCTTTCTTTGCACTCCCATAGCATGGCCACCCCTTTTAACCCTTCCTTGGCTCCACGTGATTCTCCTTCCCCAATAGTCATACATAAGTTTCCTGGCTTGTGGGTACCCCCCAATGCTGGAGGCCTGAGCTTCCCTCAACTTTCCTACAGAAAAGCTGAATACAGTACAGGCTTGAGGACACAGGAGAACGCAGCCAGTGCCTTCTGATGTGCTGGCTTCTGCCCATTACTGAGCTCTGGAGAGTTGCCTCAGAAGCCCAGAATTGGACTAATGCCCCCACAGCCAACACTGCAATGCTGAGTCTTTTTGGACAGCAATGGCAGCCAAAAGCTTTGACTGGGGTAGGCAGAAATCTCTCTTCCCAGTATCAGGGGACCTGGCTCTGGCAGGGAGCACAGCCTATGGAAGTACTCCCCATGGGGGCCCAACTCTGAGTGTGGTCCCCAGTGCACAGCATGCACCCCGTGGAGCCTGGTCTTGGGGTATGGCCCATGCAGGCCCAGAAGTGAGGGAAAGGAAGCAGAGGATTGCCTGATTACCAGATCTCCGTGGCCGTTACAGCAGGGGAAGTGTCCCAATTGGGAGTGGGGGAGGGGAGGGATGGCCCCTCAGAGATGGAGGAGTGTGGAAACAATGGGAACCAACGTACCACAGCCTCCTAAGCTGCCTCCCTGACACGGGGCTCCCCTTCTGCAGCCCTCGGTGAAACTCACTGTAACTATAATCCTTCTCTGGGATTCTGATTCTGAGCTCTGGCCACACCACCCTGATCCTGTACAAGGAGCTTCCACATTCCCTTCCCCAGAACACACCAAGCAGCACGCGTATTCGCTGTCCCCATGGGAATCCAGCATTTCTTCCCCTTGTCCACCCTCCAACCCGCATCAGGCAGCTCAGAAGGCTCCAATTGCCTCAAGGGACCCCACCTCTTGGTCCTCCAGAGCCAAGCACCGTTGCCATCTCCTCCAGGAGAGTTTTGGTAAATTACCCCAGTTACAAATGACTTACCCCATCCAAGATCTGGTCCCTGTTTCTCTCACAGGCACATTGTATCCTGCGTCACAGGGAAGCTGTGCTGAATCTTATCTTGTCACTAGACTGGGAGGGCCTAGAGGACAAGGTCCTGGCCCGAGTCTCCCTAGGCTGAGCACAGTACATAACTGAACTCACTCACTCCGTCCTGCATGTCTTTGCACATGGGAGTTCCTCTTCCTGGAATTCCTGCTCACCCCCTTCAGAGGCACCGTCCTGCACAGCCCAGTTCTGTTCCCAACTTCTCTAGGATGTCACAGCAACCCCCTCTCCGGCCCTACCTTCCCCAGCACTGTCTGTACTGTTCACTGCACTGAACGAACTGGGTGCCTCATGAGGAGGGAAGCCTGTCTTGCTTCCAGAAGCCCAGCTGCAGACTGACACACATCTTCTCTCCTATCAATCCAGACTTTGATTCTGGGGACAAGGAAGGGCCCCTATGCCCAGGAGATACAAGACAAGGGCAATCAACAACTTCCTCCCCCTGAGGAGTACAATTTAGTGTAATAAACGCATAGGCCAGACTGCCCTATCCTCCCCTGAAAGCGTGAGTGGGGTGCAGCAGGCACAGCTAGCCCAGCGTGATGAGGAAGAAGGGTAGGAAAAGTGGTCCTGATAAGGCTGAGGGCTGGGGCTACCTGAAGACCCTCGGGCCAAGGATGAGGCGAGGGTCAGGGTCAGTGTTGGAAATGGCTTCAGAAGCTCTGCAAATCTGTTTATTTGTTTATTTGGAGAGGTGATATGAAGAGGCTCAAAGAGGCTGCAGCCGGCTGCAGCTGGGCTGGGAGGAGGAAGCTGGGGGAGACATGAGATCACTGTAGGGCTGGGACCAGGCCAAGGGCTGAGTTTCTCTCTTCCCCTTCTCCCCATCAGCCGGGACACAACCCAGAGAGCCTAGTTCCCATCCTTAAAAAAAAAAACCCATGCTGGTGAACTCCCTACCTCTTACCATTCTCCACCCTTCAGCCCCTGCACTGCACTAGGTAGGGTAAGAGCCAGAAAGAGTTGCCTCTACCCACTAGAGGGTGGAGAGGAGGAGGAAACAAGAAACAAGACAGTTGTAGCTGGGAAAGCAGTTAGGGGATGGGACCCTTTCACCAAATCCCAGTTCCCTTCCTTCTCTCACCATTCCAGTACTTGGGGTGCTCCAAAAAGCATGAGCCCCTGGACCGGAAAGCTCTGGCAGGGGGAGCTAAGGAGGCTGCTCCCCTCCCCCACCAGGCAGCAGAGAGGAAGGCTGAACACTTGCTTCCTCCTCCCTTCCCCCTAGCAGCTCAGCAGTCCCGGGGCCCCATGAAAGGCCTGTGAAGTGGCACTTCCTTTGCCTTTGCTCATTTCGCACAAGGCTGTACACAAGTGCCATCCTCCCAATTCTGCCTCCCCCACCTGTAAATACCCACAGAGACCCAGGATCACCGTGTCCCTTCAGACCGGCCCCAGGCCCGCGGGGGTTTCCAGAAGGGAAAAAAACATCAGGGAGGAAACTCCGGCATCTATTTTCCACTGTCAGTGGGGCACAGCTGGAGCAGGGCACAGGGTACTCTCCCATCTTGCTGTCCCCTGGCAAAATCCCCAACACTCTCTGCTCTCATCTCTCAACCTGTAACAATCCTTGGGCTTTGGGGCAAGGGGCCCCAGTTCCTGTCCCTGGACAGATACTTAGAGACTACTCAGGCCTGTCAGCTCAAGGCTGGCATGAGACAGGAGGGCCCGGAGTGGAGGCCACTGCTATGGGGAGCCTCTGGGGGAAGGGGAGTCAGAACTATCGGTATTTTGCACGCTCTGTGTAGGCACTGATAGGCAACTCCTTCATGTTGAAGCTGAGCCACGAGGGACAAAGTTGGTCAGAGTTATACAGAGATTTGGGAGCAAATCCAGGACAAGGACTTGGTTCTCCTAACCTCCAGCCTGAGGTTACTTCTACAAAGCAGAGAAGGTGAGGATTGTTCCTCAGGCCTAGGAATGGGCCCACCATCACTCTGGCCTTATTCAGGATGATTCTACCATGATTTATCCCTTCAGGAAATGGACCCAAGGGGTCAGATTGATGTCTGAGACCTTTTTGCTTCTAAGTTCTCAGGCTCTCATGCCTAGAGCATACTGGGACATCTATGATGTAGAACTGACATTACTGGACAGACAGCCATCCTAGCCCTGTCCTAGCTGAGGAGCTCCTCCTTTAGCTTCTAGCTCCTGGGGAGATGCCCTCCCCCGCATGACAGGAGGACAAAAGAGGAAGCTGGATCCTGGACAGGAAAACCAATCTGTTCTGGCCTAGACTTTGTCTTTGGTTTCCCTCCTCACAGATCTCTACAAGCCTCACCACTAATGAATCTACACTGCTTATGGAGGGAGGGGTCTTCAGTCTGGGCCCTGGGGCCTATCCATCCTCATTCTAGTATCTTCTCAACCATCTCACTACAGCCACAACCTCTCATACCTTCCCGCTCATGACCCCCTAAAAGGTCATACTACCCACCTTATTTGCCCTAACATCTTGCCAGAAATAACTCTCCAGATCCTAGATTCCCAACCAGGATTTGTGACAATCTCACATCAGCCACTTCTTTTCATGTCAGGACTTTGGCTTTATTTCTTTAGCCAAGAACTCAATAGCAGCCTCCTAGGTTGCAGGCACCCCCCGCCCCTGATATTTTCCCATTTAGACCTCTCCTACCCTGGTCATATTTTTTCTAGCAATGATTTTCTTGCAATTAGCTCAAACCTCCAGTGGGACCAGATTGTGCCCGGGAGAACCCATCTCATCCGTCCTATCTTCACCCCCAGAGACCTGTGGGTTGCTCAGTTATGCAGAATCCTAAAATAAGTACCCATCGGCAAGGCGGGAGTCAGGACTCCTGGGTGGTTTTTTTACTGAGCCGTGATGCTGGGAGGGGGTCCTGCAGGCACATCCTTCCCTGAGCAGGATTTAATGTAGGTCCCCGAGATTTCCTCTCAGGGCCAAACCCCTTATACCTCCCAGAAATGAGAGTAGAAGACACTGGTGTGTGGACGAAGAGACAGTTCATGGGAGAGGGCAGCTGTGAATGGAAGAGGACAGAATGGGGAACAGGAATAGCCCTTAAATCTAGCTGTGCTTGGGAATCCCAAAAGAGTAGCACTTGCTGCCCTCCCCCCCTTTTTTTCCTAGTGGAGGGAAATGAATAGAGTAGACTGGAGGAGACAGAGAGAAGCAAGATCTCACAACATGCATCTCAAAGGCTTGAGGAAAGAGCCCTAGAAAGGGCTTACAGAGCCAGTTGGACTAAAGTTAGACTCAGGAGAAATTCCTGATAAGAGAGGGAGTAGGATCTTAGGTAAGAGGGGGAATATTAAGGAATCCTGAAGGCAGAGGGCTCAGCAGACTGCAGAGGATTACTGTCACCAAAGCCCTGATGCAGCCAGGGCACGTAGGTACCCAGCCTGGGCAGGCCCCGGAGGGCAGCAAGAAGGGCAGAGGGGGCAGATACCTTTGCTTCCCGCTCCTGTTCTTTTCCTGAATTGGCACTAAAACAGGTAAGAATGAAGTTAGAACAGCTCTAGTCTTCTCTCCAGAACCCTGCCTTTGCTTCCTCCCTTTCCTTCTGTCACACCTAGCAAACTTGGTCCCATTCTCCCCACCAGGCGGTGCTGGAACCAGTAAGCACTGGAGTCAGGGGCCTTCGGGCTGTCCTCTGGCCTCCAGGCCTGGCCTCTTGATCAAGCACCCAACGGTCTGAGTGATTTTGATTTCCCACGGCCTCTCTCAACAGTCTTATTACTGTGCCACTCTACCCTGACCACCACAGACTGCTTCCTCCTACCCTACCCACAACCGCACTCACTGCAGGTTCCCTTCATTCTGCTGGCTTCCCCTGCTCTGGGCCCTCTCAAGGCTGAGAGCAGTTATTTTGTCTCCAAGAGATAAAAATGTCGACACACAAGACGCACGCACGTACACATACAGAGAGGTTTTCTAGCCCTTTAATCATCTCTATTACTGGGAGGTTGCAGCCTGCCTCTCTGAGCTGGGGAGGTTTGAAAAGGCTCTGAAACTCACCAAAGATCCTGACGCCAAAGCTGGGGATAAGTGGCTGAAAGGAAAGGAGACAGAGGGATCAAAAGAATGAAGCGAGATGGAAGAAGCAAGAGGGTAGATACATCTGTGGGAGACAGAAGCTAAGCAAAGAAGGGCGTGGGGGTAGGCTGCAGGGGACAGAGACGGACAGAAGGGCAGGGTAGGTGAGAGGTCAGGGCCTTGGCATGACTGTGTGTTTGGGGGAAAAGAAACTGAAAAAGATTCGAGAAGTGGGTGATGGAGGGTTTGTGGGTAGAGTCTGAAGAAGGAATGGAAGAAGACAAAGTGAGAATGTATAGAATTTAGAGACTGCCAATGAGGGGTGCGGGCCGGCGAGAGGTCAACTAGGAGACGGCTCCTAATCATTTCCCAAGGCCAGAACCCCTGCTGTCTCCCACAAGCCCTATTAGTCTCTCCATCTCCTGAAAACAGTGCTGCTCTCAGTGATGCCATCTTGTCAGGGACTATCAGTACCTCTGAATGAGAGTCCTTCCAACTCTAGTCACAGGACAAGACCAGGCCCTTTCTCTTCCTCAGTTTACCCACAAAAGAGCAAGGCCAGGCACCCCTCAGCCAGGCACAGCAGGTATTTGCTCACCAAATACCTGTTGCTTGGTTCCATGGATGGAGAGGTTGGGCCTCAGCAAAAAGACGCACACAGAGAAAGATTGGGGTCAGCGGGGCTCCCGCGCCCTCCTGAGTGCAGAGGACCCTTGGGCTGCAGCCTGCGAGCAGGTTCTGGGTTGGTACCGATCTTCCAGTGAGGAAGCTCGTCCTCTGCAGGCTAGGGCGAGAGGCCAGACACCGCCCCCCTCTCAACCTCACAAATGTCACAACTGCCAGACCAGTGGGAGCGCCATCTCTAGCCCAGCCCTCCCACCCCACTCACTGCAGAATAGCTCCCCAACTTCTGAGGGCACCCCACCTCTGAGTCCCACATCCCAACTCTAAACCCTTCCACTTCAGAGACTTTTCTCTCTGGGCGCGAGACCTCCGATCTCAGGGGCCCCCCGCGGCTCCAGGGAGCCGGTACAGCCGCCCACGGTACAGGAACCCACCCTCCAGGAGCTGCCGCCGGCTCGCAGTGGCTCGGTCCCCGCCCCGCCCGCCCGCCCGCCCGGCCGCGCCCGCCCAACTTGCAGTGAGCCCAGAACCTCCCGCCCGCGGCCTCCCGCAAGCAAACTTCCTGGGCCGGCGCCCGTGCCCAGTCCCGGACCGGCCGGGCTCCCTTCCCCGGGACCCCCAGCCCGCCGGCCCGCGCCGGGCCTCACCTGGAGCCCTCCCCGCCGCGGGGGAGCTGGGGGCGGCGGCAGCAGCAGGCGGCTCGAGAAGGAAGTGAGAGCGGGAGGCCGGAGGAAGTGGGGGGGGCGGTCCCGGCGACCGGGGCGGAGCGCGGGGGCGGGCCGGGGCGGGGCCGCACCAGGAAGTCCGTGGGGCCGGTCCCCCCACCCTCTGTCTCTTCTCCACCCCCAGCCTCGCCCCCGGCCCGGTCCTGGGCTCCCTGACCCCAGCCCTCTCCCTCCGAGGCTCTTAACGTCAGTCCTCCCAAGGTCAGTCCTCCCAGTCTCCTCCTTGCCACCCCCAGCCCGGTAGAGGCCCTAGCCTAGGTTCTAAGCTTTTGTCCCCCTCCCCGTTTTTGCCCCCACCAAGCCCTGCGGGAAGATGCTGAGAACAGGCGCCCCTAAGTCTTGATGTCTTCAAGCCCAGGAGTCGAGCGATATCCAAGGCTCGGCGTTGGTCAGAATGGGTCAGGCTGGGGCAGTCCCCACCCCTGCCCGGAACCCCGAGGGAGTGCGGGGTGGTGGTGATTCAGCAGTGGGAAGGCCCCAGACCCCTGGGGAGAGTGCGGAGACTGGGGGAAGGGGAGCTGGCGTCAGCACCCGGGGAAAGACAAGATCAGCAGAGGCGCAGGCGGAGCCGCGGGCCCCAAAAAACAGGATGTCGCGTCGTCGTTCCGCACCCGGCCACTCCGCGCGCTTGTGCTCTGGGGAGGGGGCGGGGCGGACAGAGGACCTTGGGCTCCCTTCGCCCCCTCTTCTCGCCCGAACGCGCAACTGCTGGGGCAGAAGGGCCGCACCCAGGCCTGAGATCCTGCAGCGGCCCTGGGGACAGGCGGGTGGACAGACTCGTGGGCGCCCTCTGGTGCTTCTGTTCCCCGGCGTTGCTCTTGGAGCTCTGACTTGAGAATGAGCATCCTCAGTTCAGCACAAACTTTCTGAGCGTCTACCACGTGCAGAGCCCAGTGCTAGGCGCTGTGCCGGAAAACTGAGAGGCGCTTAAGACGGGCTCCCTGTCTCCAAGAGGCTTTCCAGATAAAGAGGAAGAACAATGAAAATAGCGTAACCTTTCTGAGCCTTAATTCTATCTTTGGTAAAATAGAATAACCTCTTTTTCATCCTGTAGTTGTGAAGATAACATGACAATGGATGTAAAAGACCTGCTGTCAATGCCTGGCTCAAAGTAAACACAAAACAAATGCCTTTAAAAAATAATCATACTAATACAAGAATGAGTTCCCTAAACACAATGTGCCTGCCCTCATCTTTGAGTCTTTACCCATTCTGTTCCCTCTGCCTGATTTCTTTCCTGTATGGAATGCTAGGGGAAAAAATAAACTTATTTTTTCACGATATGACCCTAATGGACTATACTACCTGTCTGGCTGCCATCTTCGCCAGTCCAACAAGCACACACATACTACTTCTATCATGAACTTGAGAGTCTCTCCTAGAACTATCCAGTGGAAATATGTGAGCCAAATATGTAGTTTAAAATTTTCTAGTGATGATACTTTTTTAAAAAGTCAAAAAAAGGTAAGATTAATTTTAATAATACATTTTACTTAGCCCAATTTATCCAGAATATTATCATTCAACATGTAATCAATATAAAATTATTGATTATAAAAATGAATAGGATATCTTACATTCTTTTTTTTTTTGGTACTAAGTCTTTGAAATCTGGTGTATGTTTTACACTTACAGTACATCTGAATTTTGTTTAGACCCCTTTCAAGTGCTCAGTAGTACATGTAGCTAGTGGGTATGACTTCACACAGTGAAGTCAGAGTCTCCGTCACATACAGGCTGGTAAGTGACTGAGTAGATGAATTTACTCTCTATGATCCTTCTGGGGAGGCTTCCCCTGACCCCTCAGGCAGAGTTTGGGTCTCTCTTCTCCTTCCCCATAGTACTTGGGACAAACCTCCTCTCTGTGGAGGAGAGGAGAGCTGGAAACACAAGGGGAAAATCTGATTCCTCTTCATACCCTACTGGGAGTACATGGCTAGTACTTGGCATTTGATGGTGAAGAAAGGTTTGTGAATTTCCATAAAAGACAAGGTTTCATGGAGGACCACACACTACAACAGCTTTCATGAAGCCATTAAAAATCGTGTCCCAGAACAAAGGTTTTTGAGTTGTGTTCCTAGAGTTCCCTTTCCAGGATTTGAGGGCAGGAAAATAGTGGGGCTCCCTTTCCTTTAACCAGAGTTGGTTAACTTTTATCTGATTTATATACTACCGTTCTGGATGAAGAAGTCATTAAAAAATTTTTTTTCTGTAACAATACTTGAATATCAGTTTTAGATTCATAGTGGTAAAAGTAAGGTACACGGAAAAGTAGGGTGCAGTAGACCAAAAGGCTGGATTGGCAGCTTGGGGTTAGACTTGGGCATGCCTGGCCCTGGTTTAGCTTGCTTAGGTGGGAGAACCTGATTTGGCCTTGAGAACTTCATGGTCTGGTGCGATATGGGACTGCTGTATATGAAGCTACTGGAAGACAAGACCTGAGGTCTAATCTTGGCTCAGGCAGACTGGCTAATGAGACTTTGGGCTAGGCCTCACCCTTCTCTGGGTCTTAGATTCCTCCACTGGAAAACAAGGGTTTGAACCAGATGATATCTTTGAGCTCTGACCTTCTATGATACACTCTTCAAAACAATAATTAAGTAATTAAGGTTTATGCATGTAGCATATTGCTCATAGTTTTTTCATACCATTTAGGTTGTCTTGTTTTGTGCTCTGGTTAATTGTATCTGTGCCTAATGTCTGTATCCCCCACTGCCTAAGTCCTTTGAGGTTGTGTCTGATTCATCTCTGTGTCCACCCACTGGGCCTGGCATAGGCAGGCCTGAGTGCACATTTGCCTTCAGTATACATACATCTGTGGAATTAAATTGCCTTAATAAAGCACTAATATGTGTAAAACCATCAGAAGCTAGGTGACTTGGAATCACTTTTGTGGCTCAGATATAGGAAGGGCTGATAGGCCAGAGGAGAGGGAGACAGGTAGATAAGTAGGGCTGTCTGCAAAGGCTTCTTGGAGAAGGAGGATGCTGAGCTGAAGAGGGTAAGAAGAAGGTACAATCCCAGATGGGCTATTTCTTCTTCCTACTCTTTGACTTGCTTTCCTTGAATAGGTGAGTTCTTGGCAGGTGGTGTAGGTTTGTGTTTACAAGCATCTGAGAGACAAGGACACTAAGCTGGGACATTTATAAGTGAGACAGCATATGACAGCATACTTGGTGAGGGTAGGATAGAAAGATCACAGACAGGTTCTGGAGCCAGACAGTCCAGGATTCAAATCCTGGTTGTGCGACTTATATTGTGAACTTTGACAAGTCACATGACCTCTCTCATTCATTCCTTGAACACATATTTATTGAAAACCTTTTCTGGGCCAGGTATAGTATCATATCAATGATGCAATGGTGAAAACATAGACAAGCTCTTATCCTGATGCAACTAGCAAGGGAGGTAGATCTTAAACAGGTTAATCAATCATACAAGCGTACAGAGTGCTGTGAGAGCATATAACAGAGCCATTTAGTTTCCTTTTAAAATGGGAATGACAATACTGTGTGCTTTGTGGGATTGTGAGGATTAAATGAAATAATGCAAGTGGAGCATCTAGCAGGTTGCCCGCGGTACAACAAATAAACATTAAGTAATTTCTCTATATGCCTGTAGTGGTCTTAGCTTCCCCCCCTCCTCGCCCCCGACCAATTCCTCCCTCTTTCTCAAGGTCAAAAATGCTAAAGCTGATTGATTGGGTCCCCCTCAAAGGGCAGGATGGAGACGGAAAGGAAGAGGAGAAGGGTCCTGAACTGGTCTCACCGGCTAGGGTGGCTTCCAAATGGGTCTTCCCAGCCTGTCCTCACTGAGCTCCAGCTCAGTGACCAGTGGCCCACAAGCATTTTCCACTCAGTCACAGTCCCAGCCTCTTCGGGCTAACCCTAAATCTGAGTTTTCCTTTGTCTCTGACGTGGCTCCAGGGATGCAACCTTTTTGAGACTCCTCTTGATTCTTTGTTCTTTGCTCTCTCAGCCTGCCTGAGGAGTAGAAGTAGGAGTCTTCCCCTCATTGCTACCCCCAAAGACAGCCTGATGTCCCATTTTGTGACATGGGACAATGATGGGCAAGACAGAAGATAGCAGAGAGAACATGGGAAGTGACAAATGAAACTAAGTTCTAGAGTAGCATCCTATGATCCATTGTTCCGATTCCCTCTGAGGAACTAACTGGGTGGGGGAAAGGAGGACGAAGGGCATGCCTGTTCTCCAGGAGGGTCCCTTCTCCCAGGCAGGCAGAACGATACTTGTCCTGTTTGCCTCCAGGACATCTTTGCATCTTTGAGGTTCTCCGAACTGGATGGTACCTAGGTCACCTGGATAATCCTCTCTGGGAAATTCCTCCTTCAGCCCTGGGGTGTTCAGGAGCAACTTAGTTTGCCCAGAGTCACACAGCAGAACTGGATGTGAATCTAGGTAGTCTAATTCCAGAACCCCTCACCCTTACCCATCCATGTGCCTCTGCATCGCCTCTGACTGCTTTAGGCAGTTACTTGTCCCTCTTCCGTGCTTCCTCACCCGACCCTGTACCAATTTCTCTCAAGACATTATCAACAAGTACTAGTTGCGCGTGCTCTCTCTCTCTTTCTTTCTCTCTCCATATATATATTATATATTTTGGATCCATTGAGTAGCTGTTCGTAACAACCCAGTTCATACCCTCATACCCTCAAAGAGCTCAGTTTTCATATCCCTGAAAACTTTGAGGGTATGAACTGGGTTGTTAGGAACCAGCTACTCAATGGATGTTAAATGAATGAGTGAACAATGGCAGTAAGATTCTAAAACTGATTCTGGCAGGGGAGATGATTCTCTGTGAAACTAGGTTGGGAAGAGTTGTTAGAAGCCAAGATCTCTCTTTCCTCATTCCCTACGCAGTCAAGACCCTGGGCAGCTTCTCAGTGACGGCTGTATTTTCCATGTTTGGACACCAGGGAGCTCCACTGATAACACAGTCCAAACTCAGGGATTCCTAAACTTTTCTGAGCCAGAGATTTAAGACTCTGTTACACTTCTGCTGAAGATTCTCTCACTTTCCAAATGAAAGCTATTGGTAACCAGAAGCCCTGTGGTGTAGAAGAATGACAGCTAGACTGCAGTGCAGAACACACATCATTCATTGATTCACTCAATCATTTATTCACTTTTATTAAGTACCGGGTATGTGCTGGGTAAAGTCCCAGCCTGGGAGAATATAAAGATGAATGAAATGCAGTCCGTGATGAGTTTAAGGCTAATGGGGAAGATAGATACTTATTAGATAATCACAATCCAGTTACATGAGTTCTCTAAGGTATAGCAGGAGACCGGAGAGACAGGGCAGGTCAGGGAAAGTGCCAAAGGAAGGAAGGGGTGACTTTTGAGCTGGACTTTTTTTTTTTAAACTAATCATAACTTTTGGTTGATGCTAGGCTGTCACCATTGGTCAAGGTATGGGTGCTTTTATTTCACTGGAGCTGAGAGTTGAAGGATGGAGAGTAAATCCCAAAGGAGAAAGAGAGCTTGAAGTGGTTGCCACTTCATTTCCTCAGCTTCAGTTTCCTCCTCGGTAAAATTAGTATAGCATCCAATCTAGTAGAGCTCTTGTGAGGGAGGAGATGAGATAATAGATATGAAAACTTTTGCAAATTGTGGAATAGAGGCATAAGAATTCTTCATCCAATTTGATTTAATCAACACCTGCAGACTATCTATTAGGAGCAAAGCCCTCAGAGTGATTCAAGAGACATACACCTGGCACATGGTAAAGGCTTCGTATATAGGATTAAAAATGATAAAGATGAAAAATGAAAAGCTCTCTTCTTACGGACATTACACTCACATGAGGACCCAACATAGGAGCTATTGAGGTGAGAGTCACAGCTTTTGATCCAGGCACTTCCATGAGGTCTCAGGATTATCCTGTCTTATAGAATATTAAAGCTGAACTAGATCAATAATCTGGTACCTATCTATCCTATAGTTGGGGAGGTTGAGATCAAGAATGGAACTGGCTTTTCTGATGTCATATCATGATCTTGGAGGCAAAGAGGAGACCAGAATGTTCCTCCTATTGTCCAGGCCATGGTTTGGCTCCCAGACAGTATTTATTTTTATTCTCAATTGTGGTAAATACACATAAAATTTACCATCTTAACCATTTTTAAGTGTACAGTTGAGTTGTGTTAGGTATATTCACATTTTTTTTGCAATCAATCTCCAGAACTCTTTTCATCTTGCAAAACTGAAACTATATGCATAAACCTTAAACAATTCCCTATCCTCCCCTACCCTCAGCCACTGGCAGCTGCTATCCTACTTTTTGTCTCTCTGAAATTCATTACTCTGGGGATCTCACGTAAGTGGAATCATAGTATTTGTCTTTTGTGACTATATAGTAGCATACAAAATTTCCTTCTTTTTTAAAGCTGAATAATATTTCATTTTATGTATATGAGGTCTGACAATTAAGTTCTCGAACTTGCTGCAACGATGTTGCTAACCTTTTTTGATATCAGAGGGATTATTCATTATGAACTTGTACCAGTCAGACAAATAGTTAACCAAGTTTACTATTTGGAAATGCTGAAAAGGCTGTGTAAAGAAGTTAGACCACCTGAACTTTTTGCCAACAAGTCATGGTTCTTGTATCCAACAATGCACCAGCTCACACAGCACTGTCTGTGAGGGAGTTTTTAGCCAGTAAACAAATCACTGTATTTGAATACCCTCCCTGCTCACCTGATCTGGCCTCCAGTGACTTCTTTCTTTACTCAAAGATAATGGAAATATTAAAAGGAAGACATTTTGATGATATTCAGGATATCAAGGGTAATACGACAATAGCTCTGATGGCCATTCCAGAAAATGAATTCCAAAATTGCTTTCAAGGGTAGAGTAGGCGCTGACATTGGTGCATAGCTTCTCAAGGGGAATACTTTGAAGGTGACCATAGTGATATTCAACAGTGAGGTATGTAGCACTTTTTCTAGGATGAGTTTGAGAATTTAATTGTCAGACCTCGTATACCACATTTTTTAAAAATCCATTCATCTGTCCATGGACACTTGGGTTGCTTTCACCATTTGACTATTGTGGATAGTGCTGCTATGAACATGAATGTACAAATATTTTTTTGACACCCTGCTTTCAATTTTGGGGGGTATATACCCAGAAGTAGAATTACTGGATCATATGGTAATTCTATTTTTAGTTCCCAGACACCATTTTAACCTCACAGGAAATGCAACAGGTTCCAAAAGGTTCAAGTTCTTGGTATGAAAAGTTAACAGACCCTCACTTCCTGCCTCTAAGATCCAGGCTCTTTGTACTGAATAGGTTATGTGTTTATACCCCCAAAGAAATCATGTGGTAGCTAAGAGAAGCGATGCAGTTGAGTTTAAAGGAAGTTGTGTTAAGCATGCTTTCCTTTCCTTTCTTCTTGTGTGTTTTCTTGGACAAAGGAGTAAACAGGCAGGTTTGTTGGCTTAGGCAGAAATGACAAATTACCAGTCTGAGTGATTAATTTAGGCTGCAGATGTGTTTTGTGTGGCCTATGCAAGGTTTTACACTTTTCAAAATTAGTTGCTAATACTAAAGAAAGGGGTATGTCATATAAAAGTCTAGTTTTCCGTCTTCTCTTGAAGATGACCCAGCAATACTGAGCCCACCTTCCTGTCTGCTCTGTCCAGTGTGCCACAGTCCGGTCCCCACCACTCCCTATTATTCCCACCTACTTCTCTCCATTTTATTACTTATCTGCCCACTTTGCCATTTGAGTTTAAGACCCTTGGCTCAGAGCATTAGTCTACTAGAACCTAGGTTAGGAGTTCATCTAATGTTCTGGCTAATTTTTGAGCACATAGTTATTACTCAAGACATATTTGAGTGCATTAACTCATGTCCACTTATTATGTGCAAGGCCTATGAATGGATGGATCCTCTTTCCCCAGAGATGAATAAGGCATAGCCCCTGACCTCTTAAAACTCACAATCCAATGGGGTGGGAGGAGGCTGACATGTATGGTCCAATTCTGGACCAGAGGGAGTGGTCAGAATAAGAGTTTCTGAAGAGGAGCCCTTGAACTATATATGGAGGAGGGAGAGGCTAGCTATATGAGGAGCTGGGAGAGAAGAATTTTTCAGGCAGAAGCAACAGCAGATGCAAAGGCCGTGAGGTGGTTAAGGCTCTATGTGTTTGAGGAACTTAAAGAAGGCCAGTGTGACTGGAGCTTAACAAGAGTGGGGAGAGTGGTAGTAGATGACGTTAGATGAGTATTTTTGTATCAACAGCCTAACCCTTAAGCCAGGCAGCTGTTGGGCAAATCCGTGTTCCCGGTTTGGAGGGCTTGCGCAGAACAGGTAGCTGGCTTAGCACTGTCAGTCAGGAGAGGGACTGGGCCTAATCCCTTCCCCTGTCTCCGGTGCCAAGGACAGGGTAGGGCACAGAGCAGGTTTCAGTAAAGATCTGCTGACAGTATACTTGAGAAGAGAACAGGAAGTGCAAGCTCTGTTGAAGGAGGCCCAGGCGCGGCTCTCTCTTTACTGGGTAATTCATTCTCAGGTCGCTAACACCTCCTCCAAACGGCTGGGAGAGTTAAGATTCGGGGAGGAACCAGCTACAGGTCCTACCCGCAAAAACCTCAAAGGGGAGGGGATTTGAGAGGCAGGTAGGAAAACAGGCTGTGAAAGTTAAGGGAGGGCATCCTCCTTAACTTGGGTGAGGCGGATAGGGTTGGACCCTTTAGCCTAGACTTAAGGGATGTGTAGGGCAATTTTACCTTTAGTGGTTTGGACGTTTCATTTTGTTTTCTGGCATCATTTCCTCTGAAAGCAATGGCAGTCCCTAATGGGCCTCCCGCGGGGCGGGTGCTCTTCATTTACCCAACCCTCCGCAAAAGGGCGGGGCCTCCCAGGAGCTGGTGTTCTGTCAGCAGCACCCAGATTTGCCCGCCAGGGGCCGCTGCACACGGGTGAAGAAGCAGGCGGGTTCCTAAGCTGCAGAGAGGCGGAGGCCGATTGGCTGCAAGACGCGGCGGAGGGCGGAGCCTGCAAAGCCGGCTGCGAGTGGGGGTTGGGAGCGCACCCCCGGCCGAACAGGGTCCGGCGGTTGTCCCCTCCAGCATCCTGGGGCAGCAATCTTTGTGCCGCGGGCCTCTGTCCAGCCTGGCTCTAGAGCTTAGGCGAGTGGAGCTGCACTGAGGCCCATAGATCCGGGCAGGGCAGCTACTACCGTGGTCGCCGCTGCCACCGCAGGCCTGGGTTACCTGAGTAACTGCGTGTCAGGGGCCCGCCCGCGTGTTTGACGGCGGTTAGCGCGGGAGCGACTCTCTTGGGGGAAGAGGAGGCCAGGACCCGACCCTTGGCGCCAGAGAGGGGTCCTGGCGGAGCCTAGCGTGGACTGGGGCTTGGAGAGCCCGCCTGGGGCTAGGGACACCCGGTGGCTGCCTCCAACAGGTTATTCCGGGATAAAGCCGGCGCTGGGGCGGGCCCCGGCTTTGCTGGGGGCCGGGCGGCGCGGGGCGGGTCTGCGGGAAAGCACGCCCCCGCCAGCCCCGGGCCCGCCCCGCGCTGCCCGCCCGCCCGCCCGCCAGCCAGGGAGCCGCTGTCCCGGGCCTGGCCCGTGCCCGTCCGCCTGCTGAACCTGGGCACCGCCGGCCGCCTGGGCACGGGACTGGGCGGGGGTGCTGACCTCGGCCTAGGAGGCCTGGGATCCCGGAGCCGCAAGCACCCGCGGGGGCCTGCGAGTCGCACGCCCTCCCCGAACCTGTGCTGCTCGCTCGTCGGCGGGGTGAGGCCAGGTGCCCCCCTCTTCCCCTCTCTTTTTTCCCTCCCCCATTCCCCTGCCCGCGGGAGATCCCGCCTGCCCGCCGCCTCCCGCAGGGGTGTATCCGGCTGCGGAGCTGACAGCGGCCCCGCAGCCACCCAGTCCAAACTCTCCGGAAGCGGCCCGAGCAGACTGGGCGCTCAGGCCGCCGCAACTCCCGCAGACCCACTGTTGGACCGGAGGCGACGGCCCTCCTCCCGAGCCCAAACTTGGAGCATTTGACCTTTGGCTGTCGGAGGAGGCAAGTCCGCGAGTGCCTGGACAGCTGCGGCGCCTCGAGGGCATCTTGCCTGAGGTTCCAGGACCGACGGCCGCACTCCTGGGCTCCCGGCTTTGCCTTTGGGTACCCGAGGTGTTCACATCAGGCGCATGTTTACTGAGACCTGGAGTCATGGATGTGTGCGCCCGTCTTGCCTTGTGGCTCCTTTGGGGGCTCCTCTTGCATCACGGCCAGAGCCTCGGCCATAGCCACAGCGAGAAGGCGACGGGAGCCAGCTCGGGGGCTAATTCTGAGGAGTCCACTGCAGAAGGTAAGGCCTTGCTATATCGGTTGGATTGGGCTGGGGGCTTTGACTCAGAACTGAGGTGCCCAAGTGGGCAAGTTGAATCTTAGGTTTTTACATGTGCAGTTGATGGAGGACCACATATGGCACTGCCTGTACCTAGTAGTCCAGCGAATTGTTTCCATTCAGGAGCCATGGCTATCTGATGTCTCTGTCTCTCAAACAACTTTCCTCATCCCTCCTCAGGATGTCTTTGTTGGCAGTGAGAAGAGCTCTGCTTATGAAGTACCGTGGCCTTTCAGATCAGCAAGCCAAGACCCCTTCTCAGGGCCACTTGTCTGGAAGAATGGCCTGGGCAGGTGATAAGTGTTGCTCTTGGCCAGTTTCAGCACTTGGCAGCACAGGGAGGTTGAGGCTACTTGGGTTACGCAGGGAAAGTCAGGGCTGGACCAACTCTATTGGTGTTCAGGTATGCCTTTCTGTTCCAACGAGCATGGGAACCCTAGGCCCTCCCTTCCCTTAGGTAATCTGCGGTGTTTTAGCTGTGCCCATTTGAAATACCAAGGCAGTTCCTTAGATGGAATCCTATTGACCACCAAGGATTTAAATGGCCTTTTCTTGACATGGGCGTGTTATAATTTCTGGGACCACTTGTTGACTTTATTCTATTTCTTCTGACTGATGAGGATAGGAATTCTATGATATTTCATTCTGTCCTGGTTTTTCCTATGCACTCATGGAGACTTGTCGGACAGCAGGAGCCCTGGTGTTCTGTTCCAGAATAAAAGAGCACTTTTAAAATTCAGTTGTTTTACAAAGGCTTAGATGGAATTCAGTTTTCTTTTCCTATTTCCCTCACTGTGTCACTACGTTCTGCCCAAAGCAGTGGGCTGCAGCGTGGGGAGAGTTTATAGCTGGGTTCTTTTTGAGGGTGGGCAAACTCATGTGAGGGGACCGCTCAGTGGATACCTGTTGATACTCGGAACAAAAGGAAATATAGGTCATGTGACTGGGACGTTTCATGGATGGATCCAGAGGCTGGCTTTGGTGGTGTACCCTTTCTTAGGAAACCCCTTTTTTAACTTCCTTGGCTGGGCTGGGTGTGATTCCAGGTATCCCAAGGGCTGCATTCAAGGTGAGGCCAGGGTTGCTCTCTATATAAGCATGGCACCTAGGCTGTTGCTTTGAAGATAGGTCCTTGCATATTAATCTTGTTTTTCCATGTGTTGTCTCCTTGGCTGCTGAAACCTAGCTCATAGCTTTGTTCTCATTGGGCTGTAAAGGGAAAGACTAGTAGGCAGATGTAGGTCAAACTATGAAGTAGCCTTAAAGGAGCGTCTCTGCAGTTCCAGTGACGTCCCTGTTTATAACTGATAATATGTCCTTTTTTCACCCTAAAATATGAGTGCCTGATACAAAATAAGTATTTTTTGGGGGGGGAGGAGGTGTTCAATAGTTTAGACACCAGCTAAAGGGATGAAGTTTTGAATTTTAGGCTTTAGCTAGCTATGAGAAGGTGTGTGTGTGTGTGTGTGTGTGTGTGTGTGTGTGTGTGTATGTGAGGTAGGTAAGAGGCATTCCAACATCCCTTAGAACCACCCCCTGAGTTTAGTCTATGGAGACAGCCCTTCACACAACATGTTTCAGAGGCCTGGCTGGGTTGATTATACCACTTAGGCGTCTGTTTTGGTCTTTTCTTCCTCTCGGTTCAGAAATTTGTTTCTGTCGTCACAATAATACTGAATCCCAGGGAGGGAAGTTGTAGAGACCCTAAGTGCTGGTAATGGCTATGGTTTGTGGGAACCTGGAGGCCCAAGCACTATTGTTCTGGTAGGTTGTCCCCTTGGGCCTGTCTGGAAGTTTGTCTCTGACTCAGACAGGAACTCATTTTTGCAAAGAGGTGGCTAATGGAATGGGCTCTGCTACAGGATCTGGGGAGATGTAGCCAGGAACCTTGTAGCTTTTCCAGTCCACCTGTATCCTCAGAACACAGGAGTTTTACTTGCCTTTAAAGCTGCTACTTTTCTAAATCAGATTCAACATACCCAGTCAATTTGTATATTCTCTGAAGTTTACCTTTTTCAACCACACAGCTATTTTCCTACAGAAGTCTCACAATAGGCCTATTAGAATGCCGGGCATGTGGTATTAGTCCCATTTTTATGGGTGAAGACACTGGGTCCTGTGCTAAGTCTTACAGGCAGGTCTTCTGATGTTTTAAGTCCTAGACTCCTCCCATCTTCTCAGCCCTGCTCTGTTAAAGGAGTGCTAGGCAAGACCAAGAGAATGCTACTTTCCTCCTGGTGAGTTAGTTTGGCAGGCCCTGGGGACTAGAGCAGAGAGCCAAGGAGAGGACGGCCTTGTTTTCCTCTGGAGAGTCTTTTGCAGGGGCCAGAGAATTGGATTTTTTTCTCTTGTTGGCTGGTTATGCTCATCTTAAAGGCCTAACCCTGCAGTGAAGGCAGGTGCTCTGCTAGGAGGCCCTCTCCTTGGGCAGTGGAAAGGCCATTCCTGTCACCTCCTGGCTCTTTGATGCCTGTATACCCAGCTGAGCTAAGTCCCTTTCTCAGTAAAGATCTGTGCCTGGCTGTGCTACTTTGGGGCCTGCATTTCTGAAGCTGGCCTGGAACTCATAACCTGGAACTTCCCTTAGACTCAGCTCATTGCCTCCAGAAACTCAAAATATTCTCTGCAGAACATGTGTGAGGGGTCTCAGGTGAGTCTGGAGTTGTGACTGCCAGTGTTGGACGTATTGAGGGCCTCTAATCATGAACTGTGGTTTGACTCAGTACAGCTAAAACAGCCTTGGAGCATAAGCATCTATCTAAGCAGTTTGTCCAGTGGAAGCTGGCTTTCCCTGATGGAGTGGGAGGCCAGAGCCCTGCCTGCCCACCCAGCTAGTTGCTGTTGCCTCCAAGGCTATAAATGGTTTGGCCATCTTGGTGGCTATGCTAATTTTAGCCTAGGGTGGCTCCCGGAACTGGACTGGGGCCACGGGCAGGTGGGTGGAGCTTGACTAAGGTTAATATTGGGGGCTGGGGAGAGGGTCATGGTAATCCTGGGGCAACTGGGACACCATCTTCATCCATGCCTCAGCTTTGACAATCACCCTTAGCTAGGTTAATTTATTTAGCAAACATCAAACAGTGCCAGCTCATGTGCTATTTATTCAACAAATATTTGAATGCGTGCCTCTGGGCCAGGCAATGTTTGGTGTTGAGAATTTAAGGATGAACCAAACATGCAGGTTCTCAGTCCTCATGGAGTTTACAGTCTAATGGGCAGATAGGAAATTAACACCTAACTACATATATTATCTTGTGGTAAATTCTGTGGAAGGAAAAATAAAAGGAGTGCTGTGATGGAGAATGGGAGGAAGACAGAGAGCCAGTTAAAGTAGGACCCTGGATATTAATAACATCAACAATAATAGCAACAAACATTTTTTAGTGCTTACTGTATGGCAGGCACTATTCCAAACATTTTATTCCACTTAATTCTTACAGTTATCCTGTGTGCTTGGCATGAGCCCCATTTTATAGGTGAGGAAATGGAGTCAGAGAGATTAAGTAACTGGCTCAAGGTTAACAGACATTAGGGAGTAGAGCCAGAATTTGAACCAGGCCGTGGGACTCTTCTCCTTCCCCCCACCTTAGCTACTATGTTATACACTTTCTCAAAAACTTTGTGACAAACGTTGTAATAGAGGTATTGTATATACATTCAGAAGCTGTGGGAAGCCCAGGGGAGCAAGTGACTAACCCTGCCTGGGAGAGCTGGGGGAGGCTTTTCAGTTTCCCCCATAATTTTTCTCAGATCTCAGGGAGATAAAAAGTGGTTGCCTGATTCAGAAGTTAAGAGGTGGAAACATCAGTTAGTTCAACCAACTTATTTTTACATATGAGGAAATTGATGTCCAGAAGGGCATCAACTAGAAGTTCCACAGAACGAGACTAAGATATTTGAGTCACGGATCCTGATTCAGTTGTTTTTTCTATCCACAAGTCCATAATAAGTGCTTACTGCTTGCTTTGCACTTAGAGCTACCAAAGAAGTCTAATTCTGTGGTTAGCAGTGTGGATATATATATATATATATATTTAGAGGCTATTAAATACAACATAATCCACAGGCTTAATGAAGCACAAAACCAGGCCGTGTAGATAGTGTAGGCTAAGGATTAAGAGAGCTCTGTGTAGACAGGTCTAGGCTAAGGTGGCTGGGGAGGGCTTCTGCAAGGAGGGATTGGGTGGAGGCAGAAGAGAAGCAGGAGGGAGTGGTCTGACTTGGGGGAGACTGGAAGAAGGGAATTGGAGATGTCTGGGTCACCAGTGACAGCACATGGAGTCTCACTGTTTGGTAGCTGAACAATGACTGGGTAGAGTTGTTTCATAGTTGGCCAGCTAAGAAGGGCCTGGAGACAAGAAGATTGCAGTCGTGTGTGATCTAGTGGCAGATCTAAAAACTACCCTCATTTTGAAGTAATGGTGAGTGTAAATAATATTTTGAGATACCTGCAACAATGTAATGTGACATGAAAATATCTATAATTTCTATTGGTGACAAAATCCTAGGTACTGCTAATAATATTGTAGTTGGTTGCTTACAATACATAATTGAAATATGTAAAGGGAATGCTGACTTTCCGTAAGAGAATATTGAAAGTAAAGATGTAAATTCTTTCCTATCCAAATTCACAGATGCCCCTGAATTGTACTCATGGGTCCCTTAGAAATGTGGAGCCTTCGTGTTAAGAACTCCTGCTGTCTGGCAAGGGAGGGACAGGTCCTGTTGAGGGGAGTGTTTTCCTGGGTCTCCACAGGACTTGGGTTTGAGCCCTAAGGGGCCCCTCATTTCCTGCTGAGTAGCTTTGACATACATTGCTGAGTGACTTCGTGGGCATGCTGTGGTACTTTTCCCTTTGTGGGAAATGATTCTCCAGGAAACCTAGAAGCCTGGCTGTCAGACTTTTAGGGAGAGAGAAAGATACCAAACTGGGCCTCCATCAGATCCTTCTTTTATTTGCTGATAAAAAAAAAAAAAAAAGAAATATTTAAGATATACAACAAAGTATAAAGAATAATACATTGAATGACCATGTGCCCGCAGCAGTTTAAGAAATAAAATAGTAACAGCACAGGGCTTTCTTTATTATCGTCAGGACACTTTGTATAAATTTCTAATGTAACACCTCATACATTGTATATATGCTTTCTCTCGCAAGGGTAAGCTCTTTGTAGAAGAAGGGAGGAGGGTTGTACTTTATCTCTGTTTTTATTGTGTCCAGCCTCTGTTAAAGTTTGTTGGAAAAGTTAGAATCAGGGCCTGTTTGAATGGGTCATATTTTCTTTCTTCCTTTCAAACCATCTCACATGTCTTAGTACACATTCTGGGCTTTTTTCTCAACTCTTGGCAGGGTTGCTCGCCCAGGGCACTTTGTATTTTCATCCGAACTCAGATCTGTTTAATCCCTTCTCAATCTATTATTTTATTTCATCCTCAACTTTGGAAGTAGGTAGGGCTGTTTTTATTAATATGCCCATTTTAAAGATGAAGAATTTGTAGTTGAGAAATTTGTGTTCTTGGTCACATAGCTAAAAAGTGGTAGGACCAGAACTATAACTCTGGGGATCTGTGTACCAAACCCGTGCTGTCTTTATCAAATACATTACCTGTGGATGTGTCGCTCACTGATCTGGCACTCAGAGCCTATAGCTTCAACGGTATGGAGATAGCTGGATGAACAAAGGTGTTTGAGTAGTTCACTTATCATCGCAAAGCGCTGCTCTGGAGAAGGGTAGTCTATAATCTTACCTGCCATGCTATGCTGTTGGAGTTCTCTGTGTACAAGTGTGTCTGCCTTCCTTGATATCCCATAGCTCCTCAAGGATTAGGGGAGCAAGCTTCTAGCACAAGGCTTGGCATGTAATGTACTTTATATACTACAAAGTTTGTAGAACTGAACTGAAGGGTATTTATTGTCTGCTTCTGATTCTACTGTAATTTATGGCACTTGCTTAGAAGTTGAAAAAAAATTTTCTGGGAAAAGTTTAGGTAGAGTTGAGGCCATAAGCTTCACTTATTTAGAAAATTCACTGTTTTAGAATTTCTCATTCTTTGTTATAAAAAAAATCACCCAGATCAGTTTGAATCCCACAGCCTCACTTCACGTGGAAGAAATCGGTCTAGCAGTCCTTACCAAGAGAATACATTTAAGAGTAGCTGGTAAATTGTCTCATTCTACAAAGGACCTATGTGTAGTGGGGAGGAGAGAGTTGGGAAATGAGTGGGTAGGACTGGATAGAAGCCTAGATGTAAAATGAGATGATTGGTTTTGGTTTGCAGAAAGATCTGAGTTGGCTACAGCCATCAGACATAAATATCTGGATTTAGGGGAGCTTCAGAGTTCCACCTCTTTTCATTTTTGGCTGTGGATCTAGTGGAGGGTAAGTCATCTCATCTCCCTCAGCCTTCGTTTTTTCATTTGTACAAAGGGAATAACCTTAACAAATAGATTTGTAGCGAGGATCAAATGCGATAGCTTATGTGGTGAAAGGCCTTTATGAATTCCAAAGTACTGCACGATTGGGGGTCGTTGAGTCCTCTCAACCTTTGCTTTTGTGGGCTGAGAAGCCTCAGTCAGAATCTGAGTGTCTGCTTATGGTAGCACGTCTCGAAGGGTAGTTGCTTGTCTGAACCTGATCTAGTTCCATGGTTTTACTGCAGGTGTACCCACCAAACGTGGACTCTCGGTGTGGCCAAACTAGGCTTTTAGTGGAGGCTTACTCTACCAGGCCACAGGGAAGCTGCTGATAAAGTCTAGGTGCTAGTATTTGACCTCATTTCCGGCCCATACCCCTGTTTCTTTTATTGAGTGTAATCACTTCCCTAGCACCATCTGCAGGCTGGAAATGGCTGACTAGATGGGCATGGTCCCCACCCGTACTGATGCATAACAAATTATCCCCAAACTTAGAGGCTTAAAATAGTAAACATTTACTATCTCACAGTTTCTGTGGGTTATGGATTTGGGTACTGCTTAGCTAGGTGTCTCTGGCTTAAGGTCTCTAATCCGGTCGCAGTAAAGCTGTTGGGCTGGGGCTCAAGGCTCAGTCGGAGGGGAGGGTATTTGGCAAGCTTTGGTCCCTTGCCACATGGGCCTCTCCACTGGGCTGCCTCATGACATGACAGTTGGCTTCCCCCAGGACAAATGACCTAAGAGAGAGTGAGAGGAAGTGCCTAAGATGGAAGCCACAGTCTTTGTATTACCTAATTTTACAGTTGAGATGCCACAACTTCTGCCGTATTTTATTTGTTAGAAGCACGTCGAGAGGCCTAGCCCATGCTCAAGGGGAAGGGATTACAGGAGGGCATGAACACCAGGAGGGCAGGGGGCCATCTTAGAGGACGCCTATGACGTCCCCCAGGGCCATGATCTTGGGAACAATGGCTTCTAGGTGCTGTGTCCTTTTAGCTTTTCTTTGCTTGCCTCCTCAAGTCTTGTGGGAGTCTTCTGTCCTCCTTTTGTTATTGTGTCATCTTGGTTCCTCCATGACGTCATTGCTTTGACATGTAGAGGGGACATGGCCCCTCTCTAAATTTGCTTTTTATCCCAGGTTCTAGTCCTCCTGCCCAACTGCTTGTTTGATAACTTCAGTTCTGGAGCCCATTGTACAGCCACTGACCTTGGAGCCTTTACTGCCCCAACTTGGCTTCTGAGAGCTAGACTTGTAAGTGGCATTGAATCAGGACTTACACATTGACAGACAGAAAAGTTACTCTGACCTTTTAGGCCATTGGTGTTAGGTGCTAGGACTTAACATCCTAAGATGTTAAAGCTGGAAGGTCTTTTAAGGACCATCTCTTCCAAACTCATTTTACGTATGAGAGGAACAAACTTGCGTAAGGTCTTAGCCAGGGCTAGAATCTAATTTTGTCGGATTCTCATTCACATGCTGCTTACACTCTGTTGTGGAGCCTCTCTACCTAATGCAGCCAATTTGGGGTGTTAGGGGGTCTGAGGACTGTCCAGAGGAGAACTAGAAAGCGGTTCACAATATTGTATTATGTTCACAGAGATTGGGCTGGGCAGACTTGGGGGTATACAAGGCCATTGTCAAATGCCGCTTCTGAGGTGTTTCCTCCCAGCTAAGCTGGAAAGCTATTATATAAGGCATAGAAAAAGAAGCCCAGTAATAGGCATGGCATATGGTGACTTATATCTGCATTCTCTACTGCTGTCTTGGCAATCTCAGTTTAGAATGGGAGATCTCTGTTTGTTGGGATATACAGAATGGGCTTCCTGAAGTGGGTGGGTCAGGGCGTTGTACTGTACGTCTTATTGTTGTTTGGCTCAGCTGGTGTCATTATGTATGGACTTGGGGCCTTCACAGGCAGGGTAAATGTATCGAAAGACTTGTGGGGTTATTTGTGGCCACCTGGAAAGTGCCAAGGAGAGGCTTTCTGGGCACTGGGAATTTGACAGAGCCTTGCCTGTGTTGGCACAACTTGCTAGGGCAGGTGAGACTTGAACGGGATGGCTGTGGCCCTGTCGTGTTTATCAGAGTGGAGCAGATTTATTTCATAGTGAGAGGCCATGCAAAGAAAAACCTGAAGTGAGCCAACAAAAATGCTCTTTTGTTTCTGCTGGGGACTTGGAATAGAGACGGTGCAGGCTCTAAAACCCCTTTGTGGGTGGTCATTTCCTTCCTGACCCAGGGTTCTGGCCCCAGACCACTTTGCCCCCTCCTCTTCCTCTGTCCCCTCTCTGTATCTTGGCCCGGCCATGCTTTTTTTTTTTTTTGTCCTGGTCTGCAGAACACACTGTATACAGCTTCTCTTTCGGCTTTACTTATATCATTTTACGCTCCTCCCAGAAGGTCCTCCCGTCTCCTCGTTTCTTCCTATCTAACCTCTCAGCCCTCTGTGAAGCGTTCCCTCTCATCTCGGATCAAACTCTGGTAGCACTAGTGACCTGCAGCAGTCTCTGCACTTCACTTATGCCTCTCAGAGCAACACACGGCGTGTTGTCTAATCAGGAGCACGGGGCACTGGCTTGAGTCCTTACTGACAGTATGCCCCAAACTGTAGTTTCCTCACTTGAAAAATGGGGTCAAAAGAGAGTTGGTTTATTGGAAAGGGTTGTCTACATGTTAAAGTTTTTTGGTGCATGTCTTCCCCTCTCTTGGGCAGGGGCCATGTCCATTTTGCTGACCAGAGTACCTATCTTTAGTATGTATCACAGTGCTGGTCAGAGAGTAAGTGCGCAAAGGGTATTTGTTGAATAATTGAATGAGTAACAACGAGCCCATCCTTGGATTACGTAGGCGTGGAGGGACAGTGCCAGGTACATTGTCATCAGTTCCTGCGAAGAGCTTAGACAAGAGTGCCCTGAGATTAGGGGTAGAATTCACATGGTGGGTTTTCGAGGAGTTCTGTGGACACTGTTTTTCTGTTGAGTAGTACTTCATCTCTGCTTATTGAGCACCAGCTGAAGCTCTGCTCCGTGACAGTTATCAGTCATACTAGAGGATGATTTGGCCTTTGACTCTCTGGCTGCCGTGTTTGGTTGCCACTGTGCAGGTGGCTGCAGTAGGAGTGGAGCAGGGCTGTGATCACGGACGGCTGACATGAGACTCACGGGCAAGGCTCTCTTGGGTCCTGCTGCTCCCTGTCTTTTGTTCCAGGGGTTTGCCTCAGGTCAAACTTGAGGCAGACAAATGAACAGAATGCACTTGAACCGCTTTTCTTAACCTGGCTTGTGGGACGGCGGAGGGAGCCTTCTTTTATGCTAGGCTTGTTTCGTAGCGGGGAGGTAGGATAGGTCCAGTGAAGATCACTGGCCTTTTCAATTTTATCTCTGATTCTGAGAACTCTCCGGGCCTCAGAGAACTCCAGCCTGAGCAGATATCACACTAACTTTCCTTCAAGGCATTGGTGGAGGGGACTTGGTGGAGGGGGCAAAGATATAAGAGAATCAGCTGTGCTGTCCTGTCAGCATGGCCCCGCTGGAACAAACCTGACCCTTTCCGCTGTAAACTACATTTACAGAGCTCCTGGCTGCCTCGTGTTGAATTCTGGCCTAGGTGATGACCAGAAATCTCACTGGAAGGCAGGCAGGCAGGCTGGCTTTCAAATCTCATATGCCTCTAATTTTCTCCAGTGCGATCCAGGAGCTCTGCTCCTGTTTGGCCTCTCTGGGTTATCTCAGGCCTCTCAGGAAGCTCTCAGAACTCTCATCACTACAGCGTATGTTAAAACAAATGTGTCCTTGTTTGCCAAGTTCCCAGAGCCAGCACCTACAATGTTGTGGCCGGGGGGGTTGGGTGCCCTTCAGGTAAAATATACGCATAGGTTAGAAAGCAGCATATGCCTGTGTGTTTGTGTGTGTGTGTTGCTGGGTCATCAAACTTGTGGAGGTCTTGTTTCAAGAAACTTTCGCTGACCAGGGCAAAGTTCACTGGAACTCACACTTCATATCTCTAAAGAGATAAATATGTAATTAAGACAACTAACTTGAGTGAGACAAACGCTGATGATAGCTAGTGTTTACTAAGCACCTGCTATGTTCTAGGCACTGGGCTGGGTGCTTTACATCGATCCAGCACCCTTAAAGGTGGATATTTTTCTCATTTTTATAGATGGGGAGACAGTGACTCTGAGAATATAAATAATTTTCCCAAGGTGACTAAGCCAGGATTTGAATTTAGGTTTTGTTGACCCAAAGGTCAATGCTCTTTCTATTTTTGTTTAATAACTTGTGTGGAGGGAAAGAAACAGGTATATAAATTAGGTAGAGATGTGCATTTGGATTAAAAAGTGTATAATTCATCAGACTATTTGTGGCTTTGGTTCTATCACCTAACTGGCCTGGAATTAGGATTTGGGGGTGAGGGAAGGACTGAGAGGGCATATTTCACCTATAAATTCTGAGTGGGAGTGGGAATACCACATTGGTGAACTGTATAGCTATAGAGTGATGTCTATTTCGTTTGTATCTTCCAAAAATAGCATTATGGTTGAGCTCTTGTGGATATAAGCTTTGGGATGTGGTCTGTATCTGTGTAGTGTTCTTTACCTCTTCAGTTAACATTTAACATGTATGTTATGTTACAGAACGATCCCTGCCCAGTAGAAGGACTGAGGAATTAAGATGTGCACCCACATTTTTCTTTACTGTACATAATAAGAGCTCCTGTTTATTGAGCACCTACTCTGTTCCAGGCCTGGGCTCGATACTTTCACATACGTACGTGATCTTCTTTAATCCTCACAACGGATCTCCCATTTTATAGTTTATTGTGCAAGGCAATCTAGGTTCGGTGCCCTATGAATGATGTTGATGGCCCTACTGGGAAATGGGGTCACCTCTGCCTGGAGAGATCAGGGAAGTTTTGTGGAGGAGGTAGCAGCTTAGTGGGTCTTCAGGTACTTCATGCAGGAATATAAAGGAGGTCGAGGGGAGTATTCCAGCCAGAGGAAATGTCATGAATAAAGCCACAGAGTGGGAAAACATGAAGAGTCTTTAGGGGGCATTAGTTAGTCCAGATTGGCTGGCGAGTGGCATCTATGAAAGAGAATACTATTAGGTTGGTGCGAAAGTAATTGCTGTTTAAAAGATTAAAAATAATTGCAATTACTTTTGCACCAACCTAATGTAAAATAAGGCAAAAGAGATTAATTAAAGAAAAGATCCTGGAGAGCCTCCATGTCAGGCTAAAGAGTGTAGACTTCACTTTGTAGGCAATAAGTAAGTAGTCCTTGCAGGTTTTGAGCAGGGGAGATACATGAGCTGAGTTTTGCTTTAGAAAGCTTCATCTTACAAAGAATGCACAACGCGTTGGCGGGGGTGGGGTTGGATACAGGGAGCCTACACAGGGGACACAGTTGTTTGTGAGCAGAGATCAGGGTCTGCTGTGCCTTGTGGAGGTAGAATTCATAGGACTTAGCGTTTAAGTGTATGGAGGGAAGGAAGGAGAAGAGTCAAGGGACGTCCATGTTTTGAGTGTGGGTAACGAGGAGCCTGATGGTGCCACTAACAGAAAATTTACTTGACCTGGAGCTGAGATGCGCCCTCCATAACTAGATTGAAAACAACGACTTGACCTGGAGCTGATGGGTCCTGGAAAACACACTGTTCCCCAATGTTCTCCCATAACAATTGAAAAAAAAAAATTATTGCAGTCCGAAGGAAAGTCAGGGCTGGGGGCGACGAGTGAACGGACTGCACTTCACAGTACTTCAGGAACCACAGAATTCTTTTCTCTCTACACTTACTTCACATCACTCCATTTTACACGTGAGTTTTCTGGTGTGCAAAGAAGTGAAACAATTTGCCTCAGGTCATACAGTAACTCTGAGAAGCCAAGTCTCTTGTTTTTTTATTTTTAGCTATTAAGCTTCCTAACAAAACTGGGCCTTCACTGTTGGAAAATCAGAGTTGTAAAGATAGAAAAACCTGGGTTCAACTCCAGGCTTTGCCATTTTTGGTTTGTAAAATCTTGAGCAGGTTAGTTTTTCTCTGTGAGTATTAGCTTTCAAATTTGACAAAATAAAGGGGGGGGGTTACTAAAAATAAAGGAGGGGGGTTGCTTCCATAATCTCTACCTTATGGAAGCAATGGAAGATAAGGTACTTTGTAAAACTTAAGTGCTGTGTGAGGGTGTTATTCCAGGATTATGGCTTGAGTCGGAGCCCATATTTGTAGTGAGTGTTTTGGCCAAATAAGAGCAGACGTAAACTCAGTTTTTCATGGAAGGTCTTTCATTTTAGACTGACCTAGACTACTCATCTGCAGGTGGGGCTTTTTGGTGTGGGACTGTGCCAAGTTTTCCACAGTCACACATCTCAAGTTTTCTAGTGGGAAATGGAGTTGCCATAAGAACACTAAGTGATCACATCCTATCAGCTGTTCTCGGCCTGAGTGAAGGCGATTACCGTCCCTTCCCCCCAGGGTCTTCTGTCAACCTTTAGCTGGTTGAAGGTGTGGGGACAGAGTGATAGTTGAATTTAGGCTATTCTTTCTGGGGACGCTCCTGCTAGACGAGGGTAAGCCCTGGCTTGGGACAGAGGTACTCGATGCAGCTGCTGGTCAAAGCTGATGCCTGGAGTTCTCTTGTGGTCATGTCTTTGGTTTGCTACACATGTTCCCAAGTCCTGTTGAGACGGCAGTAGGCTGCTCATGGATTGTCAGGTAGCAGGTCTGTGGTTGTGTTAGCTCTCTGCCATGGAAGCAAGCCTGAAACTGGCCATTGTGTTGGATGTCTTTTCACACACCCTCTGAGAGAGTGGAGGGGGAAAGCAAGAAGATTTTCTGATTAATAAAATAGCTGCTTACTGTTTTATAGCTTCTGTCTTAAAGCATTTTCTTTCCACTTATTTCCTTTGAACCTTTTTTCCTTTTTCTTCCCCCTTCCTAGCTTGGTTCTCTTGAGTCTTCACAGCTTTCTTTATGGAGTATCTAGTTTCATAAAAAAAGAACACTAGACTAGGAATTAGGTAGACATGGTTTAGCTTGGGTTGTGATAGTCTTGACCTTTCTGGGCCTCAGTTTCCCCATGCTAGGTATTTTGGGGATAACAGAACCTATCTCACAGGCTGACATGTGCAGATCTTCTGAGATAATGTGACAAGTACTTAGTGTAAAACAAATGTAAGTAATTTATTATTATTAGTTTTCCTCCTCTGAATTGTCTGATCATCTATGTAATTTCTTGGAATATCCCCTCTCTTTAGTACCCTATGTCTGCTAGGTTCTCACTTTTCCTTGTAACCTTGCTTTTATCCTCTTATTGACGACAGAAAAAGTGAGGCTACACAAGCATTGCACCCAGCACGCTTGCAAGGGAGAGGGCCTGAGCCTTTGGGAAATGTAAAGTTCAGTGGCTTTGGTGTATAATACCTTGTCATTAATTTGAACAAAACACTTTACCCCTTTGTCCCTCAGTTTTTACGCTTGTCTCCTGGTTTACCATGTAGTTCTCTTCTTTTTGGTTTTGAAATCACCTCCATTTTGGAAGATCCCCTTTTCAAATGCAAGTATTACTGGGCTGAGGTAATAACTAAGAATCAAAACTATCGTTTGCTAGGTTTTCAATGTTGATTAAGTTAGGGTATAGCCACTGGGAGCACGTGTCACAGTAGGACATGGGGGTGAGGGATGGAGCCTGGTAAGAGGACAGGTCTTAGTTTACTGATGCAGGAAGGGTGTCAGGGCCTCAGAGCATTGGATGCTGCCTCTCTCTCAGCCCACGCTGCTCTTTCTGAGCTGAGCGTCTGCCTGTACTTTCGGTCAGAAGTCGGAGCTTGGTGAGGCTTGATTCCCCTTAAGAATTCAGTGATGGAAATTAGGGCACTTGAGCAGATCTAATTGGCTGAACCATGTGAAGGGCAGAGGCTTTCCCTGGGGGCTCCTTTTAATCTCTTGTGGTTATAGACTTTTTAAGGTTGGACTAATTAAAATGTTGGCAGCTGGACTCAATACTTTCCTTGCAGTAGGTCCTGCCCCAGCCTCCTGGAGTACCAGAAGTTGGCTCAGGGCTGTCTTTCTTGGGGAGTTAAGGAGCGGGTTTCCATGTCCTCATCTAACTAAATACATGATGATGTGATATTTGTCCGGAATGGGCTGCTACACATCTCGTGGTGGAGGAAAGATCTGGATCCGGATTTGCCTGGATTTGCTACTCTCTAGCCTCCTGAGGTTCCCTTTTAGGTCAGTTCTCTGTCTCTCAGCCCCCATGGGCTTTGCTCTGTTAGCTGGCAAGTAATTTCCATTGCCCTGGGGAATTCCTCCCTGGTGTGTGTTCCTATTGTAACCAGAATAAGGGAGAAGGAAAGGACATTTATTAAGTCCCATCATGTGCCAAGCTGGAGCTAGTGTTTTACATAGCTGCCTTGTGAAAAATGCCCGTATCTTTTCGTAATTCCCATTCTACAGATGAGGAAATATTCATAAAAGGAAAGTCATTTGCCTGACTGTCATTATAGCCTGTAAGCAACTGACCCAGAAATAAAATCTGGTTCTCTCCCAAAGCCTCTGGATACTTTCTTTAGGTAGCACAAATAATTTCATATCCGCCTGTCTTTCTAAGCCCAGTTAACTTCCTACCTCCAGAAAGTCTCCAATTCCTACGCCAGAATTATTTTCTTGACCTGCATTTCTAGAACACTCTGCCCCTCTCTGTAATCTGGCTGATATTCAAGGAGGCATGGATCTACCTCCCTCATTTGACTACTCCCCCTCCTGCAGGGTGTGGTACTCAGGATGTGTTTATTAAAGAACCAAATGAAGTTGCAGTGTTTGAATTTCAGGTGTCATGACAGGCTGGCAAAGGGGAGGGTTTTGGGCAGAGTGTTCACTAGCTCCCTGAGAAAAGTCAGCCCTGGGTCTTCTTGATTTGCCCAGAGTGTGCTGTGTTAGCCCGGAGGGAGCAGGGCCTTCTAGGCAAGATGTCTTTTGAGTTCCCAAGGAACAGTCCTCTCTTTCCTTAGGTCATTTTTTTGGCATCTGGCTTTAGAGTTTGTTTCTCTCCTGTGGCCTCCTTGCAATTAATAGAGCTAATGGAGCGGAATGGTGTGACAAAGCCTTCATTCTGGCCTTGGTTGCTAGAACGTACCTGTTGACTGTGGGTGCTTGTTTTGTTTGTTTGTTTGTTTGTTTTTGCAAAGAGCATATACATATACCAAGTTATTGGGACTTAAACTTTCTACAGCCTCTACCTACTGGTGTGTCACTTCACAGGATAAAGGCTTTCCTAGAGAAGGCAAGCCTGTGAAAGCATTTTTAGAAGTTGAATTATCTTTCTCACTGACTTGAAAAAAATTATGCAAGTATTTTCAGGCCTTTTCCTGTGCATGTAGCATATGTGTTTAGTGTTTAACATCAAAAGTTTTCCCTTTGGGAATAAATGGCAAATTAGAATATAACAAAATACAGTTAAAACACTTTCGATAGGAAAAGTAATAAAATTTGGATAACAATCAAAATAAATTCCACAATAGGATGAAACAAACATTGATGTTTGTTTTATTTTGATACAGTGGGGAATCTGAAATAGCTTAATCAAACAGAGTGAATTAGAGAGACAGAACACACTTTTGGTTTCTCTTATATGGAGAAGAGATGATGAGGGAGAAGGGAAGAAGAGTGCACCCTGGGACCGGGCAGCACTGTGCTTTGCTTGGTTCCACTACTCGATTGTGTCTTAGGATACAAGTAACGAGTACGTAGTAACTGAGCTTTCTGGGTGTGTCTGTTTCCCTATTAAATAGCAATATACCTACTTTGTTGAATTTTATGAGGATTAAATAAAATAATGTCTGTAAAGTCTTCTGTAAACTCTAAAGTACTACTGTCATCCTCATTGGGTGACTGGAGCCAATTTGCTAGCAACGTGAGGAAGCTTTTGGTTTACGGTATGGCTTGACCTAGGTGAGAAGAAGGATGCAGGATTGATAAGTAAACAGACGAATGCTCTTTGGACAGCAGCTGAGAGGAATTCTTAGGAGGGGAGGGAAAGGACCGCATTCGTTCCTTCAACATGTATTTGTTGAGTCCTGCCTGGTGGAGGAGAAAGAATTCCGATATCTACTTATTAAATGTGTGGTGTGCCAAATGCAGAGGCTGTTTGGTTTAGGAATGAAAACTCCATAAAGACAGGGGGTTTTGTTTGTCCCCCTGCACTGGTAAATATATGCACTGCTGTATATTTACCCAAGAGTAGTGCTTGGCACATAGTAGACTCTCAATAAACATTTGTTGAAAGAAAGGTTAAGTTTTGGAATTAGACTGGGTTCAGATTTCGGCTCTGCCCTTTACCATTCCCTCTCCTGAGCAAGTTGCTTAATCTTTCTGATGCTCAATTTCCTCATTTATAAAATGGGACTAGGATTAGCTATCATACAGGATTATTGGGCGGATTAAAAAAAATTAAAAGTTTGAAAACCTTTGTACAAGTCCTAGTAAGTGCTCAGTGAAAGCACCTTTCTATCTCCCTGGTTTGTAAAGTGTGATGGGAGCACAGAGGAAGAAGCAGATGTGCTTGGGGGAGTGTAGGCCGTGGTCTCATGGGCGTGTTCTGACATGTCTTCCTAATGTAGAATTATCGGTGTTATTTTCTCCCAAAAGGAACTCCCTGGGATTAAGCAGGGATGTTGGTAATAATATGCTTTGCTTCTCTGCATTTTCTATGGTCTTGGTGGGAGGCCTGGCTCTTGTCTTTTAAGGTATGGTAACATTTGCACCACACGTTTGCACAGAGGTTGTTCCCAGCAAAAGCAGCTTCCATAGGAGAGTCTGGACTCACCTGATTTGGATTAGGCTTTTATAACTAGCCACCACCCCTCCCCACAATGCTCCCAATCCTCCCACCTCAATAATTGTTAGTTGTAGCTTTGAAAATGTGTACTCAGCTTGACTTCTGTTCCGGATCAGTTGTAAATTCTCACAGGACTTGGAGCACAGCATGTTGGCTTGGGTTAATCAGGTATTTATGAGTTGACCTTTACTAGTGAAAACCTCATTTTCCCCTCATGCCTGAGTGACTCTAGCAGGATGAGGGCCTTGCTCTGAGACATTCCCAGCTGGAAGTTGCAGCAGGTTTGCCTGCCCTTGTCATACGTGCACAAGGCTAGTGGGACCCATCTGCTCCTCAAGCAAGGGTGCCCAGCACCTCTCCCTTTTGTCCTATGGTTTTAAGACCCTCTCTTTTATCAAAATTTTAGACTTTGGAGCTTTCTCCTTTGGTGCTACTTCTTGGGAGGATGTATAAGCAGGTAGGAATCGTCTGACCATCAGGCTGAAAGGGCTCCTTGCCTGCAAATTGAAGCCACTTGGCAAGAAGTGGGTAAAGAACTTGTTCATGGATGGGGTGGTCAGGCATTGGCTACGTTAGAGTTAGTTTGGGGGTTAAATGGGTCTGGTGCCTCCTAGAAGTAGAATCAGTAAGTGCCCTAGCTAGGTCCTCAATGCCCTGTGGGAGCTGAGCATTGTCACAGGGACATCTCACATATGAGCCTGGGAGAAGGAAAAGGGAAGACGGGCAGAGGGAAGAAAAGGGAACTTTGCTGAGCTGTTGCTTTGTGCTAGATGCTTTGGACCAATTATTTCCTTTAATCTTCACAACAACCTTGTGAAGTTTACAAATGATGAAACTGAAGCCTACAGAAGTTAAGCAATTTTCCCAAGGTCACAAAGCTAGTGAATGATAATGATAATAGTTATCATTTGTAGTATGTTGAGAAGGCACGTACCAAGTTTCTGTTTTTAACGACTTTATATCATTTAGTAGTCACCGCAGTCTTATGAAAGATGATGATTACGTCTGCATTGCTAATGAGGGGAACAGGAATCAGAGAGCTTGGTTACTTGATGATGGTCCATCATCTGGCAATGGCAGCACAGGGATTTGAATCCAGAATCCTGTGATTATAAAGCTTGTTCCCTGATGCCCGTGTCACTGCAGATGGAAGAGCTAGGACTCACATGCATAGTCATGATGTATTTGCCCATCTGTGTATCCCGATAACCTGTGACAGTGCCCCTCACATCACTGCGCCCAGTACATGGTGGCTGTGAAATCAGCTCTGCCCTCCCCCACGGCTCCCTGTTGCCACCTGTGTCCTGCCCCAGCTCCCTGGTCCGACTGTCTTCTTTCCACAGTGTGGCCTTGCCCTGCTTACCCATGGAGGCCTCCCTGACCTGCTAACACCCGGCATCTGATCCAGCACGGTTACCCTCCTGCGTCTTCACCCCTCTTTTCTCTGCTGACACACCGTCGCTGCTCCCATTGCCGTTCATCTCCTGTCAAGCCTGTGTGTTCTTTTCAATGCAGTTTCTCTGACTAGTCCCAGTAACCTCCCCTTTCCAGACGATGATCTTCTTAGTCTGTGCCATATAATTTGGCACCTAGTTGTCTACTGTTTCACCTTCTCATTGTCTCCTGGACGTTAATCTTCTCTCTGGCCTGCTGGTGGTAGTCAGATCATAGTGACTCCTCGGATAGTTTGTGCTTTGTGCTTTACAAAGCACTCTCCTGTTCAAGACTGGTCTTTTTGCTCATCATACCCATAGCAAACCTGTGAGATAGGACGGGAGGGGATTATTATAATATTTCCATGTTATAGCAGACCAAACAAATGCAAGGAAGACAAGTTGACTTCCCAAGGTCATGTAACTAATTAGGGGTAGAACTGAGACTAGAGCTCAGGTCTTCTGATTTCTGGCTTCGTGTTTTGTCTGCCATGCCTTCCACGTTTGTGTTTGTCCCTGGCATTTCCTCTCTTGCCTTTAAGGGCCAACCAAGGCAGAACATCTCCCTTGGGGGCTTTCAGGAGGCTTGGTTGGTGACCGGGGGCAATGGAGTGGTTCAGATAGCAATCTCAGGTACCTCTCAGCGCTGTCAGTGCCTGGGTTTCTACTGCCTGGGAGGTTCTATCCCTGTGGCTACTAGGATGAATTTTAAATTAAGAAGCATTGGTTTATTCTGAGTGGTCAGAGCATTTTCTCTTGGAGATCCAGGAAATAGTTAGGGCAGGATGTGTAGAGCTGGGCAGTTCGTGTCTTGGCAATAGCCTGAGCTATGGAAGCGGGCAGACCAGAGTTTAAAATCTGGCTGTGGTGTTCTTTATTAATCTCATGACCTTGGATAAATCATTAATCTGTATGAGCCTTAAGGCTATTGTAAGAATGTATTAGGTTGGTGTAAAAGTAATTGCGGTTTTTGCAATTGTTTTTAACCTTCTAAACCGCAATTACTTTTGCGCCAACCTAATATTTAAGGGCCACACAATAGCCCTTAAAAAAGGAAGTATTTGTTGGTAGTTATTATTGTCAGTACTCCTATAAGTATAGGCATGAGGAGCCTGAGGAGGGTGTGCTCCTTGTGGGGTACTCCTTGTGGCTTGAGCTCCAGGCGTCCGTGATGATACGGTGCATTGCAGCCTTCCGGCTGCCAGGGCTGAGCTTGAATGCTGTGCCCAAAGTTTCCAGGTCCCCAGGCCCTGAGCCCAGTGGACGGCTAGGGTATGGCTTCAGTGTCAAACTGGGGGAGTAAAACTTGGCTTTTCTGAAAGGCTTTGGCTTTAGAATTGTTGCTTCTGAAAAGTCAAGAACCCAGTTGTTATTGAGAGATTTCAGTTATTTTTGAAACCAGATATTGCTCCAACGCTGTTTGTTAAATACGTCTCTTTTGTTCTTGAACCCTCACCCCACCCCCCAAAAATGTAAAGCAGATTTAGAGCATTGTGTAGTGATTATATCCTTGATCACCCTGGCCACCCAGCCTTCAGCTCCCTCCTCAGAGATAGTATCAGTCCAAAGTGCTGCTGCAAGTGAGGTCGTTCAGTGAATAAAGAAGCTGTGTGTCACACACACACACACACACACACCCACAGTGGAATACTCAGCCATAAAAAGAATGAAATCTTGCCATTTGCGACAGCACGTATGGAACTTGAGGGTATTATGCTAAGTGAAATAAGTCAGACAGAGAAAGATAAGTACTTGTGTGATTTCACTTGTATGTGGATTTAAAAAAAAAAACAAAACAAATGAACAAAGAAAACAAAACAACCAATTTCATCAATACAGAAACAAATTGGTGGTTGTCAGAGGGGAGGGGTGTTGGGGGGTGTGCAAAATGGGTGAAGGTGATCAAGAGGTACAAAAATTCCATTTATAACATACGTCATGGGGATATAATGTACAGCATGGTGACTGTGGTCAATAATATTGTATTGCAAATTTGAAAATTGCTAAGATAGTAAATCTTAAAAGTTCCCATCACAAGAAAAAAAATTCGTAAATTTGTATGGTGACATGGTAAATAGACTTAGTGTGTTGATCACTTTGCGGTATAGACAATGTCAAATCATTATGTTGTACACCTGTAACTAATATAATATTATACATTGATTATGCTTCAATTAAAAAAAAGAAATATTGTCTAGAACATTTAAATAAAAAAATATTAAATTGAAAAAAAAACAAAAACCAGGTCAGTCAGCCTCTATCCCCTTACTCTCTCTACTTATGGCTTGGTCTGTGCTGCAGGGGAAACAGCAGAAGTACACATGGGCCCTATTGAAAAGAGAGCTTGCTTTCTCGCTGGGGACTTTAGACAGCCTGATGCAGGAAATGACTAGAAAATGAGAGCAAAGGAACATAACTCATTGCTAAAATGGCAGGTTTGGATGGCTGGCTGCAGGATGGGAGTGCAGGCTTACTTGAAGGGCCGGAAGGAGCAGCTGGATGGGGAAGTATCAGTGGCTTTTGAGTTTTTCCTTTAGAATATGGTGCCATTCATCTTTTTCATTTTTTTTTTCAATTGAGGTGAAATTCACATAACATGAAATTAACCATTCACATACACAATTCAGGGGCATTTAGAGCATTCACAATGTTGTATAACCACCATTTATATCTAGTTCCAAACCATTTTCATCGCTCAAAAAGAGACTCATTACCCATTAAGCAGGTGCTGCCATTTCCCCTTCTCCCACTCCCCTTGCAGCCACCAATCTGTGTTCTGTTTCTATGAATTTACCTATTCTGGATATTTCATATGAATGGAATCATAAAAGATGTGACCTTTTGTGTTTGGCTTCTTTCACTTAGCATAATATTTTGGAGGTTCATCCATATTGTAGTATGTAGCATGTAGAATGAAGCAGTACTTCATTCCTTTTTCTGGGTGGCTAATATTCCATTGTATGGATATACCACAGTTTGTTTATCCCCTCATCTGTTGGTGGACATTTGGGCTGTTTCAGTAGTGCTGCTATGAACATGTGTGTACATGTATGCATACTTGTTTGAGTACCCATTTTCAATTCTTTTGGGCATATACGCCTTTGTTCTAGAAGTAGAATTGCTGGATCATATAGTAATTCTATGTTTAAGATTTTAAGGAACTGCTAAACTGTTTTCCATCATGGTTGAACCATTTTATATGCTCACTAGCAATAGATGAGGGGTCCAATTTCTCCTCATTCTCACTAACACTTGTTACTTTCTGGGTTTTTTATTATAGCCATCCTAGTGAGTATGAAGTGGTATCTCATTGTGGTTTCAACTGCATTTCCCTGATGACTAATGATGTTCAGCATCTTTTCCTGTGTCTGTTGGCCATTTGTATATCATCTGTAGAGAAATATATATTCAAGTCCATTTTAAAATTGGGTTTTGTTTTTCTTTTGTTGAATTGTATGATGGTTGATTTTATGTGTCAACTTGACTGGGCTAAGGGATGCCTAGACGGCTGGTAAAACATTATTTCTGGTGTGTCTGTGAGGGTGTCTTTGGAGGAGATGAGCATTTGAGTCAATAGACCGAATAAAGACAATCACCCTTACCAGTGCTGGCAGGCGTCATCCAATGTGCTGAGGGTCTGAGTAGCACAGAGAGGGGGGAAGAGTGAATTTGCTCTCACTGCTTGAGCTGAGACATCCATCTACTGCTCTTGTACATTGGAGCTCCTGGTTCTCTGGCTTTTGGACTCAGACTGGGACTTACATCATTGTAACCTCCCACCCCCCGCCCCACGCCAATGCCTTTCCAGGCCTTTTGACTTGGTCTGAATTACACCACAGCTTTCCTAGTTCCTGAGCTTGCAGATGGCAGACTGTGGGACTTTTTGACTATGTGAGTCATTCCTATAATAAATCCCCTCTTACAGCTAGTATTTATATGTGTATACATTCCCTGTTGGTTCTTTTTCTCTGGAGAACCCTGACTAACACAAATTGTAAGAGTTCTTTATATATTCTGGATACTAGGCATTCATCTTTTTAAAAACAGAATTTTGAGGCAAACCTTCTCTCGTGGCTAAAATTGTAATTGTTCTTCCAGGCTCAGGTCAGATATCACCTCTTCTGCGAAGCTCTATTGACCCCTTTCTCCTCCTTAGTCCACTAGTTAGGTGCTTCCTGCTTGAGCATCTCTATAATGGCACACTTTTTTATTGTCTGCTTGAAACCACTAGGTTGTATTTCTAGTCAGGTATTGTATTTTGATTCATTTATGTCCTTATCATTTAGCATATGGCCTGGCGTATGATAAATGTTAATAAATGCTGAATTAAACGACCATAGATTATAATTTTGAGTGTAGACTGGAGGCTTACTTGGAAGAAATGGTGTAGAGAGGATCAATCAGGGGATGCACTGGATTTATTCATTCATATAATAAATATTAAAGCCTTGCTTTATTAAATATTAAAGTGCCAGGACCTCTGCTAGGTGCTTGATATGCAATAGATGATAAGAATAATAACCCCTGTTGTTTTATATTCGAGTAGGAAGATAGGCAATAAACAAGTAGATATGTAATACGATTTTAGGTAATCATAAGTTCGAGAAAACAAAATGAAGCAGGACAGAGGGTTAGAGAGTGATGGGGGTACCATTTTAGGCAGGTGGTCAGGGAAAGCCTCGCATTGGATGGCCCTTAAAGTCCACTCGCAAGGGTCTGACCAAGAATCAGCAGACCTGCGTTCTTTTTCAGCCTCTGTATCTTTATGAATTAACAAAATCACTTCAGATTTCAAGGTTGGAGTTTCTTTGTGTATAAAATGGAGGCAGGGATTCCTGCCCTGGTATTGTAGGGAGTGTTGTAAAGGGTCAGTTGGTTAATGGAGGATGAAAGTGCTTTCCTAAGTGGTGAGTAGCGTGATGCTTGGCTCTCCCTTTTCTAAGTCAAGAGGATGAATGAGCAAGCAGTGTGAGAGCCAGCCGGATGTTTTCAACGCCCTGGAGGCCAAAGGAGCTAGCTTATGCTAGAAACTATTATATCATGCTACCTTGCCTGGAGCACTGACTGTTGCAGCGCTGAGTCAAGGGCTGAGAGTGAATTCCAAGTGGAGCTCTAAGTGGAGCTCCACGTAAATCGGCAAAAGGGAATTGGCCCGGAGAACTTAGAGCTTGTTTTGCTCTGCCCTCAGGAGGACAAATGTGAAGATCACTCTCCTTCTCTCTCTCTCTCTCTCTCTCTCTCTCTCTCAGTTTGGCTTTATTTCTTACTATATCTGAATCTTAATGTAAAGGAGTAATAAAAATCAACAGTCCTTCAGAAACAGTTATTTGAGTCAGCTTGTTTTGAGTTTTCCTCTTTGCTGCATTGTGGGCCATAGAAGGGACTAAAACGTGGTCTTTATTCTTGTCTTTGAGGAACTTACAAATCAGATAATTTCTTAACAAGTTAGAGAGCAGCTAAATATAAAATATAAAAGGAGAGAATAGTGTGGACTGGAGTAATCCAAGAAGATGTTCTGAAGGAAATGGTGCTTGAGTGGCCCTGAGTACAAAATGAATAGAGTTAGATTAGTGGTGGTTTTTCATGCTTCTCTAATGAAGTCTTTTTTTTTTTCTCCTACATCCCGTTGTGACCTCTGTTCTTTTGAAATTCTCTAGCTATTTATTTGGACCTCGTTTATGACCATAGCACATTTTACCTTTATTACAATCATTTGTGTGTACTGTAGTGGTTAAGAACACAGACTTTGGAGTCAGAATTCGCGGGTTTAAATCATGGCTCTGCTTAATAGCTGTGTGACCTTAGTCAAGTGATGTAACTCCTACAATCTTTGATTTTCCCATCTGTAAAATGGAAATGATACATAGAATTGTTGTGATAATTAAAAGAGATACTCCCTATAAGGGTCTTGGGGCAGTGTCGGGTCTATTGTAACATCCATTAAATGTTAGCCATAATCATTCTAATCATCTTATCCTTTTAGACCAGCACTGTTCAGTAGAACTTTCTGTGATGATGGAAATGTTTTATATCTGTGCTGTCCACATAGTAACCACTAGCTAAGACAGTAGCCACTGGGGTTCTGCAGGTATGTTGGGGAGGGGGGCTGATGATGGAAGGTCTTGACAGTGAGGAAGGCAGAAGAGTGAGTTAAAATGTTTTAAAAGGTAATTTGGCCTCTGAAGTTAAATGTGGAGTTACCATATGACTCAGCAATTCCATTTCTAGGCATACAAGTATACTCATTAGAATTGAAAATATGTTCACACAAAAATTTGTACACAAATGTTCATAGTATTATTTATAATAGCCCCAAAGTGGAAACAATCCAAGTGTCTATCAGCTATTGAAGAAATAAACAAAATATGACATATCCATATAATGGAATATTATTCAGCTATAAAATGGACTGAAATATTGATAGATGCTACAACATGGATGAATTTTGAAAACAACAAGTAAGTGAAAAGACCACGTGTTATGTGATTTCATTTGTATGAAATGTCAAGAGTAGGCAAATCTATAGAGACAGAAAGCAGATTAGTGGTTGCCCGGGGCTGGGGACGGGGGGTTATGGGGAGTGACTGCTGATGGGTGTGGGATTTCCTTTTGGTGTGATGGAAATGTTCTGAGATTAGATTGTGGTACTTGTTGTACAACTTTGTGAATATCCTGAAAACCACTGAATTGTACACTTTAAGAGGGTGGATTGTATGCTATGTGAACTACATCACAATGAAAACAAAGAAATTTGGGTTTGTTGAAAACTGCTGGTTTTAACACAGTTGTAGAAAGTTTCTTTTCTAATTGGAAGTCTTCTCCCAGGACTTCAGCCTACACAGGTGAGGCCTTATGGGCCCATTCCCAGTTTTAGATGGGAGCGTGAACAGGATCTTAGGCTCGGGCCCACCCGTGGGTAGGTAGGTGCAGAATGCAGCATTGTCCTGCTTAGGCTCAAGGGGACTTTTTCTGCCTTTGGCAGGGATTATCATGAATGAGTCACTCCCAATAGTTTGACGGATGTGGGATGTGAAGAATGAGCTGTCATCTCTGTTCTGATGACATCTTGAGTATCACACAGTTGTAGGCCAAATATAGGTGCTGAACCATTTGGCCTGAATTCTTTACAGAGAATTCCCTGGGAACCAGTTAAGGACGTGGAGAAAGAGAGATAAGCTAAGCCCGTGGGAGCAACCAGGCAAAACCAGGTGAAAAATGACTGACAGATATTCTTTCTACCTTTTCACAAGTGACCAATTGAAATCTCAAGGGAAGTTGATTTTTTTTTTCTCCCTCACTCTGTATTCTGTTATTGCTGGACTACCTTGTGGCTGGTCCATGGGCCATGTCCTCAAGGAGTTCCCAAATGCACCCAGGAAGTGAAGGTCCAGGGATAGGATTGTGCACAGTCACAGGAAGGAGTGATGGCTGTCAGCTTTGTGATAAGAGAGGAAGCCTGGGAAATCAGCCTGAGCCCAGGGCCAGAGGGTGGGGCTAGAGGCATGACTCCAGAGAGAGGAAGGCAGGATACATTCTTGTCCTTACACTTCCTGTCCTATTTCTGTACTTGCTCACTTTTGTTCTGCAACAAACAGGTCTTTGAGCATCTGCTCTAAGCATGCCCTTGGCTGGACAGAACTGGAGATACAGGCTTATGAGACGTGGGCCCCGCCTCTAGAAGTGAGTCATGTGCTGAGGGAGACAGACCTGGGAACAATGGACTCTCATGGCGTGGATCAGGTTGTGTACCAGACAGGGACGCTGTGTGTAAGATTGCAGACTGACTGGCTCTGACCTGGGATTAGGTAAACAGGCATTGAGACAGGGCCTCAGTAGAAGGACCTCTTACGGTCATTGTCAGAAGATGAAGCAGAGGTACAGAATGCTGCTTTTTCTGGTATGGGCTGCTTTAGGGCCTTTCATTTTGCCCTCGGATTTGACAAGCGAGTAGGGGTCTCTGTCCAGGAATAGCTCTCCTTGCCACCCCTTCAAGCAGTGCTGGGCTGACTGCAGAAGGCCTTTCACTTGTTCTGCACTTGTTCCATTCTGTTTTGGAAAGATGAAGCGTGAGAGGTGCCAGAGCTGTGCCAGTTGCTGTGGGGCCAGAAACAGGTGAGACTTCTAGCCCTGCTTGAGTGAAGGAGTGAGGGGTTTGTCCTCTTCAGCCAGCTTATGGCCTGCCTTTGCTATGAAACTGGATAAGTAGTCCACACAGTTTGTTTTTCATGCGGAGCTATTTTCAGCCTGGAGCCCAGCAAGGTGGAATGATTGAGATGCTTTTGTGGGGTTCAAGCTTTTGCCATATCCTATTTGTCAGGATATGAGCCTGGCCTTTTCCCGGGAGATCAGCTTTTCCAAACAAGCGGTGCTAAAAGGAAGGAGCACTTTCCTTCCCGCTCAGTGGGGAATGTAGGAAATGTGAGGGTAGGTGTTCAGTTTAATATTCCAACCCAGGTCCTAAGTGGAGAGGCCATATAGTTGCCATGTGGTCTCTAAAGCAGTTTTGAGGGAGTCATTTAGATCCTTCTTGTATTTTTCTGGTCATCTCCAGCGCTAGGCTCTACCATGGGAGGGGCTCTGTAAGTGTGCAGACCTGCTGCTGGCCGGGGGCTTGATCTCTTCTGTGCCTGTGTATCTCTAGGGCTAGCAGAGCAGATGGCTTGGCCTTGCTGTACTGGCAAGCAAGCCACCAGTGGTCCGTGTCCAGCAGTCTTCTCGGGAGTTCCCTATTGAGTGAGTGCTCACTGTGTGTCACGCAGCTGTGGGGGGCACCAAGCGAGATGCTGAGGTTCTATCAGAGATGCCCAAGACAAGAGCGTCATCTTACCCCTAGGGCTCAATGCACTGCTCAGCATATAAATAAACAGAGAGATGGATGATAAAATGTGCATAGATTACCATCTAATGGGGGAGATAGGTAAACAGGTGTTACAGTGTAGCAGGTAATAAAGGAGCCATAAAAGTAAGGAGGGGCCCTTTCACTTTGCATGGATGCCACGTGGGCAGGGGCTTGTACCCTGAGGCCTTCTGTACCTCAGCTCTTGATCTTCCTTTCCATGCCTGCAGCTCCTCATAGGACTCTTTCTTACCACCTGACCATGTGTTTTTAATTTTTTATTTAAGTATAGTTGGTATATGATATTATATTAGTTTCAGGTGATAGTGATTCAACATTTCTATACCTTACAATGTGATCACCACACTAAATCTAGTAACCATCTCGCTGTGCTAAGTTATCACAGGATTATTGACTGTACTCCCCTTCACCTTTTCACCCATCCCAGACCCCCTCCCCTCTGACAACCATCAGTTTGATCTCTGTTTCTATATGTCTGTTTTTGTTTTGTTTGTTCATTTGTGTGTGTGTGTGTGTGTGTGTGTGTGTTTTAGATTCCACATGTAAGTGAGATCATGTGGTTTTTGTCTTTCTCTGTCTGACTTATTTCACTTAGCTTAATAGGTCCATCCATGTTGTCGCAAATGGTAAAAATTTCATTCTTTTTTATGGCTGAGTAATATTCCATTGTATGTATGTCCCACATCTTCTTTATCTACTCACCTATCACTGGACACCTAGGTGGCTTCCATGTCTTGGAATAATGCTGCAGTGAATACAGGGGTGCACATAGCTTTTCAAATTAGTGTTTTCATTTCCTTCAAGTAAATACTGAGAAGTGGAATTGCTGGGTCATATAGTCGTTCTATTTTTAGTTTTTTGAGGAATCTGCATACTCTTTTCCATAGTGTCTACACCCATTTGCAATCCCACCAACAGTGCAGGAGGATTCCCTTTTCTTCACATTCTCTCCAACTCGTTATTTGTTTTCTTCTTGATAATAGCCATTCTGACAGGTGTGAAGTGGTATCTCACTGTGGTTTTGATTTGCATTTCCCTGATCATTAGCGATGTTGAGCATCTTTTCATATGTCAGTGGCTATCGGTATGTCTTCTTTGGAGAAATGTCTATTCATGTCATCTGCCCATTTTTTGGTTGCATTATTTTTTTGGTTTTGTTATTGAGTTGTATGAGTTCCTTATATATTTTGGATATTAACCCCTTATCAGATATATAATTTGCAAATATGTTTTCCCGTTCAGTAGGTTGTCTTTTCATTTTGTTGTTTTGACAGTTTATGAGTCTTACCTTATCATCAAGAGTGTTACTCTTTGAGACTAGATGCTCTCTGTTTTTTCTTGCCGCTTCTTAGATATCTGACCTGGACCACGTCACATACCCTCTCTGGACTTCAGTTGCATTATCTTTAAAATGAAGTTACTGATAGGTATATTACAGTCAGAAAACAGGGGCCAATCCAGATTGCGATCTCTGGAGATCCATATAGTTCTCCCAATATTATGATTTCTGTCATGGTTCCCTTCTGGTCCTAATGTAGAACTGGGCATCCAGGAGACTTTGAGTTAAATTTGTCACAGAGATTGCTGAGAGTACTTTATGACACCTTAGAAGTCTAAAACGTTTCTCTATCACCCGTGTTAGGCCTAGCATCACTGACAGAAGCTGCTGGCTTCTCTGACCAGTCTCTTGGACTGAATCAGCTTTTCTAGCCTGGCAGTAAGGATTTGACTGAGGTTTTAAGTTCAAGAAGATATTGCATTTAAGTATGTGTTCTAGTGTGGTTTCTTTTATTCTCAGCTGGGTCAGCTGGAGGTGGTAGTTTCCTGCGTTTGATTCTGGAGGGCGTGGCTTAAGCAATGTGATCAGGACCCCACCTTTAGAACTTTCACCTCTAGTCCTTTAGACTAGAAAGCTAAAGCTCCATGGAACAGTCCGTTGATGTACATTACTCACTTGAGCTCTATACTTGTAAAATAATCAACTTTGGTAAGACTTGGGGGTGGGAAGTCCCAAGGAACCTAGTAGGAAGTAACAGGAACTCCTCTGAGCTACAGCTAAGTCTACCACTAATCGGACAGTTAATAATAACAAAAAAATAATGATTTTAATTGTTATGATAAAAACAAATGTATATTGAGTACTTATATGTTAGATACAATTACATGTTTACCTTATTTAATCCTCACGATGAGAGGGATATTATTCTCACTTTATAAGCGAGGACTCAAAGGTCACATAGATAGTAATTGGTGGAAGTGGGACTCAACCTAATTAGAAATTTTATGTTCTAATTCCAAAGCCTGTGTTCTTAACCATTGCACTATGCTGCCTCCCCAGTTATCTGGATACATGCTTATATTTCTGTGGGCCAGACAGCCTTTCTGGGAGGAGGGAGATGTGTGCAGGCTGGCTTCCTTAGCACCTGTGGGAATTATGTTTGGAATGGCTGCTGAGTGCCAGGCACTGTTTGGATTCCAGGGATGCTAATTTTATTCATTAATATTTTAATCTATTCAATAAAAGACGTAGTATAGCATAGAGTTAAGAGCTTTGAGCTAGATTCAGAATCCTAGCTTCATTTCTTACTAGCTTTGTGACCTTGGACAAGTTACTCAGCTTTTCTTAAATCAATTTAGATTTTTAAAGATCTTAGAAAGGTGCCTGGAATAGAGTAACTGCTCAATAATTGTTGGCTATTATTAATATTCCTAAATTGAGGGCTGATAAATTTATCAGGCTGTGGGAATACAGTGGTAAACAAGCTAATCTCAATCCTGTCCTTACGGAGTTTACAATGTAGAGAGAAAGACAGATTTTTAAACAAACGATTAGAAATTTGATGAGTGCTGTGAAGAAATGCAGAGTGCTGTGGGTGCCTGTACAGGGGACCTAACACCATCTGAGGGCTCAGGATTCTCTGCATAAATGTCAAACGTGATACCCCAAGTGGAGTCGGAACAGCACAAACTCTGGGGCCTGACTGGCTGGGTTCAGATATTGGGTCTGCCACTTACTAGCAGTGCCACTTTGGGCAAGTTGCTTAATTACCCTATGCGTTTTATCTGAGTAACAAGGATAATAGTATCTATCTCACAAAGTAATTATGAGGGTTAATAAGTGATATTTTTAAAGTGCTTAGGGAAGTGCCTTGCACATAATAAGTATTCTATGTATATGTTATATAAATAAATAAATGAACTATACACTTTTTAAAATATAAATCTTGGTATTCCTCTTTTTAAAACCTGTCATTAACTTGTCCTGACTTATAGGTTACTGTCCAGGGTCTTTCATGTGGCATGTAAATAGGGTAATCATATTTTCTTGGGATCGTCCTTGTTTACAACTATTTTTCTGGCTCTCTTACTCTCAGAAGGTGCCCAGTTTAGACTATAAATTATATGGTGACCCCTCATCTGAAGCTTTCCATGATCTGACTCCTTTATATTGCGCCAGTTTCACCTTTTGACATTGCACCTTACCTAATTGTTTCTATGAACTACTTGTCGTTTCCCAAAGGTATGTCATATATATTTTTTTGCATATGCTATTCCCTCTGCCTGGCATGACCTCTCCCTTTATTTGCATCTTTCTTCCCCTACTAATGTCCTCCTGGCATAAACCTATTCATTCTTCAAGATACACCTCAGTTATCTTCTCTCTGAAGACTTAGTCTTGCATGCTAGCTAGGTTGTTCATTTTCTCTTTTGTGCCATTACTGTAATTAGTATAGCTCTTCATTATGATTCTTATCACCATTGTACTGCAGTTATTTACTTTTATGTCCTTCTACTGGATTTTCAGTTGCTAGAGGGCAAGGATCAAGTGCTCTTTATTTCATTTCAAAAAAAGTGTTGCGTGATGGCATACATACAATAAAATGAATACATGCTTGCTCAATTTTTACATATGCCTGTACCCATGTAACTACCACCAAATCAAGATAGTGACACATTTTTGAATCTCCAGAGTCTAGCATAGAAGTTGGCAAACATTTTCTGTAAAGGACCAGATAGTAAATCTTTTAGGCTTGATAGCCCATATGTTTTTGTTGAAATGGGAAGTTGTAGTAGGAAAGCAGCCATACAGACAGTATGTAAATGGACATGCATGGCTGTATTCCAGTAAAACTTTATTTGCAAAAAACAGGTGTTGGGCTGGATTTTGCCTGAGAACTACAGTTTGCTGATCCATTGTGACGCACAGTGCCCAAGGCCAAAATAGAAATTTGAGTAAATGTCTGTTGAACTGTAGACAAAGACCTTGATCTCAGAAACCCTTTTCTTGATTTTCTAGCAGTGGAGCAGCTTGTATCTCCAGAACAGGACTGTGCTTTTGAGAGGTACTCTTCAAAGCAGGTTGCCTTTTTAGAAGTTGTTTGCGTTCATAAGGGAATAAAAATGTCATTTCTTCCAGAACAAGTTTGGTGGTCTGTGGTCTCTGGAACTTTAGGGATCCATGAATGCAGTAAAGGCAAGTATTCATATGAATCCCTTGAGGGCATGGGCTGTCATTCATTTTGTCCTTAGTGCCTAGCTAGCATAGGGTCTTGGACAGGGATGCTTAGTAAATATTTGTTTTTGAATGAATAAATGAATTTAAGTTGCTTTTAGAGTTCAACAAGCCTAATGATTGTCCATTTACCTACAATAAAAGTATCTTTGCTTTTGGTTTCAATTATGCCAGTTCTGTGTGGTAACACGAATTTGCTCATGCTGATTGGTGCTTTGACTGGCAGTTGATAGCATCATAGGACGTAAACCTATCCAGAGAGTGAATGACCTTGGACACAAGTATAGAGCCAAAATAAGCAACTGGTAAGAGGTCCTTGTGCTTGAATGTCTACGTGTTTCCTTTCACTTTCTTGCTCATTAGCATCAAAGCCAGGGTGGTGAGGTGTGTGATTTCACAATATTATTACGAAGCTTTGATGATTGTGTACGGTTGGTTAAATTCTGGGTCTGCATTTTGAAAAGAAAAAGTAGTGATAATAAACACAGCTGAAAATGTTGAATTATTTCTCAGTAAGTGCTTTTTGTTTATAGCCCCCTCAAAACATGGGGGCTATGAAAAGAAAATAATGTGTTGATAAAAAGGATAAGTCCCACTATTTCTCAGTCAGGAATAGGCAGTTAAACACCGTCATTAACACTAAACTTTTCCCCCTGATGGTTGGCTTTCCTCACAAGGGCCTTTTACTTATTTATTTTTTGTCACTCGGGACCGTTAGTTTAGAGACCTAGATCCAAGGCGGAAGGTAAATTTTCAGTAATCTCTGGGGCACTTTCCCATTACCTACCCACCACCTCCAAACACACACACTATAGCTGGCCAAGCACACAAAGGTTGCCCACTGAGCAAATCTTAAATCCTGTTGCCTCTCATGTCTTCATGAATATTTATGTGTGTTTGCTGATGATTGGGAGGGATTGGCATGAAGTTTAGGGTGGGGTGGGGTTGAGTAACTTTATTATTAGGAATAACAATAAATTGTCTCCTCAGTGGTCCTGGTAATGTTCATACGTACTTTTAGAATAGAAAAGATTTCAATCCCCGATTTTATTTGAAGCCAGGTTCTCTTACTCAGGTTTCTGTATTCCGTATAGTGCAGTAGTGGTTTTCAAACTGTTTCCAGATGTCCTAGGGCTTCCCAGGGGTGTCTCAGGAATCACTGTGGGAGCGTTGAGTCATTGGGAAGAGCTCCAGGCTTTTCTTACATGTCTCAACCATAGCCCCTCTACACTAAACCTAATTTTTTAACTAAAAAAAACCCTGTTTTATTATGTGAAATTTGAAACGTATTTATAACTAGAGAGGGCAGTAGAATGAACTGCTATGTCAACGTAAGAACATCCAAACCTGTAGAAAATTTTTGTAAGAATTTATTAGAGTTTATTTGAGCCACCCAAAAGATACTCCTGGAAGCAAGATCTCAACAGATTGAGAAAATGCTTTGGAGAACGACAGTTTTCCAGTTTCTTTTATTCATTGGGTATTAGGAGGGAACGGAAGGAAAAGGACAGGAATGTGGGAGTAAGCAAGGTGGGGATTGGATTACAGGATAGTTAAGATTATGTGCCCTCTTGAGGGTGGTTACTTCTTTGAGGGGTATTACTTCTGGCATTTCAAAGGTGTGTTAACCTAGATGCACAAGAACAATAGGGCTGGCTTAAAAACCTAATAAAGAAGTTATAGGCCTGGGGTGTGACTACCACTATGACCTGCCTGGTTTGGAATTTATGATCAGATCACCCTATGAGGTTACTTTCCGTTAGATTTATTACAGAGCCCCCTTTTCGTCTACACCCATTTGCCCATTACCCCCCATCCCCATCTACAATGATGTACTCGTGGCCATCTTATCAATCTTGTTTCATTTGTACCCTCTCAACTCCTTGGATTATTTTGAAGCAAATTCCAGAAATATTTCATTCGTAAAAATTTTAGTATGTATTTCTAAAAGAACTGAATTCGAAAGCACAACCAAAATACCATCGTCACGTCTAAAACTATAACAATAATCCATTAATATCATCAACTAGCCAACGTTTAAATTTCACCTGACGCAGAAATTTTTATAAGTTGTCTTTGTATTAATAACCAAATAAAGTCTACGCACTGGTTGATCTAAATCTCAAGTCTCTTCTAATCCATAGCGTGCCCCCCCCTTTTTTTCTTTTTCTGGCAATTTTATATTGAAGAAACTTGGTCATTTGTCCTAAAGAGTTTCCCAGTTTCTGGATTTTGCTGATTATCTCTCTATGGTGGCATTTAACATGTTCCTATATCATCTATATTTTCTATAAATTTGTGTTTGGGTCTAGAAGCATAATCAGATTCAAGTTCAATCATTTGTTTTGTTTGTTTTCTTTTTTGAAAGGATGTCCAACCATATCTGATTTTTCTCTCTTTTTGTATTGTTAAGATTGATAAGTGAGTTCAGATGTTGTCAACCCGATCTATTCAGTAAAATGTTTACCATCAGCTTTTTGACTAATGATTTTAGGAGCCATTGATGTTTACTACCTTAGATCCATTATTTCATTGGAGACCTAATTAGATATTGAGATTCCTAATTAGATTTAATTTGAACTGCATTTGAAAAAGAGGGTTACACAGTTTAAAAATAAAGTTTGAAAACTATTGGATTGTAACCAATTACGATAGGACCCAGGAATTGTGAAGTGGGGACAGTGACTGTAATGAACTTGACTTTTAAACCTTTACTTCCTCATGTTTGTTGCCTTTGGCCTGCATTCTTTCCCAACCCAATACTTTAGCCCTTACAACACAAAAGGCCCATGTGTTTTAACTTTTTTTTTTGGTAAGGGCACAGCTCACAGTGGTCCATGTGGGGGTTGAACCGGCAACCTTGGTGCCATCAGCACCACGCCCCAACCAACTGAGCTAACCAGCCACCCTCCATATGTTTTAACTTTTGAAGGCCCCAGATGGATGGACTTTCTTATCCTAGAGCCAGGCTTGGGGTAGGGCCCCCTAAGGGACAGAGTGAGAGTTCTGCTTTGATGATCAGAGGAAGTGATTAAGTCCCTGGGGCCTATGCAGCCTGAGGAAGAGGCTGAAAACTTGCCTCGGGAGCATCTAAGACTAGATAGACACTCCCAACTGAGAATGAGAGGACCAGTTCCTAATCTTTACCCTTTATTCCATAGCATAAGAGGACTTCCTAGTCTGTCCAAAGGGCCTGGCTGGTTAGGCTTCAGTTGTGTCACAGCTGACATGTTCCAGGCCCAGTATTCTGGGTGCTGTGTTCAGGCCTGACTCTTAGGAATTCTAAGTTGATAACCTCAGGACAGCTTGAAGGCTCCTTGTTCTGGCCCTGTTCTGAGGAAGGCCAAGGGTAGGAACCTCTTAGCAATAGCTTTGGCTGATCCTTGGCACTCTGGCCCAGAAAAGAGCTGCTGTGGAGCACTTGGTGTTCTCTAGCCTTTGCGGAGGTCACAGGCAGACAGGGCAGGGGAGCAAGGCCTTAATTAGCTAGGGACTGCTGGAGCAAAGCCACCTGGCAGTGTCTTCCCTCAGCTCCTCAGCGAGACTGGCTCCTCCTAGTGACAGTGCAAATACTCCCTCGTTTTATAGCTTTTAGGTCTCAGAGCGATCACTCTTCTTCCGTGAGCTTCAGGACCCTTACATGCAGTGTGGTTCAAGGCTGATTTTAAAAGCCAGATAGGTGGAAAGCCAGAAATTCCTTCAGTCTCTGCAGTGCTTTTTAACCACTCAGACACATTTTATTATTTCATTTGTTCCACACAATTGCTCTGTGAGTCGTAGATGAGGAAATCGAAGCCCAGAAAGGAGAATTATTTAACTAAGATTATAGCTAATTAGATTCTGGATTCCCAGAATAGTGCTCTTTCTACCAATATATGTAGGACAAGGGGAGAAGAGGAGTATGGTAAATAAAATTGAGTAACTTTTATGTGCGAGGCATTGTAATAAAGTACGTACCTTAGTTTTCTCAGAACGTTATATGGTCAAGCATTTTACCACTCTGAGCCCCAGTGTGGTTAAGTGACTTAGCCATATGGCTATGAAGTGGCTGTGCCTGGATTCAGATCTAAGTCTGTTTGACTTTAAAGTCTGTTCTTTTTTTAACATTATACTATATTCTTTGATAGTTGCTTATCCTAAAAAATGTCTATTGAGCCGCCGGTGCAATGCTAGGTACAAAGAATAGCAGGAAGTGTAAGATTTAGTAATCTCTGCCCTCATAGAACTCATAATTTGGTGATACTGCTATGATAGACAGAATGCAGACAGAGGGATAGAGAGAGAGAGATAGGGGACAATGAAAGCCTTGGGTGGGGGCGCGCGGGGGGAGGCATCTCCTAATCATTGGTGGTAGAGGAAGTTGTCAGGGAAGGCTTCCCAGAGAAGTTGGTACCTTGACTAGTCTAGTGATGAAGAACATGGGGTCAGGGTCTCATCAATGGCTAGTAATTTTGGGGGCAAGTTACTTAACTTCTCTGAGTCTACTTCCTTATCATGGAAAATAACATGGAAATAATTATATTATCTACCTCATTTGGGCTGCTGCGATGATTAGATGAGATAATCCATCCTGAGCATTTAGCAGATTGCCTGACACATAATAAACTCTAATTATTAACCTCTATAATTATCATTGTCTAATCTGTCTGTGTTTCTCCCATATTCAGCTCAAGTGGGGACAAATGAAGACAGGTTCTCTTAGGACCTCTTATCATCAATAAAGTGGGGGTTTATTTAAGTGATTTCAAAGTAGTCCTTTCAGGCCTAAGATTCTGTCAAAGTAAAAACTGCCAAGTTAATTGTTACCAGGAGGACAGCTGTCAAGTAACTTTGTATCTGGTGGAAACCCAACCTGGCTTGGATTCCCTAAAGCCATCTCTGGTTAGTTAGCCCTTGGAAATACTATGTCTGATAAAGACCCCTCTTTTCTCTGCCACCTCTTCATTGGATAGGCTGGAAGCTGGCCTCTTGTAGAAACTGGCCTATTCCCCCAGAGCCGATATCCTTCTTCACTAGACTAGCTGAGGTACCAACTTCTCTGGGAAGCCTTCCCTCACAACTTCCCCTATCATCCACGATTAGAGAGCCCCCGAGCTTTCATTGCCCCCTATCTCTCTCTATCCCTGTGTCCCCATTCCCTCTATCATAGCAGTGAGCATCACCAAGTTTTGAGTCATGAGGGCAGAGATAATACTTCTTCATATCCCTTGTACCTAGCATTGCATCTGCAGCTCTATAAACATTTTTAAAAATAAATAACTGTCAGGGAATATAGTATGATAACAAAAAGAAAGAGGCTTTAAAGTCAAACAGACTTAGATCTGAATCTAGGCTGACCTTCCCCCAAGCATGGAGAAAGTAATATAATTTTAGTAGTCCAAGTAGTTTAACCATCCTCTTCTACCCTAGGGTTCTATCCATATTGGGTAACTGTGGAATAACAGTACCTTTATACATTTGTACAGTATACTCTTTAAAAATAAATATTCCTCAGAATACCACTATCATAAAATGACAATAAGTATTACTCTATAAAAAGACCTTTGAGATCAACTTTGGAAAAGCTAGGAACCTTTAGGGTTTCCTGCATTTTTTTGGGATCATGGAATCTTTTTCCCCCCAAAAGAACACCTATTGACATTTTATAAGATCTCAGTGTTCCATGGAAAACAATTAGGTAAATGAGCACAAAGTGTCTCCCTGATTTTCTATTAGTAGGGCTTGGAGAAAGTATGGCAAGCTGTTCTTTGGCTGACAGGGTACCTCCACGGCTCCCCTTCTTTTCACAGGCTGGGCTGTTGTTGCAGAAAGCTGGAGATCTTGGTTAATTCACCAGTCCCTGGTTATGTCCCAGACCCAGTGGTAGGAGAGTTAGGTAATCAAGCCTCTATAGTTGATCTAGTCTTCTGCTTCTGGAGGGGGAGATAAATGCCCAGCTTTGAGGGAATAACACTCAGTTCGATCAGAGAACTCTCCGAGTGCTCTTGTTAATTGCAACTGGTGAAGAAGTGAGTTGGTGGGGCGGGGGTGGTAGTGGAGATTGCAGTCAATATTTTATTTAGTCTTATGGAGTTCTGGGTTCCAGTCTTCACTCTGCTTTTTTTTTTTTTTTTTTTTTAAATTTTGTTGGGAAATATGGGGAACAGTGTGTTTCTCCACGGCTCATCAGCTCCAAGTCATTGTCCTTCAATCTAGTTGTGGAGGGCGCGGCTCCGCTCCAAGTCCAGTCTGTTTTCAGTCTTTAGTTGCACCCTCCCATGTGGGAATTGAACCGGCAGTCTTGTTGTTGAGAGCTGGCGCTTTAACCAACTGAGCCATCTGGCTACCCCTCCAGCAGCTCGTTGTCTTCAATCTAGTTGTGGAGGGCGCAGCTCACTGGCCCATGTGGGAATCGAACCGGCCACCGTGTTGTTCAGAGCTCGCACGCTAACCAACTGAGCCATCGGGCCGCCCCTCTTCACTGTGCTTTGACTGAGGTACTTCTACCTTCTCAACCCTGGTTTTCTCATTTAAAGATGATGAAGTTGGATTAGATCAATTGCATTCAATAAATATTTATTAAACACTTAACTATGATCAGTCACTGTTCTAGGGTAATAGGGATGTACTGATGAAAAACCAGACACTGCTTCATGGAGCTTAATTTAGTAGAGATGATTAGATGATATGAGTGTGGAAGTGTATATTACAGATTAAGACTTTAGTAATTAAGGGAAGGCAAACATTTGTATGAGTCACTGTACTCTGGCAGGCTTTCTGGAGTTCATGTGACTTAATTAGTCTCTGAAACTCTGTTTATGGTTTATATACTGTGGAAACTCAGAGAGGCATTTGGATTGTAAAAACGATCTGAATACAGGTAGTGAGCATAGAGAATGCTCAGGAGAAGCACCCAGGGACACTGCCAAGGGGGCTATTTCGGGGGCAGCTAACGGTAGCATTGCCAGGGAGAATTTGTAGCTAAGGACAGAGGGAGCAGCTGGGCAGATGGGGATTGGTATTGTGAGTAGTGGGAAGTGATAAAGTCAGAAATGAAAAAGACTGGTAAGTTGTAGAATGTGAAATGGTTGGAACAAACAGTTCATGTCTCAGGCTATGAATGACAGAGGGACTGGAAACCCGAATATGTTTATATGTAATTTACTAAGTTCTTAACTATGTGCCAGGTACTTTTCTTAGCATTTTTTTTTAAAAGGAGGGCACAGCTCACAGTGGCCCATGCGGCGATCGAATCGACAACCTTGGTGTTATTAGCACCACACTCTAACCAACTGAGCTAACTGGCCACCCCATCTTCGTAGGATTTTTAATGCTAAGCTTTTTTAGTTCTTATTATTAGTGTATATGATTCTTATACCAACCATAAGAGGATAGGTACTATTATTTTCCTATTTTACAGGTGAGAAAACTGAGTCCCAGAGAACTTAAATAACTTGCTCAAACTCACATGGTTAATACATGTTGGAGTTGGGATTCAGGCCTGGCTGATAAGTTTCCAGAGTCCTTGCTCTTAATCACCATGCTGTACAGAGTTAGGCAGTGAGAAGCCATCTTAGATTTCTGGCTAGTGAAGCAACTTGTTGCAAGTAGCGTAGTACAGGGCAGTTTCCCAAGGAGGGGGAATTGAAGGCAGCAAGACTAGCCACGGGTTGTTGTAGTAATTATCCCAGTTACTTTGGAAGGTATATAAAAGTCTTGAAGTTATTTCACAAATTACTTCCTGAGATGGAACTGGCAGTTGTCAGCCCCACCTGTAATCTCAGCCCATTTTAGAAATCATTTTCCAAAGAATTTTAATTGACAGGAAGCTCTCTTATCCCTGTTGAACAGGCTGTTCCAGGCAGAGGGGCCCCAGGAATCAGGTCAGGAATAACTCCTCTGGAGTCAGAGTCAGTACAAGCAGCATTTGCAAGAGGGGAGGTTGAATCTATTAAGACTTCCTGTAGCCTTTAGAGTCTGTGCTCCTCACATGGGGAGGGGGTGGTGGTTAGTATCCTCTGTCATGATTAATAGTCAGTCTGGTTGCTCCTTTTGAGAAACTGGGCAAGTGGGCTGGGGTACAGAGATGTGACAGACATAGTCCTGGACCTTGAGCAATCCACAGGTGACTGAGTGCACACAAGCAAGTGCACTCAATATAGGGTCACCAGTGCTACAACAGAGGAACATAGAAAATGTACTGGGAGAGAAAGGAAGGGAGGTCTAAATGCAGAGAGGGCCCCAGAATGCATTCTAGACAGGGTAAGCGTGGAAGCGCATGGCATATTCAGGGAACGGTGAGTTGTTCCTTGTGTTGGACTGTTGGGCTGCTTGGAAGGGAGCCTGACTCGTAAAGAGCTTAACTCCTATTGGATATTTGTGATGGTGTGACATGATCAGAGTGGGTGTTTTAGAAAAATCTCTGATGTTTGTGCTTAGGAGGCTTAGAATGGATAGATTAAAACTAGAGGCAGGGAAGCCAGCTAGAAGACTGGTGCAGTAGCAAATGATGACGTTGGAAGAAGGGCAGTGGTCGTGGGGGTTGATTTAAGTTGTGTGACTGAAGGGTGGGGGAGGAAGTATTAGGTGACTGGGTATTACTCTGACTGTTAACACATGGGATACAGGATGGAGAGCTGCTTTGGAGAAGTTAACGTTGGTTTGAGATGCCTACGGATGACATCTGGGAATGTATCTGGTACTTGGGGAAGAGAATAGGAGTTTTGGAGTTCCTGAGAGAGGTGGGAACATAGATTTGAGAACGCTGACTTCTAAGAGAGTGTGGACACCATAGATATAGGTGAAATCACCTGAGTAAAATCCATAAAATGGGGAGAGGAAGGAGTGTGAGGCTAGAGTCCAGAGGAACTGTGGTGCGTAGAGACAGTAAAGTTAGCGAAGGAAGCTGAGGAGCAGTCAGAGAGGTAGGAGAAAGTCCTGTCTAGGATACCAGGAATGAGAAGTTTCTGGAAGAAGGTAAGTAAGTGTCAGTCGCAGCTGAGAATAAGCAGGGTGAGCCCTGAAATGAGACTACTGAGTCATTGGTTACCTGGTGACAGCAGTTTCAGTGGAGGGGTGGGGCGGGGAGCTAGTCTGCTGTGGCTTAGGGAGTGAGCACAGGTGAGGATATAGAGTCAGTAAGTATAGGCTTCTGAGAAATACAGTGGCAAGGAAGTAAAGAAGAGGGAGGGTGATGTTTTGAAGAGGAACCCAGGCTTTTTTCAAAGTTGGGGCAGTGGAGTGGAGAGCTGGTGTCGGTTGAGGGAGAGAGAGAGAGAAATGCCGTCCGTGAAGGTGCCATGCTTCTCTGAATATTCCATATTATTGTGAAAGCTAACCAGCTAACCCGTGGTGCTGTCTGAAGCCTGCAGTCACTAGAAAGAGTGTGGGGTGGACAAGAGAGACCTTGACATGAATAATAATTAGTGATAACACCATATATTGAGTAACCTCTGTATGCCAGGCTTTTGTTTTTGGGGTACATCTACACACATTAGGCAGAATTCTTAATGCTCATCACATCTCCTAAAAGTAAGATACAGCTTACTTCTTCCATTTTCCAGATACAGAAGCAGACAAGTTAAGAAACATGCAGCTAGTTAATGGTGGAGCCAAAGTTTCAACCCAGGTCTGTGAAACTACAAGTTATTCTTTTTCTACGCCACGGTGCTGCTTTTCCATTAGGAGCTCCATGTAGAGACTCGAAAGAGGAGGGGGGTAGTGATGGATGGCCCAGAGGGACAAAAGTAGAATTCTGGAACTGGTCCTAGCCTGGAGGGAGGAACATGACTTAATCTCTGGAATGAAGGAGAAAGGTCTTGGTCTGGCCTTGCTCTGCCTTATCTCTGTTTAGCCATTGATCTTGGTGACTGTTGGCTTTCCTTTTATTTTTCTCCATCTTTCTGTAATTTCCTACCAGGTCATCTGAGATCCCAGTTGCTGCTTATTACACTGTTTATAGAGGAAAAAAAGGACCAACCTCTTAGCCCAAAGGAACTCATCCTTTCTGACAAGCTACGTGTGAGGAATTGCTGAACTGTAGGATGGCACTGTGTTTGGCACAGAGCACATAGTAGGCGTATTCCTGATAAGTACAGAGGGTGCCAAAAGAATGTATACACATTTAAGAAAGGAAAAACTGTATTAAAATTGTAGCACAATGAATAACTCTAGCATTCATTTGATTAACGCCATCTTTTGAGGGAACGTTCTACTACACATTGCTACCGTAATTCAATTCAACTTCCAAAAGTAATACATAGATGACATTTCTTAAAATGTATACATTTTTTTGGCACCCCTGGTATTTTAATTTGAGTGGAATAATTTTGGATCAGTTGCAAGAGCAAACCACTGAAAATTATAAGACATTATTTTCAGTGTAAGTGATTATGTAGGTTACCTTGGTCAAGTCACTTCCCCCTTGCATATTTACTTGACATAAGGTTAGGACTGTATTTTACTCACTCCTGTACCCCACATACTTGGCCCGTGGCCTGACTGAAGAGGTCTAAGTTTATTATGGAGTAAGTTAATCTGCTCATTTTTTAAATGAGGGAATTGGAATTTTTGATTTCTAAAAGTCATTCCAGTTCTAAAAAATATATTGTTCTATGAGGATTTATATGCTTTAATGAATTATAAAACAATAAGTACTGTCATTTATTTAGCACCTACTATTTGCACTGTGTCAAGTTCTTTACATATTTATTTAGATGATTTTTTTAATTTTAAAATTTTTTCTGGGTCCTTTAGAAATATTATGGTCCCTTGGGCAATAAGGCCCATGAGGACAGTACCTGTGCCTGAGTACTATTGTGGTACTAGTGCTAAGCATAGTTCTGGGCATGTAATTGATGCTCAGTAAATATTTATTGTACAAGTGAATGAATGGATGTCTTATCGTTACAGCAATCCTGTAACTTAGGTTCTTAGCTCCATCTTACACATAAGAAAATTCAGGTTCGAAGGTCATAGAAATAGTAAGTGGGTAAGATGAAGGATTCAAACCCAGTCCTATCTAATTCTAAAATTGGTATGTTTACTTAACACCACAGTGCCTCTACTTATCTGATGTTTTAATTGAAAATTTGAAAGGAAGGAAGGGATTTGATAGATTGGGGATGGGCTTAGAGGTTGGGCACTGAAGTTTAAATATACACGATGAGAGTTGGCAAGTATCTCTAGCACCTTAAGGAAACAAAGGGGTTATAATAGCAGTTACTATTCATTGGGTACTTCATTTATTGAGAAATAAATGGTATTTAAAAGCCACTTTCATAGTTTTATTTATCATCTCTTTGTTGACAACTCTCAAATTTGTGTTTCCAGCTCAGACTTCTACTCTGCTTTAGACTTGTATATCCAACCTCTTAATTGACATTTTGGATGTGTAATTGGCATTTTAAATTTAACAAGTTCACACTTACATTCAGTCTGTCAGCAAATCTTGTCGTTTCTACCTTTAGGCCTCAGATCATAACCTCTTAATTAGTTTCCCTGCCTTTGCTCTTGCCTGCCTGCAGTTTGTTCTCAACAGAGCAGCCAGAGTGATCTTTTCAAAACAAATCCAATCATATAGCTCTTCTGTTCAAAATCATTTAGTGGCTTCCCATAGCTCTCAGAGAAAAAGCCCAAGTCCTGAGCATGACTTCGCTCCCAGAGTTACCAGCTTATCTTCATCTCCTCTCTACCTGCTCATCCTGCCCCACTGCTTCTTCACTGTTCTTTGAACAAGACAGATAGGCTCTTGCCTCAAGGCCTTTGCATTTGTTCTTCCCTTTCTCTTAACTTTGTACGGGGTTCTTTATCTCATTTCCTTCAGATCTTTTGGTCAGATGTCATCTTCTCGGTGGCCTTCTTCAGTCATTTTATTTTAAAAATAGTAGCCCCTTCCCCGTAGCATACCTCAACCTCTATTTTCTATTTTATTTTTCTCCGTAGCATTTATTACCCTCTTTTTTTTTTTTTTTTTTTTGGTCAGGCCCTTTACCTTGCCCCTCCACTACCGGTTAGTCCATCAGAGCAGTGATTTTTGTTTATTGCTGAATCCTCTGTGCCTAGAATACTGACTGGCACATAGTATGTGCTTAGTAAATATTTGTTGAATGAAATATTTTGGACCAGGTACACTGCTATATGCTTTATATATATATATATATATACACACACACACACACACACACACACGCACACACACACACACATATAGATATATAGATATATATGTATATCTATCTATCTATATATATTTGTTTACTTCTTAACCTTGCAAGATATCACTATTACTTCATTTTACCAATGAGGAAAGTGATTTGCCCAAGATTGTATGGCTAGAAAGTTATAAAGCCTAGCTCTGTTCTACTTAATACATTGCCAAGCCCAAATAAAATACTATAGAATGACAGAGTCTAAATATTATTGCTTTGCTACTGAATGGAGTGTGTAAACCGCAGGTCTAGGAACCAGAAGAAAGGCAGAGTCTGAATGTCTTGAACTGGGCATTGTTCATTCACTCACATGGGAACCCACGGATACTTATGATGCTGCTGCAGCTGGAAACCCGAAATACCTAGAAAAAAACCTTTGTGTGAGATCTGCCTGTGTACTATTTGACACACCTTTGGCTTGTGTACATCGAAGAATTTTGTGATGATTTGGAAATTTTTCTCCCCTGTTCTCTAGAAAAGACCTTTCTTTTCCTAGTTTAGAATAACTTTAGGGTTACTTTGGGCCAATTGCTTCATATCTCTTCTTTACCAAGGTTTAATGTTAGCCAAGGTCAGAGTGCAAACCATCTCCAAGGTATACTTAGTGTGACTTTCTCTGTGGTATGGTGGTTGGGAAGGCCTAGGTCAGAGCTGTCTCCAAGGTAAGATGAGGCTGGAGTCAGAGATATCTCCAGGGTGAAATGAGGCTGGATTCAAATGACATCCTAACAGAGCTGTGTCATTATGTCAGAAAAGGAGGTGAGGGAGAATAAGATCAAGATCCAACCCCTCAACTGGCTGGGGTATAGTATCTCTTAAGTCCCAGGTACCAGTGACTTTTAAAAAAATTATTATTAAGTTTATTGGAGTGACATTGGTTAATAAAATTAGATAGGTTTCAAGTGTGCAAGTCTATAATACATCAGCTATATATTGCATTGTGTATTCACCCAAAGTCGAATCTCCTTCTGTCACCATATACCAGATGTGATCAAAAACTACAGTGAATGTTTAAATTAAAAAACAATCATTACAATAAAAGACACATTGCCATTAATCACCCTAAAAATGTTTACACTCGCTTCAAACACACTCAGCCCATCGTTTTGACACTTTCTAAAGCAGTTCTGGAAGTCTTCTTTTGTGAGTGTCTTTAATGTGATGTCATGGCTGCCTCCATGTCTTGAATTGATTCAAAACATTTTTCTTTCATGGCATTGACTTTGGGGAAGAGCCAGAAGTCGCACGGTGCCAGATCCAGTGAATAAGGTGTATGAGGACACACCGTAATGGTTTTATTTGACAGAAATTGCCATACCAGAAGTGATGTGTGACTCGGAGTGTTGTTGTGATGGAGAGTGAAGTAAAGACACTCACAAAAACATACTTCCAGAACTGCTTCAGGAAGTGACAAGAACAATGGGATAAGTGTGTTCATAGCGAGACGGAATATTTTGAGGGGGATTAATGGAAATGTGTCTTTTACTGTAATAATTTTTTTTTATTGGGGTGACAATTGTTAGTAAAATTACATAGATTTCAGGTGTACAATTCTGTATTACATCATGTATAAATCCCATTGTGTGTTCACCACTATGTAATAATTTGTTTTAATTTAAACATTCACCATATTTGTTGATCATTCCTCGTATTTGACGCCAATAACTTTTTTCTCCATATTTTTTATTGTGGTAAAATACACATAAAATAAAATTTATCATCCTAACCATTTTTAACTGTACAGTTCAGTAGTATTAAATACATTCATAATGTGTAAGCATCCCACTATCATCCGTCTCTGTAACTCTTTTCATCTTGTAAAACTGAAAACTCTGTACCCATTTAAACTATAACCTCTCCCCATCCATTTCCCCCCAGTAGAATGGCAATCACCATTCTACTTTCTGCTTCTATGATTTTGACTACTCTAACACCCAGGTACCAGTAACTTTGGGGTGAGAGACCTGGTGAAGCCCTGGGCTTGTAGGAGATCCAGACAGAGGGAACGGAAGCAAATGTATTCAGGATAAGGCTGTTCTCAGTAATATGACAGAAGTAGGAGAGGAGGAGGTGGAAAAAAAGTCGTCCTGTGGTGTGATACGGTCAATGACGTATCTGGAGAATAGTGAACAGTGAACTGTGGATCAGCATGGTCCCCAGGGTAAAATGAAACTGGGATCAGAGCTGTTCCCAGGGAATAATGAAAATAGGATGAGAACTTTCCCCAGGGTAAGATAAGCCTGGGGGAAAAGTACATGGGGGTGACAACACCATTCAGAGTGAGAGAAAGAAAATAGCATGTTTGAGCAGTCACAAGTAGTAAGGGAAACACAACGAGAGGAAAGAATTTTAGGGCAACATGTTTAGGAGATGAGGCTAGGGAAACAAGCAGATGCCAGATCGTAGAGAGCCTCCTATGCCGTGTTAAGGATTTGAGGCTTTATTCTTTGGGCAGTGCAGAGCCACTGAAAAGTTTCAAATAAAGGTTAGACATGGTTAGATTTGCTTCTGGTCACTATGTCCTGTGTTTCCAGGGGAGCTGAAATCAGGAAAGGCAGAAAAAAGTATGGCAGCGTATGGACTGTAGGCAGATATTTGCCAAAGCCACAAGTATCTGGCACATTAGTCTGAGCAGAGATGCCTGAGAAGTGGGCAGAGCCTGACTTCGGTGAAATCACAGAGGCTTTCCTGTACCTTGTCAAAAACTAAGAACCTCGGTGGTTGCACAGCACTGTGAATTACTAAAAGCCACTGAATTGTTCACTTTGAAGTGGTTAATATTTTATGTGAATTTTACCTTAATAAAACAAACTTAAAACCAAACCAAACAAAACGAAGACCTTGTCCTGCTTCAGTCTTTGTAGGACTTGGCCTGGGGTTCTGTTACTGCCTTTCCTCTCTGTCTAAGGGCCTGGTTTATTGATGGTGGCCCTGGGGAGTCAAGGAAGGGACTAGGCATAGCAGCAAGGATGTGAGCCCAAAGCTTTCCTTATTTTCATCCATCCTCCCTATTGGCTGCCAGAGTCATCTTTCTAACAAGTCAGTCTAGCCATGGCCCTTCCCTGCTCAGAAGTCTCTGTTGCTTTCCCATCCCGTGCAGATTCTAAAATATAGGCTTTTGATTGAATCTGGTTTTCATGGCATTTCATGATCTGGCTTCTGTACCTTGTCTTTTCAGCAAGTATCTCTCTCTCTCTCTCTCTCTCTCTCTCTCTCTCTCTCTCTCTCTCTCTCGCTTTCCATTTTGCTTGGAATGTCTTCCTACCTTTTCTATGTGGTAAATTCCTCATCCTTCAATATTCAGCTCCAGTGCCACCACTTTTTTGAAGCCGTCTCTGTTCTCCCTTCCCATAGTCAGGCAGTCCATTCCAGTTATTCTTCTATTATACTTTATATGTCTCTCTGTTAACTATCTCACTGTATTGTGGTTGCTATACAGATTGGGTGTGTTTTAAAGACAGGGACCTACTTTGTTTTTTTTGTTTTTTTTTTCTGCACCCTTGGCCCAGTATTGCACAGAGAGAGCACTCACTGTTTTTGTTTTGTTTTGTGTTTTGAGAAACTTTTATTTCTCTACCATAAATACCCAGTCACAAAAGGCAAATAATAGGCTATGTTGGTATTGGTCAATGTAGTAAGGCTAACAGGGGCATCAATCCATACAAGTCTTGTTCTTCTTTTCTTTGCATCCTAGCCAGGAGGTTCCCCTGAATAATAACTGCAGACCTCAGGGTAGCTGGGCTTGGGAATAAGTATTTTGTTAAACAAGACAAAAAAAAAAATCTGAAGTGAATATAGTAGAGACTGTTGGTTGTTTTTGCCAATACTGACTCAGTTTTTCTTTACTAATAGAACACCTGCGTTTTAGTGGGGCCCATAGCTGCCCAGCTTCCTTTGTAACCATGTGTGGCCATGTATCAAAGTTCTAACCAGTGGGGTCTAAGTGGAAGTGGTGTGTCTACCACTTCTGGGCCATGTGCTTAAAAAGAGTGGATGAGTGCTTCTCTTGCCCTTTTCTCCTTCCTGCTGGCTGGGAGATGGTAAGACTTACCGCTCTCTTTTTGGTCCCAGAGATGGAAGTGTCGTGTTGAGTGAGGATAGCAGGGCTCTACTTGCAGTCCCTGACGGCCACTGCTCAACTGTTACACGGAGAGGAACACACTTTTTAGTTTAATCTTCTCTAAGTGGGGGTCTCATAGTTACAGCAGCTTGACCTGTACCCTCACCAATGCAAGGAGAACCACGTTGCTGCAGCATCAGGTGACTGCTTGCTGCTGTTCCTGGAACACTGGGTTCCTGACCATTTCTTGCTGGGCCTTGCCTCTTAGCCTTAATTCTTGCTACCCAGACAATTCCCTGAATACTTTCATGTACTAAAAGAAAAATAAAAAAAATATATTGAGGTGAAAGTCACATAACGTAAAATGAACTATTTTAAATTGAACAATTCAGTGTGGCATTTGGTACATTCTCAAATGTTGTGCAGCCATTACCTCTATCTAGTTCCAAAACATGTCCGTCACTCGACAGTAAAACACCTTACCTGTTAAGCAGTGTCTTCCCATTTCCCCATCCCCCTGGCAGCTATCAGTCTGTATTCTGTCTCTGTGGATTTATCTCTTCTGGATATTTCATATGAATGGAATCATATAATATTTGGCCTTTTGTGTTTGCCTTCTTTAACTTAGCATAATAGTTTTGCAGGTTCGTCCACATTGTAGCATGTGTCAGTACATCATTCTTTTTTTTTTAATTGTGGTAAAATATATAACATCAAATTTGTCATTTTTAACTGTTTAAAGCGTACAGTTCAGTGGCAATGCTTACATTCACAGTGTTGTGCAACCATCACTACTGTCTGTTTCCCAAACCTTTTTCATCACCCCAAACAGAAATTCTGTACCCATTGAGCAATAACTCCCCATTTCCCCCTCGCCCAGCTCCTGTTAAACTCTAATCTACTTGCTGTCTCTATGAATTTGCCTATTCAAGATAGTTCATATAAATGAAATCATACTGTATGTTCCTTTTGTTTCTGACTTATTTCTTTAGCATAATGTTCATAGGTTTATCCATGTTGTATGTATCAAAAAACTTCATTTCTTTTTATAGCTGGTAAAAAAATATATATATATATTTCACTATTGGTTTATTCATTCATCTGGTGATGGACACTTGGGCTGTTTCTACCTTTTGCCTGTTGTGACTAGTTTTGCTATGGACATGTGTGTACATGTGCCAGTTTTCAATTCTTTTGGCCATATGCGTAGGAGTGGAATTGTGGGGTTACATGGTAATTCTATGTTGAACTTTTTTGAGTAACTCCCAAACTGTCTTCCACAGCAGCTGCGTTTTACATGCCCACCAGCAGTGTATAACGGTTTCATTTCTCCACGTCTTTGCCAACTCTTGTTATTTTTCAGCTTCTTTTACAGCCGTCCTAGTAGGTGTGAAGTAGTATCTTGGTGCGGTTTTGACTTGCAGTTATATCTGTAGTGACTGATGATGTTGAGCACCTTTTCCTGTGCGTGTTGACCATGTGTATATCTTCTTTGGAGAAACGTCTATTCAAGTCCTTTGTCCATTAAAAATTACATTGTCTTTTCGTTGTTGAGTTGTTAGAATTCTTTATATATTCTGGATACTAGACCCTTATCAAATACGTGATCTGTATGTATTCTCTCCCATTCTGTAGGTTGACTTCATTTGCTTGACAATGTCCTTTGTTACACTGTAGTTTTTAATTTTTATGGAGTCGCATTTGTTTTTTTCTTTTGTTGCTCATGCTTTTGGTGTCATATCTAATAATCCATTGCTAATCCAAGGTAATGAAGATTACCCCTATATTTTCTTCTAAGAGTTTTATGGTTTTAGCTCTTATATTTAGGTTGTCGATCCATTTTGAATTAATTTTTGTATGTGGTGTGAGTCTAATGCACTTTTAGACCCTTGAATGTATGCTGTTGGGGTTTTCCTAGTCAGTAATGGTTTTCTGGTGTTCAGATCCCAGCAGATACAGAAGTTGTGTTAACTGCTATTAGCTGAAGTGCAGCTTCTCACTAGGTGCATCTTAGAAGACATTTCTTCGTCCTCAGATCCTGTCTGCTGATAGGCAGTTGATAGGTCTAGAGCTATTTTGAAAGTAAGGCTACTGATTTTCAGGGCTGCCAGTCAGTTGAGTGACACACCCTTATGTAAATGCGTTGGGATTCTGTGCCATGGGCTTGTTGATGTCAGCCTGTGAGGAAAGGGAGCAGGGTGAGGCTTGATTGAAACGAGCAAAGCTGCCAGGGGCAGGGGAACAATGCTGTTCGGTAGCAAGTCTGTACTGAGTCCCAGCAGGTTCCCAGCCCTGAGTATGGCTTGCTGAGAACTGTGCAAACCAGTAAAGCGTAGTGAAAAGATATTTGGAGACAGAGGCCTTGATTTCAAATCGGATGACTTCAGATTAGTTATTTCTCTCTGAGCCTCAATGTCCTCAAATATACAACGGGAATGCTGACTCCACAGGGTTTTGTTTTTGAAGATCAGATGAGGTTATCAATGGGAAAGTAATTTGGGAATTGTAAAATGCTGCACACATTTAGGAACGTAATGGAGAGTCAAGGAGAAGACAGTTTTCTGGGAGCTTTTTAAAAAAGATTCTTTCCCTGACTGTGATTTATAGTAAAAATTTGGAGTTTACTGAGCAGATGGAGGTTTAGGGTTTATTAACCAAATGGGTGTTTTTCCATGTTTTCCCCAAATTATTTTATTTTTGGTATGACTCTTTGTTTTGCAGGTGATGGAAATACAAACTCTTACTGACGGAAGCCAGAGAGAGGGACTTATTGACTGAAGTAACTATAATAAAAAGCCTAGAAGTATAGATCTACCTTTAGACACAGCAAGATCCAGGGACTTGAGTGATGTCATTTGGACCTAATCTCTTTCCTCTTGGCTCTGCTTTTCTTTGTTTTATCTTTCAGTAGTTGTTGATTTTAGTAGTGGAACCTGTCATTCTTAGGCAGGTTCCACCCATGTAATAGCAAAGACAGACATCACCTTTGGGTATGCATTCTACCAGCTAAGCAACCACTACTGAAAGATAATACCTCTTTCCTGATGGTGCTGGCAGACTTGGGTATGATTTTGGCTTGGTTCCTGTGCCCCCCTAAAGTAATCACTGGGGCCAGAAGAATGCTGGACTTTCTCTGGCCAAGAGAGTTCAAGTCAGCTCCCCTGGAATCATGTGGACTGAGAGCAGGGAAGATCAAGGTGCATTTACTCAAAGAAGGGTTTGGGAGGTAGGGTGATCATTTTAAACAGCAAAATTCATACAGGTCTGCTACATAATTGAGCCATTTTTATTTTAAAAAGTTTATCTCCAATGTTTAAAATCCAACGGAAATAGAGCTGCTCTGCCAGAAGAAGTAGTTGTTTGCCAAGGAGTCTGGGCAGGAGGCTAGGGGAAAGCAGGGGCTGCAGAGCATAATTGAAAACTGCTAGACAGTTTCCCCAATAAATATTTGTTTGAAGTGTGATAGTTCCTCAACCCTTTTTCCCTATGTTTCTAGCCTTTTGTAGAAGAGATTGTATTTTCCTTCCAAGCAGGGAGAGTGAGGTAAGTAGCAGAGCCATTTAGGGCCTGGGGTTGAGCATGCCAAGGATCTTGCTTAGTCCTGACACCAAAGGGTACTTTAAAAAAAAAATCCAAAAAACGCTATGAGTCTTTCAGGTTTAAATAGGGACACATACAGAAGAGGAAGAAGTGTATTGGTTAATATGAGTGATGAAATATATTTGTATCCTATGCATTTTGCAAGCGTTCAGTGTGCTAGAGTATATAGAGCCTGAGCTGGATTCTGTATTGTAAATTTGAGTGAGGGTGAAAGCTGCCCTCATATGCAGCCAGCTCATCAGGCAGCCAACAGCCATTCAATTTTTTTTTTGAGATATAATTCACGTAACATAAAATTTGCCATTTTGAAGTGTACAACTTGTTGTTGTTTTTTAAAAAACAACATTGTACAACTGTCACCACTATCGAATTCCAGAACATTTTCATCATCCCCAAAAGAAACTCCATTACCATTAAGTAGTCACTCCCTATTCTCTAGCACCTGGCAACGGTTAATCTACTTTTTGTCTCTGTGGATTTGCAGCTGCTTTATCAGTGGTTATACTTAAGTAGTTTCCCCCCCAAAACTTTATTTTTTGTTATTTAAAAAAATAAAGCTTTATTTTAATAAAAGAAACCTTATACTGTACAGGGTATTTCTTGTACATTTTTCCTTTAGTGGTCCTTAAAAGGCAGTTCCTTTTGTATTTCAGTACTTAGCAGAATGTAGCAAATACCTTTAACTGGCATATGAAAGAAAACATGTATCTACTGCATAGCAAATCTCTCATGCTCCATAATTTGTAATATTAATTTTTTCAAAATGTTAAGAAATATTTTGTATATATCATCTAGACAGCATTTGATGACAATTGAGTGCAGTTTAAAAAATATTGCTTTTCATGTATTATTTAATCCCGTTTTTTACTTCCATAAGAAGGAACTAGTGTTTCACCAATGGTATGTGCTTTTTGTTTTTCACTATTAAGCAGGAAACCTATACAGAGACTTCTTTTTAAAAAATTTTTTAAATTAAATTTATTGGGGTGATGTTGGTTAATAAAATTATATCGGTTTCAAGTGTACAATTCTATAATACATCATCTGTATATTGTATCGTGTGTTCACAACCCAAAGTCAAATCTCCTTCCGTCACTGTATATTTAACCCCCTTTATCCTTTTCTACCTCCCCCCTTCCCCACTTTTCCTCTGGTAACCTCTAAACTGTTAACTGTTTCTCTGAGTTTTTGTTTGTCTTATTTGTTTATTGCTTTTAGTTTTATATCCCACATTTGAGTGAAATCATATGGTTCTCGATTTTTTCTGTCTGACTTATTTTGCTCAGTATGGTATTCTCAATATCTATCATGTTGTTGCAGTATTTCATCTTTTCTTACAGCACAGTAATATTCCATTGTATATATGTACCACATCTTATTTATGCAATCATCTGTCAAAGGATACTTCAGTTGTTTCCATATCTTGGCCACCATGAATAATGCTGTAATGAACATAAAGGTACATATATCTTTACTGATAAATGTTTTCAGATTTTTGGGGTAGATATCCAGAAGAGAGATTGCTGGATCATATGGTAATTCTATTCTTAATTTTTTGAGGAACCTTCATACTGTTTTCCATAGTGGCTGTACCAATTTACATTCCCACCAGCAGTGTATGAGGGTTCCATTTTCTCCACAACCTCTCCAACATTTGTTGTTACTTGTCTTGTTGATGATAGCCATTCTAACAGGTGTGAGGTGATATCTCATTGTGGTTTTGATTTACATTTCCCTAATAGCTAGTGAAGTTAAGCCTCTTTTTCTGCATCTGTTAGCCGTTTGTATGTCTTCTTGGGAGAAGTGTCTGTTCGGATCCTAAAGACTTCTTAATTGGATTGAGTATCTCCAGACTTTAAACATCACAGAAAATTGATAGACGTTTATCTTTAGATTTAATTTTTAGATGTATTTTTCATCATGATAGCTTTATTTCATCATTAATTAATACAAGGGTCAGCAAACTATACCTGCTTCTATAAATAAAGTTTTATTGAAACAGCTACATTCATTTGTTTACATATTATCTATGGCTACTTTTATACTGTAATGGCGGAGGTATTTAGTTACAATAGAGAATATATGGTCTGTGAGCCTAAACTATTTAGTATCTGGCTGGCCCTTTACAGAGAATGTTGGCTTACCTCTGGTTTAATATATATATCAAGGTACAGTGAATGTATATTTTAAGTAGTCTTTTGATAATTTTGAATTTTTGGGGCCAGCTTTTTGTTTGAACCAATTAGATTGTTTTTACCTTGTGATGTAGCCGATAGAGAGCTTATGCTAGGAAATACAAGGATCAGCTCTGTCACTTTCTCATTACTATTTATTTTTGTGTGTAATTTTTATTTTATTTTATTTTTTTAAGGGGGGGTGCAGCTCAAAGTGGCTCATGTGGGGATCGAACTGGCAACCTTGGTGTTATTAGCACCACGTTCTAACCAACTGAGCTAACTGGCCACCCCCTTGTGTGTAATTTTTATATTATGTTCAATTCATCAGGATTATTATTTTTTTGTTTACTTATTTGCAATAATCCTTTAAAATCACTTGTCTGCATGGTGAAAGTTGGTTTAGTTGGGAAAAAATAGAAGCCATAATTCATAAGTTCATTTAATCAGACATGTGTTAACCTCAGTATGTCATAGTATTCTGAAAGCTAACGAGTGACTGCAGACACTGGTGTTCTCCCTTCAGTACTGTGGAGTTCCCACGCTAATCTCAGGGCACCTTGCATGTGGAAACACCCTGCATACAGACTCAGAGAGGGCACATTGGTAGTCTATACAGTTAATACTGGTAAAGCAGGATTCTTATATTTAAGATTAAAATTAATATAAAGTAAGAGTTTTAATTTTTCTTTCTGTACTTTTATGGGAAAGTTTTATACACCCCACTTTGGAGCTGACTGTCTTAATATATATTATTTGTGTAAATTCTTTCTGAATGTAGGCATAATCCCTGAATATAAATAAAAGGTTGTAACATAATAAGAATTGAGCTGTAAGTCCGGCAAACACGACCTTGTGTGGGTAGTATTGTCGGCAGCTGCAGTTAGAGAATCTGGAAGCCAAGTAAAGCCTCATCTCGCCTCGATCGATGCTTCATCTGCTCTTGTCCTGTGTGGACAGCCATTTCTCTTCCAGTAAGATTTTATATCTGTAGCTAATTAAATCGAGAATTTAACTTTAGAATGGAGAACATAGGACTGTGTCTTCCTGCCAATCTGTAACCCGTCAGAAACACTGCAGTGAGCAAGACAACCACCTAACAGGCTTCATTAGGTGGGGATTTACTTTGGGGAGGTGACAGAAGTTTAAGTATGGAGTCATACTACCTGGGTTCAAACTGTGGACTCCTGTTTTATTAGCTGCATATTCTTAGGGAAGTTTACTTTAAGCTCTCTGTGTCTCAGTCTCCTCTTATGTTAAATGGGGAAAATGGTACCCAATTTATAAGGTTGTTACAAAAACTTAGGTCATCCATATCGAGTGCTTGGGATATTGTCTAGCACATATGAAGTACTCAGTAAATGTTTGTTTGTATTTCACTTTTTGAAGGTTCAGATTTTGTCAGTACATTTGAGAGTATTTATCTTTTCAAGCAGACTTAACCAAGTTCATGAGGCTGCTACATAAAACTAGAATTTTTAAGTTTACCTCAAGCAATAGATCTGTCACATATACTGGAATAACTGTGTTGGTGTGACCAGTACATTTGCCATCTTTGGGTACCATGGAGCCCCAATGCTAATCATAAAGGGTAGGTGACCATAGAATCTGAATCAGGGAGATCAGTTAGATGAATCCAGTGTTTTGTGTATAATTTCAGCTGAAGTGGCTGAAATGAATATTTATTACCCTTTCCTGCATTTAAGACTTTCTTCACTTAAAATGCCAGACATTCACTTTCAACAACCTGTTTTGCAGTTTGCCATAGGTTCTTTTAATTTGGTCCCCTCACCCTGGGCTTGGACTCTGAAGATCTGGTGATGCAAAGCAGCAGAGACTGCAGTAGTGGTGGTGTATACAGCAAGGTCGAGTTCCTGGGGCAGCAGTGCACGCTGGCTGCTGCAGTAGCTGTGTTATGGTGGCTAGAGACAGGGGAGGTTGGCAGTGGAAGCGGGTGTGCTGACCAGACGAGTTCTACTGCCTGATTGTGGGCATTGTTCTTGGCATCCATCTCTGGTTTTCCACTACGCCAGGTGAGTCTGAGCTTCTCTTTCAATAAGTTTTTTTCTGCTTAGACTCGCCAGCATCCGTGTTGGTTGTTGAACTTGCAAACTAAGTTGTTCTTGCAACTAAGAACCCTGGCTGATACAGTGGCTACAGTAAGTAGCCCGATGCGTTCGACTCACAGTAGGGATGGAAAGGTCATGGGAAAGCAACTGGAATGTTTGGACTTTGTTGGCGCCCTCCCTCTCTCCTTGAGAATGTTAGGAGCACTGTATTCCCAGGGCCTAGAATTGTGCCTGGGATGTAGTAAGTGCTCAGTAAACCTTTGTGGAATGAATGAATGATGGGTTCATTCTGTCCACAAACCCAATTGTGTATCTGCCAATATATGTGTCTGTGACTCTGCTTTTTCTTAGCTTCCATGTCTGACGAACCTTCCTGATAAAGGACACATTTTTTCTGGCCCGTCAGCTCGAAGTCACGGTCCTTAAGTCTAGTTGTGGAGGGCGCAGCTCAGCTCCAAATCCAGTTGCTGTTTTCAATCTTTAGTTGCAGGGGGCGCAGCCCACCATCCCATGCGGGGATTGAACCAGCAGCCGTGTTGTTGAGAACTCGCGCTCTAACCAACTGAGCCATCTGGCCACCCCTCCGAAAGCTCAGCAGCAGCTCGTGGAGGGCGTAGCTCACTGTCCCATGTGGGAATCGAACTGGCAACCCTGTTGTTCAGAGCGCGTGCTCTAACCAACTCAGCCATCTGGCCGCCCCTATTTTGTCTTTTAAATTTACTTGGTTTATCTGTACTCTGTGGATTTTTCAGTTTAGCCCTGGGATGTGTGATTGTGATTATGTGTGTGTGCGTTGAGTATGCGTGTAGAAGAGCACCTCGCAGAGCCCCAAAGCACCGAGCCTTCCTCGTGTTACAGCTTTCCTGGCATTCTGGAAGTCATCACTTCCTGAGTCTTCCTCATGAGGCTAATTGGTGGGATAAAGAAAAGCCCATACACCCATGGACACTTCCATACTGCACACACCAATATGCATAATTGCATTTAAATCTCATATCTGCCATCTAATTACTTTAGACCCTCGGTAAGTTTCCTGCAAATGTCCTGCTTTGCTTTTTCTCGGATGGTGGCACTGAGATTGGGAAAGACTGGAAATACAGGCCCTTTATATCCTCTTTTCCTTTTTTAATTTTAAAGCTGGCAGACCTCTGTTCCAGGCCTGTCCTTTAAGGAACTATGTGGGAATTGGCAATTAGCACCCACACTCGGATGCCATGAGGTCATTTGCGTATAATTACTGAGCCCATTCCTGGGTGCTATGAGATGATGGCCTTCTGAGGCTGGAGGTGCTGGGATTTTGAGAGGTTGGGATGGCTTGTTCCCAGTTCGTTATATTCTTTGTCTCTCTTGTTGGTGGAGTGTCTGAGGCTGGTGGCAGAGGGCAGTACACCCGTGACCCTTCTCTCCCCATTTCTAAACACAGTGTTTTAGACTTTGTATTCTCATAAGTCAGGGCTGGGACTTTGAGATGAAGATGTCTGAGCAAACCATCAAGATGTAAGCATCATCTGGCTTAGCCTTCTTGAGTTTCAGATGTAGACCCAAGCCTAGAGAGCAGTGACTTGTCCAAGGTGACACAGTCAGTCCGGACAGAGTGAGTATGTGAAGATATTTCCAAGGGTAAATTGAAATCCCTACAAAGGCTAAGCCTCATCGGAGGCCTACCGATACATAAAGTTAGCAGGGTTAGGGAGGGTGAGGGATTATATTTTGTGGTTTCCTTCCCTGCATCTTGTGAAGAGTCAACACCTTATCTCTGATTGGTTTGGTTTGCTCCCATATTTCCTTATTTAGAGTGGACCCCAGACTGCAGTGCTTGGTCTGAAACACACCCCAGCCCTAAATTGTCTGTCTTGGGCTGTAGGTTACCAAGTTTACAGACAACAATCCTGTGCCTCTCTAGACACGTGACCAGGCTATTAATAGATCTGATGTTCTGGGAGAGCCTCAGCTCTTCCCCCACCTCCCCACTCCCAGCAGCCCGCCTACTGGTAATTTCCTCAGACAGCTAGATAGAGAATGGAAACAGGGCAATCTGCCCATCCCCTTTTAGGAGGCAATGTGGGCCCAAGTCTGCATGGGTACCCTTCGCCTCTGGCCTCTTGGGTCTCTGCTGTATCAGATCAAGTGAAGGTGCTTAGCATTTAGGGGGAAATAATAATCCTATGCCCTGGGTGGGTTTTTTTTAACCTGTGTTGGACCCTCACTATATGAGGCACTGTACTGGGCCCTTTGCATGTGTTATCTCAGTCTTCCCTACAACCTGTGAAATAGATATTATTCTTATTTTACAGAAGATATTACTAAAACTCAGAAAGATTCACTAAATAACCTACTATCACATAGGTAACACTTGAATCCAGGTCTTCTGATCTTGTCCTTCTTAAATGACAGCTTCCCTGTTCACAACTTTCTGTAGTAAAATTGGGCTAGGATAATTTGGAGACTATCCTTGGGGTCACTTGTGTTTTTTAATGATCACATACAGCTTGGAGAAATGGGGGTGAAGCTGAAGGGAGGGGAAGAAGGCCAGTCAGTCTGTGGGCAACAATAGGAGTGCTGTGGATGGCTAAGCAGGATGGTACGCACCTACCACAGGCCCGTGGGACCTTAGTGAACCCAGGTCAGACAGCGGCTGTCCTGCAGGCTTATAAACCATATTCCTTAGGCACCCAGAGGTGGGGTTTCTGCTTCATAACCCCTACTTGATCTCTCCTTACTTTGTATTGTTCATTAAATCTCCGGTTTTCTTCCATGCATGGACATTTGTAGGCTATATTAAGGTTCTGCTCAAAAAGTAACTATTGACAGTTTAAGGCTGAGCAAGCAGTTTTGAGTCTGCAATTACCCCAGAGTTATTTTGGGCTGGAGCTCTTTCATTCATTCATTCCTTCATGCATGTATTCAGTCATTCTAACATAGTGGGTTGGCACTCCCTCTGTGCCAGGTACTGTACTAGGCCCTGGGAATCAGTATAATGAACAAAATAGATATGGTTCCTGCACTTTTAGAGCTTACAGTGTAGCAGGAAAGACTTCACAGTGAATTCTGATAAACGTCATGAAGTATAAATAAGGGCTGTGATGAGAGGGTACATATTGCAGGGGAAGTTAGTATTGTGTAGGGTGTCAGGAAAGACCTCACGTAACCTGAAGAAACGACATTTAAGTTGACCTGAGAATTGAGAAAACTTAGCTAAGTAAATGGGGATAAGAAAGGTGGAGTACTCAGCATTAGGAATAGAGAGAGTGGAAATGTAATGGCTGTGTGCGATGTCAGAGGGGTAGTGGATGGGGGAGGGGGTTGTCACTGTGTGAGGGATATCAATCATAAATGTCTAACTGTTCCATTGTTTTGTGCACCTGAAACTAATAAAAAAAAAAGAAAGAAGGAAAAAAGAAAGGTAGAGTACTATATATGCAAAGACCTAGAGGACAGGAGATAGGGATAAGGCCGAGTCCATAGTGGTTCATTTATGAAGCAACCATTTATAGCTGGTAGATTATATCATGCGCTGTGCTAGGGTCAGGGGACGTACAAAACATCAGACATGGTCCCTACCTACCCTGGAGAAACTCAATCAGGAGCAGTGGCATCACCCCTTGGTAACCAGGGTGCTAAGGTCACCCTAGATTTTGGATTCAGTCTCCTGGGTCTCATGTGACAGTAGTTAACACCTTTAGAGAAACTGCCTGCCTTTCAGTGTTTGGCCCACCGGTCAAGCAGAGAGGACATGGACCTCAGCTGGAAACTTGTAGCATTTGCTCTTACCCTTGGATTCACACGCACAAGATCCTTGGTTGATGGGGTTCATCTAAAGACTTCAGGTTGATGGAGGTCGAGAAGTTCGTTTTTACCCCAATAGGAACATAGAAGAGCCTTTTTGGTTGAGATGAAGTTGCCTTGGTTTTCAGAGCTCTGTGTTCCTGGTGTCTTGTATTTGTTACTCGGATTGATTGTGTGGTCTCAGACCCATCCATTGTCTTGACTACACCTGCAATGATATTTTAGCTCTGTTTTTCTGAGTTCAGCCCTGCTTAAAGACAAGTCTTAGTGGCTGCCTCTCTTGGACTGTGCATTGCATAACTGCAGGGTGCGCTGTTCACACAGACTGTGTTGTAAATGGGGCCACCTCCCCCTAATTGTGCAACAGCGCATCTCTCCGGCTCTGGTTAAAGGGAAGAGAAGTAAAGTTTTAAATAACTTTAAATGCACTGACTATATGCCTCAGGCTAGGTGGTTTATATTCTTTACTTCATTTAATATTCCTAATAATGCTCTGAGGTAAATACTATTACTATTCTCATTTACAGATGTAAAGGCTGCAGGTTCAGTGAAGCTAGTAAGTGGTGGCTTGGGAGCAGAGCTCAAGTCTGACTCTCAAGTCCCTGCTTCTCTCCCAGCTGTTTCCCAGTGTGGTTACTGACTTCAGTTCTTGTGTGTCATCTTGTTTCCATGGCTTCTTTGGTCTTGTTTACTTTGACTTGTCTGCCTGGCCTCCCTGTGTCAATAACCTAAGGATTCTCAGCATGGCTGAGGCTCAGAAATGTGTCCTGCTAGAGTCATTTTTTTCCCATCTAAAATTTATTTTTGTGTTTAGCATGGGACAACCATATAACTGTAGCTAAAGCCATTTTTAAAGCCTCAGTCAGCTCTGGATTTGTTGGCTGCCTTTCTTACTCCCGCTCCCACAGCATTCTCAGGAGGACAGAAGCCGGAGATGGCTCACTAGAAATGAGTCTGAGTTGAAAAGCGTTTTGGATCTGAGCTTGGGTGTTGGGATGAGATGTCCTCAGCCGTTCAAACTTGCATGGCTGCTAGGGTTAGTTGGATCTTTGTAAATTAGTACTTAATGTCCCTTTTCTTAAGGTTCTTATTTCTGTCTTTTACTAGAGGACTTGCCTATTCAGCTGGGGATTCTGGAGCTTAGAGTAGGGAGTGTTTTCCGTCCTAGAGTTGTCAGTGGTGTGTGTGGTGTGGGAGAGGGATGTGTGTGAGGCAGAGGCTGGGGAAGGGCAGGAGAGGAGGAGGTGGGATGCGTATTTGATGCCTTGCCTGCTTTTCAGCACTCTTGCTTCTTTTCTTTTCTTCTCTTGGAGGCTTTGCAGTCCCATTTGAGAAGTGGGTCTTAAATAACACAAGGCTGCTGCATTCACCCATCGTGTGTTCCTGCTCCACCAGATAGCTTGCAGTTCCTGAAGCATGACAGACTTTTTCCTATCTCAGGTCTTTGTATATTCTGCTCCCTCTGCCAGGAATGTCCTTCCATCTTCTCTACCCCATATATCCCTACTCACCTTCAAGACCCACTTTAAATGGCACCTTTTCAGGACACCCCCTTTTATGTCTTCTCTCTGTGGAGGTAGGCACGCCTACTTTTATGCCTCCACAGGACTTGGTAGAGGCCCCTGTTGTACCGTGATTATTCACTCAACTGTCTGCTTCCCTCGTGGCATCTTGAGCCTCTTAAAAGCAAGAAACTGAGTCCGTTTCATCTGTCTTTAGCAGGCACAAGGCCTCAGGGAGACCAGAGGATCAGTAATTGTTGCATTGAACTTCGCTGACACCAGAACTCCAAGTACACGATTCGGTACAACTACCTTGTGTACCTCCATAAACTCAAAGGATTCCCTTGCATCATTCACTGGATTGTGTGTCTTCCCGGCCCCAGAGCTGACTCCCAGAGAGAACACTGTTGTTCTCCACAGATGTTATCTTTGCCTGCTTTGCCTTATGTTGCCCTTCACCTCATGGTGTTCTTCTAAGCCCCTGGGCCTGACCCAGGGAATGAGGAGGGAGGAAATGCCAGAGATGAGCCACTCTTGGCATCCTGCTTAACTTAATTCTCAGGTTTGGCCCTGTGGGGCAATGTGGGGTGAGAAAATGGAAATGAACCCGGTCCCTGTAATAGCAGCTGCAAGGGATCTTGTCCAGATCATGCGTGCCATCACTGCTGCTGCAGCAAGGAGGCCCTCCCCTTACTGCATTCTGGATCGAAGACAGAATCAATTCTTCTAAATTAGCTCACTTGGCTCACCCAGAGATTTCTCTCAGGGCTGAGAGCTCAAAACAGGTCCTCTTACACCTGTTTTTCTACCACCGTCAGGCCACAGACTGAGATTGTTTATTAGTATCCTTTCATTTTATAGAGGAGGAAACAGGTTCACAGTGGGCCTGGGACTACTAGTTCAAGGTCATGTGACTCGTGCCAGCTGAGGCTAGACACTGGTCTTCCAACTCCCCGCGGAGTACTCCTTCACCACCTTGCTGTCTTTGATGTAAGTCTCCTTTTTCTTTTTGCAATTCCTGTAGTTTGTGAACTTGGTGACAGTGAGGCAGCCAGGAAACTTGATTCCTTTGCCTTCTGTCACTCCCTAACTCCTGCACAGGCTGGGCCCGGGAGAAATTCAGGGACAACTTGGTGAAGAACTGAACAATCATCAAAGTTGGCCCAGGAAAACATTATGGTCTAAACCAGAAAAAGACTAAAAAAAGCAGATCCCTCCCAGTTTCATTGGAATATCTCTGGTTTTGATCATGATTCCTGTGGTTTGGCTTTCCCTGTGTCAAACTCAACCTCGGGTAGAGCATGGAAGGGGTGTGGTTTGTAATACTGGTGTTTTATCTGGTGAAAACCAGGTCTGTAATGAAACTTCTGGGAAAAGACCCAAGGCTGGGTGCCTTGGGTCTTCAGAGCTCTCCTTTGCTCCCCGGCAACAATCCTAGGACACAGACATTGTGTGCAGCATTGCAAATTCCATTACAAATAGATAACATTTGTTGAGTGCTTACTATGTTTGCTGGAACTATTTTAGATGTTTTACAAGTCTTTCAATTCTCCGTGAGTAGTTACCATAATTTTCTTTAACTTTTCAATTGATTTTATTGAGATATAATGTACATGTAATAAAATGCAATTATTTTAGGTGTTCAGTTTGACTTTTGACAGATATATACATCTCCATAATCTCTCCCCTGCAATCAAGGTATACAACATTTCCATCCATAGGTACTTTTATCATCCTCATTTTACAGAAGGGAAAATGGAGGTAACAGAGGAGTTAAAGTGATTTGTCCAAAGTCTCATGGCTACTAAGTGATAGAACCAGGAGCTGAACCCAGGCTATCTGACTCCAGAGCCCCCGTTCTTAACTACTTTGCTATACTGCCTTCCATCTCTTCATTTGTGATGCAGCCATTGCCCCTCTTGCGCTGATGGACAAGTGCATTAAGAGTAAGATGACATAGGATTACAGTCTAAGCACTAAAGAGTCTTGGGGAGCAAGAGGCCCAGAGGGAGGCAATGGGGAGGGATGAAACAGTTATCTCAGTACCCCTAGAATCCCAGGACCAAAGCAGGCAGAGAGCTACTTGCCTTTTGCCCAGCCTTTGCGTTTCCAGGCCGTGAAGAATGGAGTAGACCAGGGAGCCTCCTAACAAGGTATAATGTGGTGTCTGAAAAAAGGACTGGCTCCTAAGCTCATATAACTGCGATATAGAAATAGAGAAGAGAAGTCACAAGGGTCTCATATGCTCTGAGAGTGGTATCAGTGGAAGGCTGCAGCCAGTTCTGGTTGGGCACTGTATAAGGGCAACGTGGAAAGACTGGAACGTCTGTAAAGGAGGCAAGATCTTGGAGAGGGGCCTGGAGACCTAGTCCTTGTAAGAGGGGTTGAAGGAGCCAGTTTTGCAAGCCTTGAAGAGAAAAATGTAATCATTGTCTTCATATCATTGAAAGGTTGTTCTTTGAAAGAGAAAATCAACTTGTTTTTCTATGTGGCTTCAGAAGGCATAAGTAGAGCCCTATGACTGGATGACAGTGTAGCATATTATGGAAAAATTAAAGTATGATGGATATGACATACCCCATTAGCTTGTCAACAGCTTGGAGTACAAATAAGGTCAGATCTCTTTTCATTGTTAAGATTAATCTCTTGAATGAGTATGAAATTATCTGGAAATTTAGTATGTTTCTCTTGGGGCCTTTCCTCTTCCCTCTTTCTCTTTCTGGAATATTCAAGAACTCTAAGGGCTCATTTAGTCCCAAGGGGTCAGGCTTAGTTCTGAATAGAGAACTAGAGAATCTTACTGGTGTGCTAGTGGGCCTCATTTTGTAGCTTCTGTTGATGATACATAGTGCGGTTTTCAAAAACGGATCTCACAGTATGCTGTTTCCTCATTCGCGGTAGCCACGAGGACTTGGTTCTGCGTAAGTTCCAGTGGTTTTGGAGAGAGGACGATAGTGCTCCTTCAGTGTCACCTTGGCCTAGGCTCCACTAGGCTTGAGTTCTAAAAGTGAATGCTCTTAACGTTCATATATATGTGTAAGCTCGTTCTCTAGAGGAGGGAACTCCTATGATTTCCAGTTGCATGGGTCTAGAAGTATTTCTAGATTTCAGTCCCAGAACCTGTCTTCCTCCACGAGCATTTTGGTTGTAGTGTTGAGCTGTGAATACCCAGTCAGACTTTTTTGTTTCCTCCGCTTGAGCACTTATTGTAGGCTCTTAGTGTCCTTTCCTACCTTTAACTTGACTTAGGATCTCAGTCTGTCAGAGAAATTCTCCTAGCCATGAACCTCCAAAGAAAGGAGGTCAAGGTTTCAGTGTCTGGTCCTGGAAGGGCTTTGGACCCTGTGCATATTAGTATTTATTTTCCCCAGCTTTGCATACCAAAGGGTCTTGGGAACAGTCTTTGTCAAGTCCCAAAAGATCATGTTGTATCCTTTTCCCCAAGGGTAATGTGTGCCCACTTGTTTTATATTTATATGGTTAAAAGGGGTCCCCTCAAGAATAAGGGTCTGCTCCAAGACGACTTGATGTTTCTAAGACAGAGAGGGGCTGACAACTTTAAAATAGCAGTTTCTCTAACTACAGTAGTTTACGCTGCTGTTTATTCTGGTCCCCAGCTGCACAAGGAAGATTTTTCAAACTACTAGAACTCCCTATCGTTGGAGTGGGCCACCCAGAAATACAAGTGCTTTGACATTACAACTGTTAAACAGTGACGAGCTGCCTAGGGTTACTGTGAGGAAATGCTGAATTTCTCATTAAGACCACCACCCATAATGAGTAAGGTGTGAGAAAGGGCAGCTGGACCATGTAATCTGTTTTTTAAAATGTTGCTTCATCTCTGGGGTCTCTTAGAGGATATAGGTACACATAGGCGAGGCCCTCACAATGACCTGGTAAAGGGCTGGAAGAAAGATGAGAGATGGGTGGGGGTTAGGAGGAGCTGACCTCTAAAGGCCCTCTAGCTCTGAGAGTCTATGAATCTTCTAGGCCTTCCCAACCTAAAAGGTCTAGAACTGACTTTGTGCTGTGATTCCTGGAAATCCTCCAGGCCCAACAGAGGGTCAGGAAAGTGGGTGACTATGACGAAGCTGAGGTTATCCCTGATCTCATTTCCGCATTTTTCCCAACCACCGCTCTCCCTTTAGGCCAGAGAAATGCAGATATAAAATAGAGCCTCTTATGTTACGTATGCTTTACCACAATTAAAAAAATACAGCTTTATACTTTGTCCATGATGTTAATCTGTCCTTTTCTCATTTGAACCTCTCAACACCTTGTGATATGGGCAAGTAAGTGCTTATTAAGCTTTTTAGAGGTGAAGAAATTGAAGTCCAGAGAAAGTCAGTAATTTACCTGTCTGGATCGTGAACTAGATCGACTGGTATCCTCAGTACTGTTAATAAATACTTGATGAATAAATGAATGAACCAGAACTGGAGCCCAGGTTCTCTGTTACCTTGTCCAGTTTTTTGCTTCCATCTAATTCTGAGCCCTGTGGGGGCTTTCTGTGAACAACTTTAGGATTGTCTGGGTTTTGCTGATCTCCCCTTTGGGATTCCCTCATTCTATAGCTGAAGCTGTGTGCACTCGTTAGAGAGCATCACCCCAATTGTGTTCTCTACAGAGTGGGAAGGGAAAAAAACACTCCACCCACTGTAATTCTTTTTTTGTTACTTGTTTTCTGGGATCGTCATATCATTGCTGACAAGAATGACTCATGAATGACTTCACTATGTGATTTTTTGGTTAAGAGAACTTTTTCCTTAGCTCTAGAAGAAATTAATCAATAGTTATGTATGGTTATAGCACAGTTGTTTAGCATCTTTACCCCGAACACAATAATTTTCTCCTCTAGCTGAACCCAGACCTATTGCTTTATTAGGTTGGTGCAAAAGTAATTGTGGTTTTTGCAGTTATTTTTAACCTTTTAAACCACAATTACTTTGGCACCAACCTAATAGTTTGGTAAAACTCTGTAGCTCCTGTGTGCCTAGCTATGTGTTAGGTGCTGTAGGGGAAGCCCCTGGGGTGACAGGCTCAGAGTCCAGTTGGAGAGACAAGGCACATACATAAACAGGAAAATAGTTTGAGATAGTTTTCAATAAAATGCAAAATCAAATAGTACACGTGTTAAGTTTTTCGGTGTGGGGAATAGGTCATAAGGGGCTTAGAAGGTGTAATGGAAAGTGTGTGTGCCTCAGAACTGTGGGCCATTCTCAAGTTAACTTGGAACTGCTTTTTCCTTACTGTCCAATAGGCGTAGTAAGAGCAGCCTCACAGGGTTGGGAGGATTCAATGAGGTAATGTGTCTAAAACACAAGCCTAGTGACTGATACATGGTAGGCATTAAACCAACGATAATTCCCTCCCTGGAGGAGCTAAGCCTGAAAGGTTGACTAGGATTGGGGGAGAGGAAGAGGGGAAGAACAGTGATGGGAGGGGAGGGATCGGAAGGGGGCAGGTCCCATGAGTATGTCAGTCTGGTGGGAGTAGAGGGTACATGGAAGAAGCAGTGAGAAGTAAAGCTAAAGTGACAGAGGTTTGGACTTTATGTAAAATAGATGTTACTATGGGAAGTGTTTGTAAGCCCTGTATACCGGTATGCATATATATAACTATATATATATATAAATATATATATATAGTTATATATAAAATATAAATATATGTATAAATGTATATATATGTAAAATACAAAAATATATATAAAAAGATATATATATATATATATATATATATATATATATATATATATCCTTTTGATACTCTGCAGTGTAGTGTGGTAGCTAAGAGCTTGGACTCTAGAGCCAGACTGCCTGTCTCTAAATGCCACCACTTAGTTTACTTCTTTGTGCCTTAGTTTCTTTTCTTTTTTTTCCAGTTGAGATAACATTGGTTAATAACATAAGTTTCACATGTACAACATTATAATTCAGCATCTGTATATACTACATCATGCTCAGCACCAAAAGTCTAGTTTCCATCCATCACATACAGTTGACCCCCTTTACCCATTTTGCTCACCCACTACCCCCCTTCCCCTCTGGTAACCACTGATCCGTTGTGTGTCTCTACGAAGTTTTTTTTTCTGTTTGTTTATTTTTTTTTAATGTTATGTTTTCACATATGAATGAAATCATACTGTATTTATCTTTTATGTCTGACTTGTTTCACTTAGTATGATACCCTCAAAATCCATCCATGTCACAGGTTTCACCTTTTTATGGCATGTGTACCACATCTTTACCCATTCATCTGTCAATGGATGTTCAGGTTATTTCCATGTCTTGGCTGTTGTAAACCATACTGTAGTGAACGCAGGTTTGCATAAATCTTTTCAAATTAGTTTTCGTTTTCTTTGGATAAATACTCAGAGTGGAATGGCTGGATCATATGGTAGTTCTATTCTTAATTTTTTGAGGAATCTCCACACTGTTTTCCACGGTGGCTGTACTAATTTGCATTCTCATCAACAGTGTATGAGGGTTCCCTTTTCTTTGCATCCTCTCCAACACTTACTTCTTTTTTTAAAAAAAAAACCTTTTATTTATTTTAAGTGTGTTTTTCCAGGACTCATTAGCTCCAAGTCAAGTAGTTGTTTCAATCTATTTGTGGAGGGCGCAGCTCACAGTGGCCCATGCAGGGATCGAACCGGCAACCTTGGTTTCATGAGCACCGCGCTCTAACCAACTGAGCTAACTGGCCGCCCCCAACAGTTAATTTCTTTTCTGTCTTTTTGATGATATTCTAACAGGTGTGAGGTGGTATCTCGTGGTTTTGATTTGCATTTTTCTGATAATTAGTGATGTTGAACATCTTTTTATTTGTCTGTTGGCCATCTGTATGTCTTCTTTGGAAAAAATGTCTGTTCAGATCCTCGGACCATTTTTTAATCGAGTTGTTTGTTTTTTGTTGTTGAGATATATGAGGTCTTTATATGTTTCTGATGTTAACCTCTTATCAGATGTATGCTTTGCAATATCTTTTTCCATTCTGTAGGTTGTCTTTCTATTTTGTTGATGATTTCCTTTGCTATGCAGAAGTTTTTTAGTTTGATGTAGTCCTATTTGTTTATTTTTGCTTTTGTTTTCCTTGCCTTTGGTGTTGAATCCACATAAACATTACTAAGGCCAATATCTGAAGGAATTTACTGCCTATATTTTGGTCTTTCATGTATTTTATGGTTTTTTTTTTTTTATGGCTTTAGGTCTTATGTTCAAGTTTTAACCCATTTTGAGTTAATTTTGTTTGTAACCCATTTTGAGTAAATTTTGTATGAGTTAATTTTAACCCATTTTGAGTTAATTTTTGTATGTTCAAGTTTTAACCCATTTTGAGTTAATTTTTGTATGTGGTTAATTTTGATAGTGGAATAAAACTTTATTCTTTTGCATGTGGCTGTCCATTTTCCCAACACCATTTATTGAAGAGACTTCCCTTTCTCCATTGTTTTTTCTTGGCTTCTTTGTCGTAAATTAGTTGTCCATTTATGTGTGGGTTTATTTCTGAGCTCTTGATTCCATTCCATTGATTGTGTATCTGTTTTTCTGCTAATACCATACAATTTTGGTTACTACAGCTTTGTACTATAGTTTGAAATCAGGGAGTGTGATATCTCTAGCTTTGTTCTTTTTTCTCAGGATTGCTTTGGCTATTTGGGGTATTTTGTAATTCCAAACAAATTTTAGGATTTTTTGTAAAAAATGCTGTTGGGATTTTGATAGGGATTGCCTTGAATCTGTAGATTGCTTTAGGTAGCATGGACATTTTAACAGTGTTAATTCTTCCTATCCATGAGCACAGAATATCTTTCCATTTCTTTGTGTCTTCTTCAATTTTTTTCAACAATGTCTTTTAGTTTTCAGTGTACCAGCCTTTTACCTCGTCAGTTTAATTTTATTCCTAGATATTTTATTTTTTTATTGCAATTATAAATTGTTTTCTTAATTTCTCTTTTTAATTTTTCATTGTTAGTATATAGAAATGCAACAGATTTTTGTATATTGATTTTATACTGTACAACTTTATTGTATTTGTTTTTTATTTCTAATAGTTTTTTGGTAGAGGTTTTAGGGTTTTCTATATATAAAATCATGGCATCCACAAGTAGTGACGACCTTACTTCTTCCTTTACAATTTGGATGCCTTCTTTTTCTTTTTCTTTTTCTTTTTCTTTATTGCTCTAGCTAGGACTTCTAATACTATGTTGAACACCATAATGGGCATCCTTGTCTTGTTCCTGATATTAGAGGAAAAGCTTTCAGTTTTTCACTGTTCAGTATGATGTTATCTATGGGATTGTCACATATGGCCTTTATTTGTTGAGGTATTTTCCTTCTATACCCATTTTATTGAGAGTTTTCTTTTTTTTTTTGTTATCATAAATGGATATTAAATCTTGTCAAATGCATTTTCTGCATCTATTGAGATGATCATATGATTTTTATCCTTCATTTTGTTCCTGTATTGTGTCACGTTGATTGATTTGTGGATATTGAACCATCCTTGCATCCCTGGTATAAATACCACGTGATCATGGTGTATGATCTTTTTAATGTGTTGTATTCAGTTTGCTAATATTTTATTAAGGATATTTTATTAAGTATATCTATGTTCATCAGAGATATTGACCTGTAATTTTGTTTTTTTGTGTTGTCCTGTCTGGTTTTGGTATCAGGGTAATGTTGGCCTTGTAAAATGAATTAGGAAGCATTCCCTCCTCTTCATTTTTTTTTTCTTTTTTGAAGAGCTTAAGAAGGATATGTATTAAATCGTTGAATGTTTGGTAGAATTCACTAGTGAAGCTGTCTGCTCCCAGATTTTTGTTTTTTGGGAAATTTTGGATTAGCATTTTAATCTCCTTACTAGTGATTGGTGTCTTTTAAGAATGATTCCAAGAATTTACTCATTTCGTCTAGATTTTCTGACTTGTCCTATAGCTGTTTATAGTAGTCTCTTATGGTCCTTTGTATTTCTGTAGTATCTGTTGTAACCTCTCTTTTGTTTCTGATTTTATTTGAGTCTTCTGTCTTTTTTCCTTAGTGAGTCTAGCTAAAGATTTGTCTTTTTATCTTTTCAAAGAACCAGCTCTTAGTTTCATTGATCTTTTGTCTTTTTAGTCTCTATTTACTTATGTTCTGATTTTTATTATTTTCTTCCTTCTATGGACTTTGGGCTTCATTTGTTCTTTTTTTCTAGTTCCTTTAGGTGTAAGGTTAGATTATTTATTTGAGATTTTTCTTATTTCTTGAGATAGGTCTGTATTACCATAAACTTCTCTCTTAGTATCAATTTTTCTGCATCCCATAGATTTTGGTATGTCCTAATTTTATTTGTCACCATGTATTTTTAATTTGTTTTTTGATTTCCCTATTGACCCAATAGTTGTTCGGGACCATGTTATTTAGTAGTTGTTCAGGACCATGTTATTTAATCTCTATAAAATCACACATATTTGTGATTTTTCTAGTTTTCTTCTTGTAGTTGGTTTTTACTTTCACACTGTTGTGGTCAGAAAAGATGCTTGATATAATTTCAATCTTCTTAAATTTATTGAGACTTGTTTTGTGTCCCAACATATGGTCTATCCTTGAGACTGTTCTTTATGCACTTGAGAAGAATGTGTATTCTGTTGCTTTTGGATGCAGTGTCCTACATGCCTACATGTATCTATTAAATTCATCTGGTCTAACATATCATTTAAGGTCACTGTTTCCTTATTTACTTAATGTCTAGATGATTTATCCATTGATGTAAGTGGAGTGTCAAAGTCCCCTACTGTTCTCATTTTGCTGTCAATTTTTTCCTTGAGATCTGTTAATAGTTGTTTATATACCTTGGTGCACCTATTTCTGGTTCATATGTATTGATAAATGTTACTGTTCTTGATGGATTGCTCCCTTTTACAAGGTGTGATCAAACAATATGGTCAATGCTTAAATAAAAAAAAAAATACAGTAAAAGACATATTGCCATTAATCCCCCTAAAAATACACCTCTTTGCTTCAAACACACTTATCCCATCATTCTTGCTACTTTCTGAAGCAGTTCTGTAAGTCCTCTTTAATGAATGTCTTTAGTTGTGCTCTCGAGGCTGCCTTGATGTCCTGAATCATTTTGGGGAAGAGCCAGAAGTCGCACAGTGCCATATCTGGTAAATACGCGTAAGGTGGATGAGGACACACCATAATGTCTTTATTTGACAGAAATTGTATACCAGAAGTGATGTGTGACATGGAACATTGTCATGATGGGGGATGATTTACAACACACTTTAAAACATACCTTCTCTCAACCGTAGCTCACACCAACTGACTGCACTGAACAAGTTGAAACTTGTCACACACTGTTACTGTTTGATGTGGCGCTTCCCATATTGAAGATCCCTGCCTTTCCATTGGATGGCACTTGACAGCACCATTCACTGTATTTTGTGATCACAATGGAAAGGCTCCTTGCCACACATTGCTTCTGGTATGGCAATTTCTGTCAAATAAAAACATTACCGTGTATCCTCATCCACCTTATTCACTGTATCTGGCACTGTGCAACTTCTGGCTTTTCCCCAAAGTCGAAATGATTCAGGACATCGAGGCAGCCATGACACCACAACTAAAGATACTCACAAAAGAGAACTTCCAGAACTGCTTCAGAAAGTGGCAAGAACGATGGGATAAGTGTGTACGAAGCAAAGGGGATTAATGACAATGTGTCTTTTCTTGTAATAAATGTTTTTAAAATTTAAACAGCCACCATATATATATTTTTTTATCACACTTCATATCATTATTTAATGTCCATCTTTGTCTCTTGTTACCTTTTTGGGGTTTAAGTCTATTTTCTCTGATATAAGTATGTCTACACCCATTTTCTGCTTGGAGTATCATCTTCCCTCCTTTATTTTGAGTGTATGTTTGTCTTTAGAGCTGAGTTGCGTCTCTGGCAGGCAGCATATAGTTTGGTCTTGTTTTTTAATCCATCCAACCACTCTGTGCCTTTTGATTGGTGAGTTTATTCCATTCACATTTAGGGTAATTATTGATATATGAGGGCTTACTACTATCATTTTATCTTTTGTTTTCTATTTTTCTCTATATCTCCATTATTTCTTTTCTCTTGTTTTTCTGTCTGCCATTTTACTTTGGTGGTTTTCTGTGATTTTTTTTTTCCAGTTTTTTTTTTATGTTTCGTGTCTCTGCTCTTGATTTTTGTTTTGTGGTTAGCATGCAGTTTGTATAAAACATGTTATAGATAAAATTGTTCTTTTTCTGATGATAGAGTCTTCATTTGCCTATACACGTTCTGTCTTTTTCCTCTGTCCCTTTTATGTTTTTGTTGTTACATACTGCCCCTTTTTATGTTGTGAGTTTGTTACCCAATTGAAGATAGCTACTTCAAATAACTATAGATAAGTTATTTTTAAATGTGTTTTCCCTTTAACCTTTATGCTAAATTTTAGTGATTAACAGCCAATTCTGAAATAGCTGTGCAATTTTCTGATTCTGCCTGTCCATTTTTCATTGTACTCAGGTTTTGTATACTTTCATTTCTTTGGTGGAAGAGCTCTTTCCAACACTTCTTGTAAGGCAGGTCTAGTGGTGGTGAACTCCCTCACCTTTTGTTTGTCAGGGAAAGTATTTCTCATATCTGAATGGTAACTTTACTGGGTACAGTATTTCTGGCTGGTGGTTTTCATCTTTCAATATTTTGAATATGTCATTCTACTCTCTCCTGGCCTGTCGCGTTTCAGTTGAGAAATTTGCTGATAGCCTAATGGAGATATCTTTGGAGTTACTGTCTTTTTTCCCCTGGCTGACGTTAAAATTTATTCTTTATGATTGACTTTTGACAATTTTATTGTCAAATAAATATTGTCTTTTGAGAAGTTTCTTTTGTGTTGAGATAATTAGGCATTCTGTTAGCTTTGTGGATTTGTATATCCAGTTCTTTCCCCTAGTTTGGGAAAGTTATTACTTCTTTAAATAAGCTTCTCCCTCTCTTCTCCTTCTGTGATTCCCATTATCCTTATGTTGCTTTTACTAACTGAGTTGGATAGTTTTCGTAGAGTTTTCATTTTTTTTTTTTTTTACGATCTTATTCTCTCTCCTATTCCACCATTTCTAGATATCTACCTTTGTGCTTGCAGTTCTCTCTTTCATATGGTCTACTCTATTTCCAATGCTTTCTGATACATTCTTCATCTCATTTATTGAGTTCTTCAGTCCCAGGATTTTTGTTTTGTTCTTTTTTAGAATTTCAATCTTTCTGATGAAGTAGTTCCTCTGTTCATTAATTTATTCCTGAGCTCACTGTTTGCTGTGGTATTTATCCATTAAAAAAATATGCAGCGATGCTTTTCCTCTGATGGCACTGTTTGCTGTGGTATTGCTGCATTTCTCTCACCAGAACTCAAGTTCTTGGACAAGGTTGTCCAACAAGGTTGCCTTTCTGAATTATCTTGAAGTGCATTGAGGTTTTTCATGACAGCTATTTGAATTCTCTGTTAGATTGCAATCTTTCTTGATTTTAAGTTTAGCTTCTGGAGCATTGTCATTTTCCTTTTTGTGATACTGTGTTACTGTAATTTTTCATGGTGCTTGATGAATAATTCATTTACTGGCACCTCTGGAGTAGTGCACATTTTTTCTGAGTCGCCCCTAGTTCTCTTTGAGAGCTAGTGCTTTCCATCCCCTACTGCCTCTGCCAGTGGCATTGTTGGTGCCCTTGTTGCTGTTGCTTATGCCTCAAAGTTCACTGGTTCCTTGCTGCTCTCAGTGTCGCTGAGTCACAGGTGCCACCACTGTTCCTGGAGCCTTGGGTCTCGGCTGCTGCAGAGGTTCCTGGAGTCTCTGATCTCAGGAGCAGCTGTGTTTACCAGAGCCTGCAGTCTTGGGAACAATGCCTTAGTTTCTTGATTTGAAAAATGGAGATAATAATGATACGTTATAGGGTTGTTGTGAGAATGGATGTGATAACAAATAGAAAGTGCTTAGAATGGTGCCTGTCACATAGTGAGACATAAATGGTAGCTGCTGTTATTTAAATGAGACAGAACTTTTATAAAACCGTGTATGTCCTTACTGATGAACTCTGATAATTAAAACAAAAAAGTCAATCCACTAACTGAGGGATTGACATCTGCACTTTGAAGACCTCTGGTATAGGTAGTGAAGAATCATCAGCATAGTGAGCAAGGTGAGGCCTGCATAAAGCAGTGGTAAACAAGCTCTGATTGGGAGGAGCAGGATGAATTACAGGGAGGAGAACTGGCAATGCTCTTGAGATAGGGTGTGTCCATGTTAAATCATCTAGTGTAATACATTTGTTATGTTTGGAGGGAATTCCTGGTAGGTTTAGGCAGTAGAAGTGTAGGAATTGGGCAACCTTGTTAAAGAACTTGAGTTCTGGTGAGGGAAATGCAGCAATACCACAGCAAACAGTGCTGTCATAGGAAAAGCATTGCTGCATATTGTTTGAGTGGATAAATGGTGATCACTGAGAACTGTAGGAGGTCAGCAGTTCCCCTCAGAGGAGGCATTACATGGTTTGGGCTTGAAGGTAGCGTAGGATTTGCTCATCTGGGGGGACTGCATTGAGGTCAGAATGGGTATAGTGTATGATCAAGTTAGTACCCAAACTTCAACCCAGTTTTTGTATTCCAGAGCAGCACTCCTTAAATGGCCATATAATATCTAGACTGCACGTGGCAGTCTTCTTATGTGGGCTGCATAAGTAGCCTTCTTTTCCTAAGCAGAGTGGTCTGTGGTGCTCAGGTGGCACATTGCCAGCTTCTTTGCAGATTTCCAAATCCCACAAGGGCCAGGCTGAGCTGGCAGCTACTCTCTTTTATTTGGATAGCGCTTCAGGGAAGGGCCTGAGGACCTGCTCCCCTATACTTCTTTCTAGTGCTGTGTGTCTAGGCTGGGCCTGGCTGGGACATGAGTTTGCTGATGGGTGGTCAGGGTAGCAAGGACTACTGGGTTTGGGGCTTCCACTGAGTGGACCGTGCTTTGGTGGGAGCTGTTTGTTTTGCTTTGTGTTTGTGCACCATTAAAGGACTTTTGTCTTCATCTTTGGCCAACTCAAGGTTAAATCACTAAAGGTTGCCTTTGAACTGGATCATTTCTCATTTTGGCTGGCTTTAAATATTAAGACCATTAATGGTAGTATCCACCAGCTGAGCTCTTTGTAAGAGAAGGTGGCTCTGGCTACTGTGGAAGCAAGTTTGCAGGCAGGAAGCAGAAGTGTGTGAGGGCAAGATAGAGAAGTGTCTAGTAGTCTCAAGCTTATGCTCAGAACTTTGGGTCTGTTTTGAGTATAGGGTAGAGCTAGGTCCATTATAGAGTTTGACGGACTTTACCAGGAGCACATGCTTCAGGGGGTAATGTCTTTTTTGAAGCAACCAGGGCTATAGCATATTTCTTTCATCCCAAGGCAACTCCTGTTATGAACCCGCACTCTTTAGTCTGCTCTTAGAGACCTCTTCAGCCCTGCCTGTGCAGGCTCAGCATTCTAGCTTTCAGATGTTCCATGTTCCCTAATGCCAAGCCTATAGCATGTTTTCTGGGAAGCCTTTTCCTGACCCTTAAGGGAAAACGAATCATCTTGCTTCCACAGAGCTTGGTATATCTCCCTTGATTGTAGCTCTTTCCTTGTGTCCTGATTGCCTGTCTTCTCTACTAGAAGGTTAGTTTTTTGTTTTTTTTTGTTTTTTTCTGGTAAAGCTGTTGTGCTTTAATAAAAAAAGATTATTTACTGGTGAACATAGCTTTTTCCAAAGGAGCCATAGGCCAGTTCAAAGTTCCCCCCAAAATAAAAATCTTCTGGAATAGCTGGAAAAATATACCAGAGAACAAATACAACTTTCCTTCATTTCTCCTCTCCATATATCTCCCATGGTCATATTAGTAAGACTTAAGAAAATAAGTGATTATACACGCGCGCGCGCACACACACACACACACACACACATACACATACACACACAGGGTGTCAAAAAAATGTATACAAATTTTAAGAAAGGGAAAAAAACTGTATTGAAATTGTAATAGAGTAGTACCTCGGTTTTCGAATGTCTCTGTTGACGAACATTTCGGTTTACGAATGCCGTAAACCCAAAAGTAAATGCTTTGGTTTTCGAACATACCTTGGAAGTCGAACATGTCAAGTGGCTTCCGCTGAGTGCAAGATCCTGAGACCTAGCTGTGGGCTGTTTTTGAACGTTTCAGAACTCCTCCCGGAACGGATTACTTTTGAAAACCAAGGTACCACTGTACTCAATATGTACTGATAACAAAAGATGAATACAAGTCACGTTTGACTTCTGTAATTATAAGAGGTGCTCAAAGTGGTTACTATCAGTGTAATTTTAATACAGTTTTTTCCTTTCTTAAAATGTGAATACATTTTTTTGATATCCTCTGTGTATATATGTGTGTGTATCTATATATAAAGTTCACATATGCAATAGAAGCAGATGAGTTAGTAAAAAAATGGCTTTATCTTTAACAATGAAGTGCAAGCTAAAAGGTAAGCTTTTTGAAAGCAAAGGCTTTTGTTTTTCAATTATGTGGCTCTAGCAGTTATATAAAAAATAAACATCAATAATGAAAAATGAATTAATGAGTTAATGGTGGATTTTCAGTACTTTTCCTTATTTGGAGTTCAAGGCCCACTGAGTGGATCTGCTGGATAAACCTCAGACTGGGGCCAAATTTGATTGATGTCTGCTGTACAGACTTAAGATCGTATGAAATGTTCTCCCCTCATAGAGTGTTTTTCCCTGGCCATTTCTTTTTCTGCATTCCTCTCATTTCCTTAATTGCCATTTAAAGATCTGTATGCTGAGAATGAGCTGGTGGAAGGGAATGTTTCCCTAAGGACATGGTGTCTAATGGCAGTGAGGCTTTGTGGTTGATCAACTCACTGATTGAATCACTGACTTTGAGGCACCAAGGGAGGGAAACATGGGTATATGTAAGCAGAGTTTAAGAGCTCCGTGTACGTGTATAGTGCGGGATTGAGGTGGGGATTCGGAATGGGAGTGATGAGAAGATGAAAAGAGAATGATCAGAGAAATCCAGAGCTCTAACTCTACCTCAGTACCACGTTTTGGATTTTTCCTTTTTGTGATCTCGAGTCAGAGTAGTCTAGTAGAAGAACAGAAGTCAAGAGACTTAACTTTCTTCTGCCACCATCTCACTGGGCCACCTAGGTCAAATCATTGCTGCTCTATTGGTCTCACGTTCCTCGTTTGTCAGCTGGTATCAGGACTGTCTGTCCTGCCTGACTCCCTTTACTGTCGTGAGACTGGTGAGAGGTTGCATGAGAAAGCAGAACAGAGGTAATGGTGCCTGATCAGAGTGGGAGAAGAGAACAGTGGCTCTGGTCACTGTCCCATCTTTCTCACCCGAGTCTTCCTGTCTCTGGAGAAATCAGTGATTGCAGCCCAGTCCTTGATGCTCAGGTTCCTTTGACCTTTCTGTTCTTTCCAGCCTCTAGATAGTCCCTCTTCACTATATATAATGTGGGTGACCCTGTAAGGCCAATTGTCCCAGTAAGACTCTCCGCTGCCTCTGACTTCCCTTTATCAGAGCACTCACCGGGCTGTCTTGCCATTATCTTTTTGTAGGTAGATATTAAGAATATAGGCTTTAGAGTCAAGTTGCCTGGGTTTAAATTTTTACTTTTACAACTCACTGGCTGTGTGCCCTTAAGCAAGTTACTTAATCTCTCTGTGCTTTAGTTTCCTATCTGTAAAATATGGAGAATAATAGCAACTGCCTCACTGAGTTACTGTGAGAATTAAATGAGGCAACATATATGGAAAGCTTAGAATAGTGCCTGGCACATGGTAAACATTCAAATGTTATATATTATTATAATTATTACTTAATGGTCTCATCCCTAATTGGAACTCATACATAGGCCAGGGACCATGTCTATTTCCTCATTGTATCTCTAGACCTTAGCACAGGGTTGGAGCAGCAGGCACTTGCTAAGGATTTCTTAAATGAAATTTAAGTTTGAATACTAAATCTGCTGTATGCAGATAATAACTTTGTGACTGTGCCCAGGAGACTTGTCTTCTCTAAGCCCCTGTTTCCATATCTGTTAAATGGGAATCATAATCTTTTTTTTTGCAGAGCTGGTGTGAGGGTTGAGTATGTATGAAATTCTAGGTGTTGTGTAAATATAATTCCCCTCCATTGTGCTAGCTTTGTGGCATGCGGGGGCATACTGTAGTACCCTGTAGTGGCCTGCTGATCCCTGAGTTGCTTCTGAGGTGATGTTTTCTGGATGTTTGGGCTTAGGACAGAAGAAAGAAGCAGGATTTTAGGATTTCCCTTAGCATTTCTAGCCTTTTCTGTCTGCCTGCCCTACTTGTCCTTCCTTGAATTCTAAGTTCCTAGAATAGCCAGAATATTTTTCTGACTCTTAGTTTTCCAAAGTATCTTAATCAACCAGAGCACTTTTGTTTTGGCTCCTTTAAGTGTGCTCTGTTTGGACCTTGTCATTATTCATTAGCTGTTAGTATATCCTGCTTATTTTCAGTTTCCTGACCTGTTGTACTTTTTCCAAGGCCAAAACAGCATCCACAGCATATGAGGTAAATCACTTTATCTGATTAACTTTAACCAGTGGGACGCACACTGGCCTCTAAGGTAGGAGACCTGAATTCCATTGCCGGCTCTGCCACTGTCTAGCTGTGTGACCTTAGGTAAGCCTCTTTCCGTCTCTGAGTCTCAGGCTTCTAATCATTAAAATGAAGGATTTGAACCAAGGAAGTGGTTTCTAAAGGTCCTTAAATTCTGAGTGTGAGTTTCAACAAGCCATTTTTTTGGTGGTGGTGGTGGTGGGGGCAGTACTTCGCTTTCTCCTCTGTAAAGTTCAGATTGGACTGAATAATTTATAAAGTCTCTCTTAGGCCTGAATATTTTCTCCTCGTTCTTTTTTTTCTTCTGTCTTGTATTGCTTTCTGGAGCATTTCTGTGACAGTTAGCAGCTGTGGACAGGAAACCCTTGAACACTTCTGACTTGGCAAAGGTCGTTGCTCCCTCTGAGCCTCTTCCCAGCCCATTTCCTGTGTTTACAGCGTTTGGGTTTTTCACTTAGTGACAGCCCTGATAGGTCATACTCCACTTCTCTCTCCATTGCCTGGTGCAGGGTAAACCACAATGAGCACCAATTTGGGAGTTGGGGGACAGAGTTTCAGCCTCCACTCAGCTGTGTAACCTTAGGCAAGTGACCTCCCCTCTCAGCGTTCAATGTCCTCATCTGTAAAACCAGAGAGTTTTAACTAGTGAGTCTTTCTGAAATTATAGGATATGAATGTTTGCCTCCCGTTTATTCCCCCTGAAGGACCCTCTGTTTAGCCCATTTCTTCTACATATTCCACCCTGGAAGGGACTCAGGAAAGCTCCCTTTGCATTTCCTATAGGGGAAAAAAATAAGAGAAAGAAAGGAAGTCAAACAGCTATCTCAGGCCCAGCCAGATTGGCAGCAGGGAGAAATTGAGGTGGGGAGCTGGTGTGACCGAATTGACCAACAAATTAACCGTTTGGTTGGTAACCAGGTGGACACCAATATGCATTTATTCTTATTAAGGCTCTGGAGACAGACAGTATCCCAGTTCCAGCCCTACTTTCGTCATTTATGTGACTTGATCAAGTCACTTAGTGTATCCGGGCCTCAGTTTCCTCCTCTTATATTAAGGATAGTAAAAGTATTGACCTCACAAAGTTGTCTAATAGAGGAGACAACATATGTAGAAATGCCAGCATAGTTCCTGACATGTTCATCCTCTTGTTCTCTCTTAGACATTTACAGTGTACTTGATTCTATTCTTGTGGAGATAGCAGGAGGACACTGAAGTCCCACTCCAGAGGAGCTAACAGGCCAGCTGGAGACAGAATTCAGTTATGGTTAGAAGAAACCTTATGAGGTGGTACCTCACCCAGACTGGGCGCAGTGCTCTGATGTCAGAGGGGAAGACGCACAGGGCCTGCAGTGGTTAATGAAGGTTTCGTGGTGGATATCGGGCTTTCCTTGGGCCGTGAAGGGTCAGCAAGTCTTAAACATGAGGAACTGGAGGGAGAGTCCTTCTAGGTACCCACCTACCCTTTGTCAAGCTCTGGTGCTTTGTACAGGTCAATTTCACATGTCTCTTCCCTCTCTCTTCATCTAGGTAGTTATTATACAAGGGATTTATCCTTTTTCTTCTTAAAATTTAAGAGAAAACAATTTTAAGACAAGGGGAAAACATAACATTTATTCAGAGCAAACTAATTTTACTTTAATTAATGGGCCAGGTAGTTTGCTTGTGTAATCTTAAATATTTAGAAAATTGTATTATTATGCCACATTTTACAGATGAAGAAACAGTGCCTCCAAAAGATTAAGCAACTTTTTCATCTCAATATGAACAAGTTATAATGACAAATCAAAGGAGCCCTACATAATAATTGAGTACAGCTTAAGCCCGTTTAGAAGATATGTATAATTTAGCAGTTCTCATTTTTTTTGTGTGTGTTTATTCACCTAAGTTCTCCTTAATCTGTAATAGTCAGAGTCTTTCTGTGCTTATCTTCCAGAGATGGCAATCTTATTCCTGGCTCCTACCTGTACTTACCTCCTGCTGTTAGCAGTAATTCCCAATTCTCTAGACCCTCAGTTCTACCTTCAACTTTGATTCTACCTTCCTACCAACCTTAGATCCCTTAATTCTTTCCCCAAATATTTACCAAGCACCTCGTATATGCCAGAGATGGATACAAATACCAGTTCTTACTTGGATCTTTCAGTGTAGTGTCTAGATAGACAATTACAACAAAACAACTAGGTAGTAATTGAATGCTTACTGTGTGCCATGCTCTATTTGAAGTACTTTATATGTATTAACTCATCTCATTCTTACAACTCTATGAGGTTGGTACTGTTTTCTCCTTATTTTAAAGATAATGAAATGGAGGCATAGAGAGGTTAAGTAATTGGTCTAAGTTGTGATAGAGAGAAGCAGAGGGAAGAGGAGAGGATAGAAGAGCGGCTCCTAATTTAACCCTGGGAGTCATTGTAAAGAAGACGTCCTGGAGGAATTAGAAAAAGCCTGAGTAGAATCTTGAAACGTGAGTAGGAATTAGTCAGGTGTAGAATGGGGCAAGGACACTGCAGGCAAAAGGAGCATCATGTATGTGCAAAGCCACACAGTGAGCCTTGTGTATTTATGGCGTTGCAAGTAGTGTAGTGTGGTGGGAGTGTAGGGTGTGTGTCATTGAGTGAGTGATGTGGGGTAAGGCTAGCGAGTGTGGTGGGGACCACCTCTTGAAAAGCCTTGAATGCTTTGCTACATTATATTCACTGGACAGCCCAGCGATTCCTGATCTTAGGGATCTGAAGCTCTGAAAGGGGGCCTTGAAGAGTATCTCATGAATCCATATTATTTCCTCAATCACTTTTTAATCAGTGGATACTAGAAGTACAACTATTATTACCTGGAGCTTTTCTGAATTCCTCATTGAGAAAAGCTAGGAATCACTGTTGTAGGACTTTGGGAGTCCTGCAAAGGATTTTTTTTTTAATTAATATTTTTTGTTGAGATAATTGTAGATTTTACATGCAGTTTTAAGAAATAATACAGAGGGATCACCCGGAAACTATGCAAAGTTTCTCCCGCAGTACCATTTTGAAAAATTAGTAGAATATCACAACCAGAATATTGACATTGACAAAATCCACCAATCTTGTTCAGATTTCCCAGTTTTACTTGTACTCGTGTGTGTGTGTGTGTGTGTGTGTGTGCAGACACATGTAAGTTCTGTTCTAACACACAAGATCCTTTATGTTGTGCTTTTATAACCACACCCTTCCCTCTTATTCCCTTCCCTGTCCCTAACATTTCTAAAATTTTGTTCTTTCGAAAATGTTATATAAATAAAATCATAATGCATGTAACTTTTTGGAATTGACTTTTTTTTTGCTTAGCATAATTTCCTGGAAATTCATCCAAGTAGTTATATGTATCATTACTTTGTTCCTTTTTATTGCTAAGTAGTATTTCATTGTATATAAGTACCAGAGTTGAACCATTCACCTATTGAATGGACATATGGACTGATTCCAGTTTTTGGCTATTACACATAAAGCTTCAATGAACATTTGTGTACAGGTTTTTGTGTGAACCTGTGAAATATTTTACACAGGAGAGTGGTCTAGTCAGATTTGAATTGTAGAAAAATTACACTGCTTTGCTAGAGGGTGAATTTGAGAGAAACCAGAACAGAACAGAGACAGGGAAGATCAGTGAGGAAATCAGTTATAGAAACCCAGGCAAGAAATACTGAGACGTGAACTCTGATCTCTGGGAGCTGGAATACGCTTTGCCATAGAGGCCTTTTCTCAGGAGTCACATCAGGCTTGTGCATATGAGGGAGCAGGACTGGGGAGCCTGGGCTGTAAGGAGGCTCAGTCACACTTCATTCTGGATAGTCAGTTCCCATTCAGGGGCTGCGCTCTGCTACCATAGCTGCCAAGTGCATTAAGTAAGGAAGGGCTGCCGTCTTAGTTCTTAGAATGATCATCCTGACTGCAAGGTTTTTCAGTAGAGGTCCTTGGTTATCTTCTCTGAAGAAGAGAAGAAGGGGGGCCAGTTGACTTTCTTGTATTGTTTGTTTGAGGCTTATGTGGGACAGAAAGGTGATGAGAAGCTCTCTCCTAGTTCTGGTCTCTTTTGGAGCCCAGGCATGTGTTCGCTGGTCAGCCAGCCAGTAGTGGGCCTGGGAAGCTTGAGGACGACCTCTTGTTGCTATAGAAACTGGAATTCACATTATTTTTACCCCATGCGGTGGTGTGCCTGGCTCCTCAGTGTTTATATCTTCAGGCGTTTATCACTGTGCTCTTGGGGCTGCTGTGATCAAGACTGATTGTTGGGAGCCAGCCCCACTTCTGAACCCAGAAGGATATAATCCCTAGAGGGTCCACTAGTGTGTTGGGCACCTCCCCTGGGCACTGTGTAAAGTCCCCATTATCTGGGCAAGGCGTGGGTGCCCATCTCAACACTTTCAGGAAACTTTCCCCAGCAGAAACCTGTTTTGAGTTGTCTCTAATTATTTTTTTGGCCATCTCAGACCCTGACAAGTGCTGGCCAGAATACAAGAATGTTTGGGTCAGGAGCCAGGTCAGAGAATTTGGGGTAGCTTTTGAACAAGTGTGTGTTGATTTAATTTCTCTGAGGCTGTCAGACTTCTTGGCACAGATACCTTTAGAATGTAAAAACCAGTGGAGTGTGGGACCCCAAAGCTGAGAAAGCAAATCTTCAAAATCCGTACGCAGCTTTCAGTTACTTGTCCCTTGACCAGGTATTGTGTTGCCTGGCACTGGGCCAGACACAGGGGACACCAGAGAAATCAGCCTTCTCTTGCTGTGACTGGGAAGATAAGACTTACAGGTAAAGGAGAGAATAGAGAACCGACAAATGAACTACTGATGCTTTTATAGGGCTTTACTGTTTTTCACAGGACTTTACTGATTTTTCAGATGAGCAAATTAATCCCTAGCAGTAGTCAGCACATAGGAAAGTTGGAATTCACCACTTCTACAGTTCAGCATATATTTTAATAATTAGGGGGACCCTGGAGGCCAGAGAAGTATCTTTTCTTTGTATTCCCACTGCCTTTGGCTAGTTCAGCTAGCTACTTCAATGTTCAGCAAATAGCTGTTTTATAATCATAAATGAGTGTTGACATGGCAGCATGTGAACACTGAACTGGGGGTCAGACACTTTTAATTCAGTCAGAAAGGTCATACAAGGTCTGACAAGTTTGAGAACTCATCCTAGAAATAGTGTTACATACCTCATTGCTGAATATCACTACAGTCACCTTTGAAGTACTCCCCTTGGGAAGCTATGCACTGACTCCAGCACCTAGTTCACCCTTCAAAGCAGTTTTGGAACTCTTTCTGGAATGGCCATCAGAGCTGTCGTCGTATTACCCTTGATGTCCTGAATGTCATCAAAATGTCTTCCTTTCAATACTTCCTTTATCTTCGGGTAAAGAAAGACGTCACTGGGGGCCAGATCAGGTGAGTAGGGAGGGTGTTCCAATACAGTTATTTGTTTACTGGCTAAAAACTCCCTCACAGACTGTGCTGTGTGAGCTGGCGCATTGTCGTGATGCAAGAGCCATGAATTGTTGGCGAAAAGTTCAGGTCGTCTAACTTTTTCACGCAGCCTTTTCAACACTTCCAAATAGTAAACTTGGTTAACTTTTGTCCAGTTGGTACAAATTCATAATGACTAATCCCTCTGATATCAAAAAAGGCTAGCAATATTGCTGTAACAAATTCGCCAACTTAATTGTCAGACTTTGTAGAAGTAAAGGGCAGGCAAATTGGCTGTTAAGCAGATGGACAAGAATCTAGGGACCTGCAGGAGACCCAGGACTCAGAATAGCCAGAAGACCCCTGCACCAGAAGCCTGCGTTTTTGAGGTCATGGCCTGCTTGGTGAGGACTAACCGGGTATCAGCCATCTCCTTCTGGAAGGAGGCTTCTTGTGAGATCAAAATTTGAAGAAAAGAATATTGAGAGGAGGAAGAAGGTAGAAATGGGACACAAGAGGTGTGACTGACTGTCCCCCGTCCCCACCCCCTGCATCTCTTCTACCTGACGGTTAGGTTTCATATGCTTACACAGCAGCATATTCCTTTGCTCCTTTTGCTTCTCCCAGCAGAATATACCAGGGACTCAGTAGTCCTTCTTTTGTATCTTTTTAGCTTTGTTTCTAGTCCTAATGAGGAAGAGGCCTTTGGCTAGTGCTGGACACTGAAGAAGTTAAGGCAAAACCAGGAAGTTCCATTTTATCCTGCTTGGTATGGCACAAGCCCAGTTAGGACTTCTGTGTTTGCTCTTAATAGACAAAAAGTACCTGCTGGAACCTGCCCCTATTTTTTTCTGTTTTTGAAATTTTGTTATTTTTTGTTATTATTTTTTATTTTTTTATTAAAGTTTATTGGGGTGACAATGGTTAGTAAAGTTACATAGGTTTTAACTGTACAATTCTGTAATATGTCGTCTATATATCACATGGTGGGAACCTTGGGGAGAAAGAATTAGTATTTCAAGGAAGCCCTCTTGCACAGGCTTATCTGGATCTCCCAAATGTAGCCTTGCTACAGGACGTGGCATGAGTGTGGCTTCTAATCTGGTTGTGCTGGCCAGCCTAGGGCAAAACAATCCCATTTGATGGGCTCAGTTTTCTTCTCTAGTTGTAATGTGAGCAGTGACCCTTCATACCCTGCAAAGCCCCTCCAACTCTGCCATTCAAAGGCTGAGTACAATGAGGGATCCTGATATCCGTTAGTCCCACTCTATGCCTGTAGCTTTTGCAAGACTGGTTAAGAAGAATGCTTTGTCTTTGGGTCCTTTATTAAATTAAACCGTGTGAAATGCTGTGCTTCTTTCTCTTGGACTTGCTTTGCTTGAGTTGCTCTCCCTTCTGCCCCCACTGTCTTCTACCTGTTGTTCAGACTGTGGTATTTCCTGCTACTCTGGTCTCCTGCTCCTTACCATATTCTACTTTGCATCTTTGTAATTCATACTGTGCTCATTCTTGTACTTTTGTGGGCAACGACTGTATTTTTCATCTGTTTGAATTTGCTCCTTCATGCAACAAGTTCTTCTGGTCATTCATTTGTTCATTCAACAAACGTTTATTGAAGCCCAATGGTTATGTTAGGGACTTTGCTAGGTGCTAGGTGTTGTCCACAAGCCAGGATTCAGCCATAAAGAAGACAGCCATGGTTCCTGCTACTATGGAGCTTACAGCTTATTGGAGAAGACAGACATTAAGCGAATTATCACACAAATAATTACAATTGTGAAAAGTATTATAAATGAAAAACATAGGGTGCTTTGGAGAATGAGTAGTGTAGACCTAAACCAGTTAGGGAGGGTAGATGAGTCGAGGATTTTAAAGAATTTAAACTGAGACCAGCAGCATGAGTCTGAGTTTACAGATCAAGAAGGAATAAAGAGCCTTCCACATAAAAGGGATTCTAGGTGGTTCTCAACTTGGGCTGCACATCAGCATCACCAGAGAAATATAAGAGAGCAGATGAAGCGATTGGACTGGGGCTTCATACTGACTCTTACTGTTGGGAGCATAAGTGATACAACTACTTTGGAAAACACTTTCACACTTACTTAAAAAGTTAAACATACCCATATCATATGACCTAGCAGTTCCACTAGTGGAACTCAAGATAAAAGTGAGAACCTATTTTCACTAAAGAAAAATGAAAACATTTTTCCACGCAAAGGCTTGTACAGGAATGCTCATAGCACTTTATTTGTAATAGCTGAAAACTGGTCACTGGATAAATAATGATGGTATATTCTTTCATTGGACTATTACTCAGCAATAAAATGGAGGAAACTACTGATACACGTGACAACATGGTTTAATCTCAAATCATGCTGAGCAAAAGAAGCCAGACACAAAAGAGAACATACCGATGATTCCATTTATTTGAAGTTCTAGAACAGGCAAAATTGATTTGTAATGATGAAAGTCAGATCAGTGGTTGTGTAGGGTGGGAGATGAGGGTTGGATCAAGTGGGAACAATTCGGAGTGAGGAAACAGTCTGTATTTTGATTGGGGTGGTGGTTATGGAAGTACATATGTTTGTCAAACAGATTGAACTGTATACTTAAAATCGGAGCATTTTATTACGTGCAATTATACCTTAAAAATATCCATGCTCCGGGGGCAGCCGGTTAGCTCAGTTGGTTAGAATGTGGTGCTCTTAACAACAAGGTTGTTCGTTCGATCCCCACATGGGCCACTGTGAGCTGCGCCCTCCACAACTAGATTGAAACAACTACTTGCCTTGGAGCTAATGGGTCCTGGAAAAACGCACTTAAAATAAATAAAAGTTAAAAAAAAAAAATCCATGTTCCACATTTGTAAATGTCAAGAATAGGTAAAACTTACTTATGGTGATAAAAGTCAGATTAGTGTTTACCACTTTGGGGAGAAGTGGGGGTAGTGGTCGTGGTCATATTGATTGGACGGGGCAAGAGGGAGGGAGTCTTCCTGGAGTGTCAGGAATGTTCCATATGTTGATTTTAGTGGGGGTTATATGGATATATACATATGTAAAAGTTAATTGATCCATATGTTAGTTTATGCACTTTACTGTATGTATGTTATGTCTCAATTAAAGGGAAAACAGAAAAACAAACCCCTCAAAACAACAAAGCCATACTAAGTCCCATTCATGGAGATACTGATTGAATTGGTCTGGGATGGGGCCTAGGCATCAGCAATTTAAGAGCCCCCGGTGACTCTAACACGCAGCCAGAGGTGAGAACCGCTGTGCTGTGTGCAAAGGAGGGAAGAAACTTGACACATCAGAGGAGGATCACACGAAGGTGAAGGAGTTGCTGGCCATGACACCAGAAAGGTGACAGGTGGCACATCATTCTGGGCCCTGCAGGCCACATTAAGAAACTTGAACTTTATCCTAAGAGTATTGGGAAGCTTTTGAAGGGCTTTAAGTAGGGAGATGACTTGGACAGAGAGGTTCAGCTGTCAGGCACGAGCACTGCCTATGGCTACCGTTCCTGCTGACCTTTCTCCCGGTAAGGATGGATTCTGATTCCGTCGAGTCACTGCAGAGCTTGCCAGTCTTGGCTGGGGGGTGGGAGGTGGAGTGAGAGAAATTATTCTCACAGATGAGGCTCTTGTTTGTAAAATTTAGCAATTTCCAGATTCCCCTCAGGTTCCAACCAAGCACTAAGGAACAGTCTGACCAGTGCTTTCTCTACCCCTAATCTGGACCTTCTTCCTTGACTGCTGTTTCTCTCACTTCTTTCCCTTTGGGCTTGTGTCTCACATCAGACAGTCCATTGTCAGGCTCACCTGCAGTGCCTCTGCTTTACGTGCCCACAGATATGTGCTCTCTGGCGGGTGAGTTACTATTCAGTGATAAGGGAAAGTGGCTGGGAGAGAAGAGGCATTAGGTGGATGGTGAATATTGGTGGTGGGAATTGATGGGTTGTACTCAACACTTTCTTGCCTTTTGGGGAGATATGGTTTGTTATGAATCCATTCTTTGTGCGTTTATTCATTCAGCCAGCGTTTCCTGAGTGTATGCTTGACAGGGCAGATGTTCGTGGGGTGCCATCGTGGGCCCTGGGGATAGAGTAAGTCAAACTCAGTCCTTGCCCTTTTCTGGATGTGGCATGTGAACAACTCAGAGCATGAGAATTGACATAACAGTGTTATGTACAGAGTGCTTTGGAGCATCCCGTAGTAAATGATTAATTCTTCCTGGAGAAAGGAGAGGTGATTTGGACATGATGGAAAGAACTTGGCTGTTTTATTGGCCAGTGGTTAACAAAGTGTGGTCTGCAGAGCACTGGGGGTCACCAAGATCTTTTTGAGGGTCCAGAGGTCAAAGCCATTTTAATAATACTGCTCAGATTTTATTTGCTTTTTTCACCGTGTGTACATTTGCACTGATGATGCAAAAGCAATTAGGTAAGATTGCCGACATCTTTACAGGAAACAAAGCAGTGGCACAAAACTGTGCTAGTAGTTGCTGATTTCCTCACCTCCACGCACTCTGTTTTTTTTTTATTTAAGTTTTTAATAAAGAAGTTAAAATGTATTAATTTTATTAAATTGTACCCCATGAATACATGTCTCTTTAGTATTCTGTGTGCTAAAACAGAAAGTTATGCATAAAGTACTTCTGTTGCATGTAGAAGTTTGATGTTTATCTCAAGGAAAAGCACTTGTGTGATTGAGTTACAAGCTACCTCCTTTTTTTCAGGGAACACTATTTTTACTTTAAAGTATAACTGGCAGCAAACTATAGTTACTCAGACTTATGTATATGTGGACATTTTCTTGAAAATTAATGAAGTGAGTCTGCTACTTTAAGGAAAACAACTGGTAGTATTTGTTGCCAATGACAAAATTTCAGGTTTTAATTGAAGTAGAATTTTGGAAAATTTGTATCTGCCACTGTGAGTTTGACAGCTCTCTTAGATTTAAAGCTTTTCTTATGAAATTAGTGGTGATATTAATATATTAATAATAGTGATTATTTTGGTATTGTACAAATGAAATGTGTCAAATTTGGAAACTCTGCCTAACTCATTGAATCAGTAGTTTCCAAATGACCAGTGCATTATATTACAAAGTCACGCATGGATAAAAGATCTGTTCAAAGTACAAGATAACCAATGGATTTTAATGGAGTACAAAAAATTCATCCATATAGTTTCAGATTTCACATTGCAACTAACATTTAATAAACCTACTACTTGGTGAGTTTTGGTGTAGTATCAGAGGAGAATGTCCACAATTATCTGATAGGTTATTAAAAGACTCGTGCCTTTTACAATTGCATGTCTGTTTTAATCTTCAACCACAACACACTGACTGTGGAAACAGATATAATAAGACTGTAGTTGTCTTCTATTAAGCCAGACATTAAAGAGATTTGCAAAAATGTAAAACAGTCCCACCCTTCTCATAATTCTTTTTCCAGAAAACAATTATTTTCATAAAAACACATTATTTATATCAACACATAGGAGATTCATTGTTTTAAAATGAATTATTGCTAAATATTAGAATTTGTGTTTTTATTTCTAGTATGGCAAATATCAAATAATTTTGGGATTAAAAAATTTTAAGAGTATAAAGGGATCTTCAGGCCAAAAAATTATAAAATCTGGTCATATGCTATATTCTCCACTTAGAATTCTTCTCTTTTCTGCCTAGCGAATCCTACACATAATTTTGGATTTGGTATTTTATTTAGTCATTCATTCAAAAAAACATTTACTGAGCACCTATCAAGAACTGGCTTTTGCTTGCTGCTGGGGACAAGGTCCCAAGCCCTTAAAGAAATTATAATCAGATGGGGAAGACAAATTAAACAGGCAACTGCAACAGAGTATGATAAATGTTACCAATGATCGCCACGTAAATGTGGGAATCAGCATCACTTGCCAGCTTATCTAGAACGTGCGACTGGTCGATTTGATTGGACTATACCTCCTGCATTTGAGTCTTCAGGGTCTGACAGGGAAAGTAGCTGGTTAGCAGAAGATGGAAACTATTCATTTGCTGCTGTAAGAGAAAAGAAAGAAACTACAAATGTATTGAATGCTGGCTTTATGCAGGACCTCTGCTAGGTGTTTTAACAAATGTGGTCTAATTTAATTCTCACAAAAGCCCCATGCAGCAGAGATGATTATCCTCATTTTGCACATGAGATATTGGAGGCACAGAGAAGTTAAGCAACTTGTTCAATATCATATGGTTGTAACTGATGAAGCTGAGATTTTCACATACGTGTTCTGACTGCAAGTCCAGGGCCTTTCATTGCGGTAATAATGTGTTGCTAAATGGATGGATCTTCTAAGGTATTTCCAGATGGCTCTGGGAAACCTTGCCAGATGAGAATTTATAAAATAAGGTAGAAAAGGTCTCAGTTGAAGGGGTAATTTGTGAATTTTGGCTGACATGTTTTCTCTGGACAGGAGTCCACAGCCATATGGGATATCAAGATTTTATACTCTCTTATCCTTAATCCCTTTTATCCTTCTCTATGCCAGATGATGCCAGCAGCAAAGGTCACCTGTCTGATCAGGTTACAAATCAGAGCCTGGTGTTTGAAGCCTAAACTTCTTGGACTTGCCGTGGGCTTTTGGGAAAGGGGCTGGCAGACCTCAGGCTAATGGTGCCTACTCTGGAGAACCCCAGTCCCTAGAGCTTGGTAAACTATTTCCATTATTTTAAAAAGCCTATTAGAAGTTGTGCTTTACTTAGTATAAACCTGTGTGTGGTAGATATAGTCTAATGAAAAGATTGCATTTCTTTCCTTTGGGTCAGAAATTTGTCAGTTCAGCGTGGTTCAGGTGTGCTACCAATAGTCCTCTAGAACAGGGGTCCACAAACTACAGACAGGGGCCAAATCCAGCCCACCACCTTTTTTTGTAAATAAAGTTTTATTGGAACACAGCTAAGCTCATTTACTTCTGTTTTGTCTATGGCTGCTTTTATGCTCAATGATAGAGTTAAGTAGTTGTAACAGAGAGTAAATGGCCCATAAATCCTAAGTTGTTGACTCTCTGGTCTTTTACAGAAAAGTTTGCTGACCCCCAGAGTAATCTTCATTCTATCATGGCACTAGGCACATAGTGTTTTAATTGCCTATCTCCTCCACTTTTATAATGGAGCTCCTTGAAAGCAAAGATGAAATCTGATTCATCTGTTTATGCCCCATGCTGATTACAGAGCCTGACATAGGAAGAACGTTCAATAAATGTTGTTTAAATGGGCATATCATATGCTGATCAAAAAAAAACTCCGATGGGAAATCGTATGTACCTTTGAGCAATGCAAAAACAGGAATAAGGAAGGAAAAGTGTTATGTTGGTTGTGCTAATCTCAGTACTGTGTGCTTTATCTATGAAGTACTTATTGCTTATTGCTTCATTGCAATTTTTTTTGGATAGCTACGTCACGAATAGGAGTCCATGAATGAAACAGTTATGCCAAGTGCTCTTGCTAGTGAGGAAGTTGAGAAACAATGCCTTAATCTTTGGCTACTTTCTGCTCTTTCCTTCAGTACCCAGCACCCCTCGACCCACCCTCCACTCCCCACTCCAACTTGGCAGGACAAATATAGGGGAACATAAGGTTACATGGAGATACTTCTTTTGTATGCATACTATTCGTCTTACTTTTTTTTTTTTCCTAAAGCCATTTTTTCAGTGTGCCTCTTACCAGTATTACCATTTGTGGCTTCCAGAAGATGAAGCCTGCCTAACACCTCTGGTCACCTGGGCATAAAGGCAGTCAGGTGAAGTGCTGGCCTGGGAGTCGGCAGACCTGGGCTCTCACTGTGGCTCTTCAACTGCCTTTGACTTGGGACGTAGTAGTTAACATCTGTGAACTAAATATTCAAGATACTGTTATTGAGTTACGTCTGGGACACTTAAAATTTTTATTTGTATACCCCTGTCTCATTTTTAAAAGGGTTGGAGCAACTAGCAAGTGCTAGGGAGGGGACCTGTCTCGACCTGTCAGTGTCTGACCAGCAGACAAGTAAATGATTAAATGGATTAGAGTGTTTCAGGTCTTTGATCAGTGTCTTCTAGAAGGCTTCAGAGCAGCAGTCTCTTTACCCTGTCTTTGCTTTCCGTCCGGTGACAGCTTCTTATATTATCTGGGAATTCAGGGTTTTTCTTCTATCTTCTTTGGGGGTGACCCGAAGAGTATTTTGCCTAGAAAGTAGTTATGAAGATCAGGGTCAAAAGGAAAGAGGAATTTTAGAATCTGGGAATTGGAACAAATACTAGAAACTATTTAAAATATCTTTTTCAAATAACGAACTTGAGGCCCGGAGAAGGGACGTGACCTCCCTAAGGTCATGTGGTAGAGCTGAGACTAGATTCCAGACTCTTTGTGATGTGCACATCCGTCAGGCGAGCTGTTTCTCAGGCTTGTAAGAGAGGTGTCATGGAAGACCCAGGTGGCCTAGGCTCTTGAGCTGGTTTTACTTCTGCGTGACTGGCTGTGTGTGCTGGTGGGCAGAGGAAGCCGCACTCCAGGCTTCCCAAGCTGTTGCACCAGATGAACTCAGGACCTTCGATGCCTAACAGATATTTGCTAAATGTCACTGTGGGAAGGCATACGATATGAAGGGTTTCCCCAGTTAACCTGTGGCTGGCATTATATGTCCCAGCAGTGACCAGGTGAACAAAAAGGAAAACTACATATTATTCTGGTATTGGAATGAATGGGCTATTTTCCTGTCTCTAGAAAGATTTGTATTAATTTACACTTGTTTGTTGACTGATTAAAAATAATATTTCATCTGAATATGTATTTCTTTGGTTACTAGTGAGGCTAAACTTTTTCCTATGTTCACTGGCTATTTGTATTTTCTCTCATTTGTATTTTTTTCTCGTGAGTTACCTATTCATGTTCTTTGTCTGGGTCCCAATGTATTCTTAGTCTTATGCTGGGCTTCCCTGCATTGTCCCTAAATGAGGGAGCTCAGTACGTCCTTGGGGAGGTAGTTAAAGGCAGGATGAGACACTTGTCTCACTGTGCAAAGAGCCGGTCCGGTGGCTACATGAGGAATCAGGTAGCAAAGGATACTGAGACAGGTGGGTAATAGAGCTTGGGTGGCAGCCCCCCGGTAATGTTGTCTCTGGCTTTTCCTTTACAGAGTTTTGCCGGATTGACAAGCCCCTTTGCCACAGTGAGGATGAGAAGCTCAGCTTCGATGCGGTCCGCAACATCCACAAGCTGATGGATGATGATGCCAATGGTGATGTGGATGTGGAAGAAAGTGATGAGGTGAGCCCTCTCGCCACCGCGGCTCTCTTCTTTTCCTCTGTGAACTATCCCCAAAAGCTGTCTAGACAGGCTGTTCTCTGTGGAGAGATGTTCTTGATACTGGCTTGTTCTCGCAGAACTCGTCCCTGTCAGGGGAGGTGATTCTCAGCAGAGCAGTCTCTACGAGCCAGCTGCTCAGAGTGCAGGCCGTGTGTCTGTGTCTTGTGCCTGGACTGGCTCCCGTCTGCCTATCGGCTAGAAGCACAACGCTGACTGAGCTGTGCTGTTTGAGAGGAAGAGGGAGCCCCACGGTTGGTCTCTACAGTTTCCCCGGATCCTTACTGTAATCCTGCTGTAGATGGAGGGTATCAGGCTGTACTTACTCTGAGCTCAGCCCTTTGTGGGCATGAGGGAGAGAAGGGAAGACAGTTAGATCTTGCCCTCTGGGAGCGTATACTCTATTTGGGAGGAAGAAACAAATGTTTCTAGAAAGATCATTCCAAATTCCAGGCTGCAGTTACTGGGAACCAATTCAGTGGTCCAGAGAGTAAGAACGAGAGGAACCTGTAGATGGGAAAAACTCTGTTATTGTTTCACCTTTTGGCATTACTACAGCTCCAATCCAGAGAGTACAAAGTCAGTAAGTAAGTACAAAGTCATCATGTGTGAAAAGATGGAAAGGTTTCAGTTGATTTCAAGCTCAACACGAGCCAGCAGTGTGGTGGACCTGCCAAGTTGTGCCAGATTCGTAATAGTGATATGTACGTGTCAGGAAGGGCAGGTCATCTGAGTCTCTCCTCCCTGGCGCTTAGCCTGCCTTTAAGTTCTCAGTTCATTTTTGCATCTCACGTTGTCAGAAGCATTTGAACAGCAAGAGACTACATAGAGCGGGGTGACGTGAATGATGAAGAGTATAGAAACTATGAAATGCAGACAGCATTCAATACAATTCAATATTTGTAAGTGTCTATTATGTATGTACCAGGTTCTGTTCTAGACTTGGGGATGTGGCAGTAAATAGGACAGATACATCTGCCATCATATAATTTATAATCTAGTGAAGAAACTTTAGCCTTGGGAAGAAAAGATTTGGGTAATATAATTTCTGTCTTCAAACACATTATAAGTGGAGGAGTCAGACTTAAATAGCAATGATGAAAACAAAGAAAACCACAGCACTAGCTTATCATTTATTAAACTCTTACGCTATGCCAGGCACGGTGTTAAGTTCTTTGCATAGTTACTCTTTTAACTTTATTAACAACCTTATAAAGTTGGTATTATTATCAAGGACTGGAGCCTTGGAAAGGTTAAGCATTTTGTTCAAGGACACACTGGATATGAGCAGAGATCTGATTTCAAAGCTCATGCTGTTAAGTACAGCTGTATTGTTTCCCTTATTCTAAGGGCAGAGCCAGGACAAATGAGGTGAAAGTAAAATATAGGCACATTCTTTTAGAATAAAAAGATTGCGTAACTGCACTATCTCATCGTAGAACAGACTTCTGTGGTAGGTAGGTAGTGAACTCTGTGTCACTGACGATTGACAAGTAGACACGGCCTTCCACTGATTGGGCAGGGGATGCTGGTATTAGGCTGAACTAGATAATGTCTAAGGGGTTTATAAGAGGGGAAAAAAAGGCTCCCTGGAGGCAAAGTAGAATTTGGTAGAGTGGAAGGGGGCAGCCTGAGTAGTAGGGAATGAGCGTGAGCCAAGACGTGGAGGTAGTAAGAAGCGTGGTGGGTGGGTTTGGTTAGACAGAGTGGCTGTGGGAGAAATCCACAGGACAGAAACCTGGAAAGTGGGGCCTGGGCAACCAGGCTAAGATTTGCATACTTCCTGAACGTGACAACTGTAGGTTCTCGAGCAAAGACAACAACCGTGATGAAAACATCTGCACTTTTGGTCACAACTAGAAGTGTCCTTGGTCCTCGCAGGACCCAGTTTTGTCTGTGCTGAGAATAGAGCCATGTTCCTGGGAGTGAATACGACCTCATGGTGTCCTCATCTCCCTCCAAGGGCCTGGCCATGGGAGGACTAGAAGAGGATGGCACCACAGTTAGGAAGGTGATAGGATCCAAGATCCACGAATTCCTGGATATCTTTGTCATCGTCCCTCCTTCTTTTTTCACTTTCTACTGAATTGCTTTATAAATGAGAAGAAGAAGAAAATGTTCTTTTTACAGGAATGTTACCACAACAAAAAGCTCATCAGCACAAACTGTTCTAAAATAACACAAAAGCTGTCACCCTGCACTGTGCCTGGCGAGCTGTTCTTTTTCAGCATAGCTTCTGCCTGCCGTGGCTTCAGCTGCTCTTCCTGCAATTTCAGGCCTCTGGTGCTTAGAGTAGCCTGCTAGTCTGGGTTTGCACAATCACTCACACACTACTGTCTTTGAAAGTAAAAGTCATGTTAGCAAAATGCGTGTGCTTAAGTCAGTGTAACCACATGTGAGCAACCTCGGAGATCAGGATCTAACTAGAAAGTTGGGTGGACAGCTCAGGGCTTAGGATATTGGATAATGGACACTGAGGCACCAGAGAGGAAACCGTGGTTGTGGTGGCCATCAAGGACCCAAGATTTTTCTGACTCCTTTAAAAGATGATTTCCCAAGGACCGTAGTAGAAGTCTGAAGATACTCTATTAAGGCCTCGTTTATTCAGCCTCATACGTATCAGTAAGTTTTTCAGATAATTGAACTATAACCTCAGTAGTAGATCTTTAAAAATTTTAGCCTTTTTTGAAATGTTTTTTCTTACAGATTATTGTGAGCAGAGTGTTAACTTTATTTGAATAATTCAAAGCATGTCTTCAGGGCCTCTTGCACTATTACCCCAGTGTCTACATTGTTATGTGCAGGGTTGTGATTTCTTCTTACAGTGTCCTGTCTCTTTAATTCATTCTCATTTCTGAATGCTGTATCTACTCTGCTGTGAGCTGTGAAATTAGATTTATGGTAAACTGAGACTCAGCAGGCATTTTATAGGAAATACAATCTCGTTTCTGTGGGGGGGGGGCAGCTAGTTTGTCTGATCAAGTGCTGTCTTTGCTTGCTTTTGTCCTTCAGATGAGCAACATGGCACTGCTGGTGACTGCCTTTCTTGCCAAGATGGCAGGGGGTTCGACCAGCCTGGCAGTGTGGGAATTCATCACCTATGTCTATTCAGAGCCCTGGTGGGGTACTGCCATGTGTCCATCCTGCAGACTGTTGTCCTGACAGGTCTGAGGTGGACAGACGAGGGCCTAAAACCACTGTCCCCTTGACTGGACCAGACTCTTTGAAAGAAGTGTTATTTTCTTTTCTGGAGCCTAGATGAAAAATTAAGGACATTTATTCATCATTAAACAAATTCTTACTCAATACCTATTATGTGCCTGGCACTATTGTAGGGCTGTAGATTTCATAGTGAGCAAAACTGATAAGATCCCTACTTTGATAGAGCTTGCATTCTGGTGGTCTGCATGTCACAGGTGACTGAGTAATAAGTAAACTTTGAAATTGGCCCGAACTGTGATCAGATTATAGGAGTTTAGTGACTTCCGCTTTGATTTTCTCAGGCTAAAATGGTGGTTAATGATTTCTACCTTTGCAGGGTTGTTTTCCGAACTAAGTGAAATAAGTGCTGTTAAAAGTTCCCAGTACAAATAAAGAACTCTTAAAATTCAACAATAGAAAACAAGCAACTCAATAAATAATGAAAAACAAAATTGAACAGACACTTCATCAAAGAAGATATTTGGGTGACAAATAAGCATATGCAAAGATGCTTAATGTCATTAGTCACTAGGGAAGTACAAATTAGAGCCACAATGAGAGACCACTACACACTTAATAGAATGGCTAGAATTTAAACACGGAAAATACCAAGTGCTAGGCAACGAGGAAGAGTCATTGGAACTCTTGCTTATAAAGTTTCTTATAAAGTTTAACATAACTTACTACATGGGCCAGCAATTCTACTTTTAGGTATTTACCCCGATAGATAAATGAAAATTTATATTCATGCTAAAACCTGTGCACTAATGTTTATAGTAGCTTTGATCATAATCACCCCAAACTGAACACAAATCAAACGTCCTTCAATGTTTGACTGGATAAAAAACTATGGAACACTACTCAACATTGCAAAGGAATGAACGGTTGATGCACACAGCATAGATGAATCTCAGCGGCACTATGCTGAGTGAAAGTAACCAGTCTCAAAAAGTTACATACTATATGATTTCATCTACATGACATTCTGAGAAAGACAAAGCTAGAGGGATGGAGGCTAGATCAGTGGTTACCAAGGATTAGGAGTGTGGGGAAGGTTTGACTACAGGAGAGCATGAGGGAATTTTGGGGGGTAATAGAATTGTCCTGTCTGGATTGGAGAGGCAGTTACAAGAATCTAACTGTGTATTAAAATTAAAATAGAACTCTATTCCCTCCACCCCCAAAGTTAATTTCATAATATTAAAAAAAAAAATTCCCGGCACGTTACCTGACACACAATTCAGGCTCAATGAATGCTAGTTACTTTCCCCTTTATCTTTCCTCTATATATCCAGGAAAACTACCTGCCTCTGAAAGTTATATTTAACAGTTTGTTCGACTGATGTGTTTCTCTCACCAAATTGTGAGCCTCTTTCGGGCAGGGACTGACCTTATGGGGTTTGTTTGCCTTGGTTTCTCCGGTGCCCAGCAGAGTCTGGTAGATGCTTAATCAGTGTGTGGAATGATTGACCGCCGCCACTGTAGCAGCATGGTGTCAGGCTTGAGTAAGCCTGTGATCACACATTTTGGGGGATGGGGTGGGTAGGTGGCACTAGGAGCCTGGGAAGCTGGAAAATCTACTTAAGCTTCTGTTAGTGTCTGTGGTTTCTGGTGTAGAAATATAGCACAGGGTTAAGAGTTTGTGCTCTAGAGTCCCAGAGACCTGGCTTTAAACCTGGCTCTGCTTTTACCAGCTGTGGAAACTTGGAGAAGTTACTTATTCCTTTTAGCCTCAGTTTCTTCATTAGAAGTGGAGTAACAATAGTAGGCACCTCATGAAGTTATTGTAAAGGTTAAACGAAATAATGCATATAAAGCGCTTAGTGCAGGGCCTGGCACATAGAAAAGGCTCTATAAAAAGTTAGTTTTTGTTATTATTGTTATTGTTATCCTCAGAAAGCATACATTTTGATGCAGACGGACTTGTATTCAAAACTTGGCGTTGCCACTCACTGACTATGTGACAAGTACGCAAATAACTTCACCTCTGTGAGCCTCATTGTATTCAGCTTTTTGAGGAGGGTAACTCTTTGCACGGTTGTTGTAAGAATTTAATGTATGCAAAGCCCCAAGCACAATACCTACCACATATATGTGCTAAATCCATGTTTTTTCCTCCCATAACATGATGGTATAGATAGTGAGGGCTGGCAAGAATTCCAAATGAGCTCTCTCATCATCCCAGGGCATCCCAACATTCTGCTGTGGGAGTCATCCCCACAGTAGGGGGTGGGACTCTGCAGGCGCTGGTTCTATCTTTGCTGAGTGGCTGATATTAAGGAAAGGGGGGCTCGGTAGAGCAGGGCCACATTTTTCTAGGAGCTGCAACTTCTCTGGTAGCTCACCCAGCCTCCTGTCTATTTTGAACAACAAAGCCGTATTATAGCACTGTTATGAGATCTACTTGACTTTAGCATGGTAGAAGTTAACTTGTTTTTTACCTTTTTTTATTGTCCCACCTGAGAGGCATGCTAGGTCTTAGGAAGTTGTGAGAGTTGGGAAAGGATGGAATCTGGCACCAGGTGGAATCCCGGCTGGAGGAACTAAACCCTGAGGGGAGCAGCCAGTAGTTCCACTTGTGATATGATATCCAAAGGGCCAGTAGGTTTTGGACTTGATGGGAAGTGTTATATCGGGAGTGAGAGAGAAGCCCGGTGCTATGGCCAGAACGGGCTAATCTGGATGAACGTAAGTAGCTGAGTTATGCTCAAAAGTTATTATCATGATTACTAATAATTGTTATTCTCTCCTCAGCGTTTGGGCCTCCTTTCCTTTTATCCAGTTAGCTGTAGACACCTCTGAGTGTTCCCTTGCCTCCGATTTCTCTTCTACCAGCCCATGTAATATATGCTGCTGCTGATCTTCCTAAACTACGTGTTGGCTTTGTGTCTTGTGCATGATTTCCTTTTCTTGTTCCATTTGACTTCCTGTGCCAAATACTCCATCCCTTCAAATGTGGTCTTAGCCTTCTTCGGAAGACTCTCTAGACACACCTCCTACCACTCTTGTCCTTTGTCTCATAGCTTTCCATATTTATTCCAGTTCGCTTTCTTTGCTCAGGTAGTTCTCCTTACCTGGAATTAACTTCTCATACCTCTCCCTCCAACCCCTGGCCCTGTCTGTATCAGTTCCAGGTGTCCTCTGGAGTGCTCCAGTCTTACTTTTCATGAACCGTCCCTGACTTTCCCACCCACTGACCTTTCTCATCTCAATACTAACTCTCTCTTTTTTAAAAAATTAATTTTATTGGGGAACAGTGTGTTTCTCCAGGGCCCATCAGCTCCAAGTCGTTGTCCTTCAAGCTAGTTGTGGAGGGCACAGCTCAGCTCCAAGTCCAGTTGTCATTTTCAATCTGTAGTTGCAGTGGGTGCAGCCCACCATCCCATGCGGGAATTGAACCGGCAGCCTGGTTGTTGAGAGCTTGTGCTCTAACCAACTGAGCCATTCACTCGCCCCTCTTGAAGCTCAGCGGCAGCTCATTGTCTTCAGTCTAGTTGTGGAGGGTGCAGCTCACTGGCCCATGTGGGAATTGAACCGGCAACCCTGTTGTTCAGAGCTCGCGCTCTAACCAACTGAGCCATCCGGCTGCCCCTCAGTACTAATTCTTGTAGCACACAGTCTGTCCCATAAAATTTACCTAATGATTTCGATTATATTGCCTTGCTTGTAAGTTTGTCTTTTTGCACTAATACTGGAATTACTAACAAGCACAACTCTGATCATTACTCCTACCTTGTAAAGGGAGTTGGTGAGACAGTAGCATCCCTCCCACGTGCCAAGCCCGATGCCAGCTGATGACATACACAGTTTCATTCAATCCTCAACCACTCTGTGAGCTAGGTGTTAATAACTATTTCAGAAATGATGAAATTATAAGCAAGTGGCTTACCTTTGCTTACTAAATTAATCTAAACTCTAACCTGCCCTTCAGTGTTCCCACAATCAGACTTTAGCTCACCTGACTAGTTCACGTTACACTGCATTCCCTTATTCTGTCCCTTATTCGCTCTTCAGGTCCCATTCCTGTGCCTTTGGTCCAGATAACTCCTCATCCTGGCATCTCTCTGCCTCCCATTTTTGCCTGTAAACGTTCCACTTGTCCACCAAGGCCTAGATCATGGTTTGTCAACCTCAGCATTATTGACATTTTGGGCCAGATAATTTGTTGTTTTGGGGAGCTGTCCTGTGCATTATAGGATGTTCAGCAGCATCTCTAGCCTTTACACACTGGATCCAGTAGCAAACCTCTACCCCGCTCCACCCCCAAGTTGTAACAACCAAAAATGTCTCTGTTGCCAGTTGTCAATGGTCCTGGGGGACAAAATTGCCCCTGATTGAGTAGTTTTGGCCTAGATTAAATGTTTCCTCCAAGAAATCTTGTTTGTTCCCCTACAGTGGGAGATGATCCTTCTTTACTTATGTTCCAGAACACTTGACATGAATCTCTCATTTGGCATGTTGCTCGGCATTGTAATTAGTTGGGTCCATCCTTGTCCGTCCTACTAGATTGCGAGTGCCTCCGGGGGGAAGGAACCAGGTCTTATTCATCAGTGTTTCTCCCATTATGCTTGGTGCAGGGCCTTAACTTAAAGGTGATGAGTTAAGCTTTTTAAAGCAAAGATTCTGTCTTATCTTTCTGTGTGCCCCTTAAATTGTTTCCTTAGGGCAGAACAAGAGTATAAAGTTGGCTGGTCAGCGGTATGGGGGGACAGGGTGCTTTGGACTTGTGAGTTCTTGGCAAGATTAGCAGCTGAGTCGGTGGTGTGCTGTTTCTAGGAGTTGCTAGGCTCTGGGCTCCAGACATGTTAGTGTATGATGTGCACGTCTGATCTTCTCTGCTCCCCTTCCCTGTCCCTCTACCCTATGCTATGAATCACATATAGAAACCTGAATGGAGGTGAAAATCACTGTAGTTAAAATAATTAAGGAAAGACTTAGAGAAAAACAGATACTAGAGGAGCATAGACGAAGAAAAGAAAAGAAAAGACACTGAGAGTGCTGAAAGGATTTTTCCATATAACCGATAAGGAAACTGAGACTGAATTAGCTCCTAGTTATTTGTTTCTTGGGTTATTGGGGTTATTGCAACTCAGACCTGCATCAGGCTGATGAATACGTTAACTGCTGGTAATAGTTGCACACTTCTGTGAATCTGCTAAATAAAAACCCTTGAGTTGTACACTGAATTGGCATGTGAATTATATCTCAGTAAAGATGTTAAAAAATAGAAGTGTCACTGCATTGGTCACCTCCCACCTGCCTTTCCGTAGCTCGGTCCATAAGAATCCGTAGGACCCCATAGAAAACCCTTCGCAAACCATGCTGATGTCTCTCCCCATTTCTCCCACTCCAAAGTTTGGCAGATAAGTAGAGGTGTTTCCAAGTCTGAAGCACCATGGTTTCTGGAAGTGGAGATCCTTGGTTGGCTAACTGACAGCTAGGTTGCCTGTTTTTCTGAGAAGGTGTAGGTGGTTTTTGAGGATACCAGACTGAAGAGCCCTGAGATATTCTGTTTGGGAGAATTTCTCTCCTCCTTCACTCCCTTCGTTTTTCTTTTTTGTAACTGTCACTTCTGGGGAAGCTAAGACGGCAAGAAAGCTATGGGAGAATGCTGGTGGTGATTCCCTCTCACCTACATCAAATTCAGATCCCTTACCATATGGAGTCCCATGAGGGGAGCTAAGTCATCCTGTTTTATTTTTCCTGGACTCATCTTGTGCTCAGAGCCTCCTCTGATTCCCACTGGTGCTCCTGTGCCAGCCCCTGGGAAGCAGAGCTCTCCCCTTGGCCCCTGGGCCCAATCCAAACAGTTATTCAAATAACCTCAGTACAGGTTTTGATGTATACATTTCTGTTGCTGCAGTAATTATTTTTTGACCTAAAGGACTGTTAATAGTTTGGAGGTAGCGCTCTGGTTTTTTGCCTTCTAGCTCCCTGCCTGTCTCCTGGTGCAATCACCATTTTATTTCCTGCCTGGTAGAACATTCTGAGAAACTACCCTAAATCTAGGCAAAGCACAGATTGAATTCTGCTCTGGCCCTTTGGACAGAACAGAAAGGACCGATACCATGAATGACATCATTCATTCTTCAGGCGAAACCTGCTCCTTAGGCTAAGGAAATGACCCGCCGTAGGATGGCTGTAGCATTCACCTACCAGGAGTGGCTCATAGTCAGCTTAGAGACTGCAACCCCCATTGAGTCCAAGTTCTGTGGCATTGCTCATGCATTCAGCATTCAGCCCTAACTTTTGTGAGTTTCTTGGACATTGATTTTTTAAAAGTCTAAAGCATGAGCTTTGGAGTCGAACCTGAGTTTACAACCAAGCTTTGCAATGTAATAGCTGTAAGGCCAAGTAATTTGGAGCCTCACTTTTCCTTATCTGTAAAGTAGAAATGAAAATGAGACACTCTGCCATTGACAAGCCCTCATGCTAGTGAGAGAGGCAGATACATCAACTGGCAATGACAGTAGCACATTTTAAACTATAATGGTGGTATGCACAGGGATTGTGCAGTTTCAAGAGGAATAAGGTTGAGGTAATCTAACATATGCTGGTGTAGCAGGAGACACATTGTCAACCAGCATCAGGGATGGGTACCAGTTGCTAGACAAGCTGACTTACATGTCAGAGAGAGTAGGCATGGTTTGCAATCTGTCCAGTGCCTTAGCCAGATACAGGATGAAGCAGCAGCTCCCCCAGATGGTACCTCTCGTGTTTCTAGGAAAACCCAGCCCGTCGTTTGCTTTGACAGACAGGGAAATTCTTTCTCACTAAGCAGACTGTTGTTTTCCTTCCTCCCCATCTTGTTGGTGAGTCTGCTCGGTCTATTATGGATGGCAATCCTGCTGGTGACAGGGATTAGTTACGCTTGTAACATTTTTCTCTGTGTGTGCCCGTGTAGGTCTGTACGTTTCTATGTGCCTTCCTGTTTGTTTACTTGTGTATATACGAGCACATCATTTTGTGCCTTTTTGTATTTGTCTGTGTCTTGCTATATTTAGACGTCTCTGTGTGCATGACAGTTAGTGGAGGGAGGGGAGGAACACTGAGCCAAGGAAGTAGGAGCTGAGAGAAGCCCATAAGCCAGGTTGAGGATTACGGAGAAGGTTAAGAGCAGAAGTTTCGGCTACAGTACAGTACGCAGGACCTAGAGGTAAGAGCAGAGCCAGAAGTGGAATCAGAAACCCCAAGGGGCTGTTAGTGTAGGCAGGATCTGGGCTCTACAAAGTGGTAGGCCGAATGCAGTGGTCATTTAGCAGCCAGAAATGGTCAAGCCAGCAGAGAGAGAAAAGCCCTGCTTCAGGTAGTAAGCTTCTGACTTTTCCTGTCTAAGGAGGACTTAGCAGCTGGCTCCCAGGGCCCCGCTTGCCTTCGGACCTAACTGGTGTTTGTGCCTAGGGGCCCAGGTTCGGGACGGTCAAACATTTATGAAGCACCTTCTACGTACAGGCACTGTGAAGGACTGTGCCTTAAATGATATCATTTTCTCCACATTGTAACCGTGAGGTAGTCTGCATTTTACAAGCTCAAGATGACATAGTGAGGAGGTGGCAGAGATGGGATTCGAATCTGTATCTGTAAGATTCTTTTTCCTATATGTCACTTCCCAAGATTTCTGATATTTCTGGGTGGTGAGCTAGCTCCCTGATTAGTTGAGAGTGAAACACTGTGAGGGCTCAGGCAGTGTGGGGTTGGGAGGCTTGGAGAGAGAGTTTCTGGGCTCTGCTTTTGAGATTGAGCACTTTCCTCCACATAGAATAATGGTTCTTGCTTTCAAGGAGTGACCCTCCTCTATATATCTGTCTTACCTAGGTGCTTTCAATATGTCTGTTAATCTCTGTGTCCTTGGATCCCAGCGCAGGGCATGTCACATACTAACTGCTCAGTAAATGCTGGTTGGGCAAATGAAAGAATAAAATACTTCTTAATAAAGGCTTTTAGAATATGACCCAACAATCCCTCTGCTGGGTATCTACGCAAAAAATCTGAAAACATTTATCTGTAAAGATATATGTATTCCAGTGTTCATTGCAGCTTTATTTACTGTGGCTAAGACATGGAAATAACCAAAGTGTCCTTTGATAGATGATTGGATAAAGATGTGGTGTATATACACAATGGAATGCTATTCTGCCATAAATAAAGATGAAATAGTACCATTTGTGACAACATGGATGGATCTTGAGATTATGATGCTGAGCAAAATAAGTCAAACATAAAAAGTCGAGAACCATATGGTTTCACTGATATGTGGTATATAAAACTGAAAACAACAAAAGAACAAGACAAACAAATGAAGAAACAAAGACTCATAGACACAGACAATAGTTTAGGGGTGACCAGAGGGTAAGGGGGGCGGGGGGTGGTAGATGAAGGTAAAGGGGATCAAATGTATGGTGATGGAAAGAGAACGGATTCTGGGTGGTGAACACACAATGTGATATGTAGATGATGTATTACAGAATTGTACACCTGAAACCTATGTAACTTTACTAACAATTGTCACCCCAATAAACTTTAAAAAAAAAGGCTTTTAGAACTTTTGATGTCTTCACTATTCCCTTCGGCCTTCTTCTGTGATACTGTGATGCTCTAATAGTATCATAGACATTTTATTTTTATTTTTTTGGTATTGCTTATTGACCCATGAGCCTGCATACTTCCTCTTGGAGTTGATTAGGAGTCAGAAGGTTCTTAAAGAGAGGCTTGACTTTGTCTTATTCTCCTATTTCTGTGTTCCCCAACCTTCCCCCTCACCGCCCAAAGGTGAGTGGCATTCTTAAGGAACACATGGTGAGCCCTCAACTTTTTTACCAAGTTGACTGAAGTTGGTGTTCCGTTTTGGAAATGAAATCCAGGAGGTTTTTCTGCTGCTGAGTGCTTGGCTGGGTTTGTGTTTCCCAGGGTCTTAGAGAGCCATGCATAGGGATGGAGTATGGGGAACACCTGAGAGGGGAATCAAAGCTGACTAGTGTTTATGGGGATTGTAAGGGAGAGAGATTTCCTTACCGTGGTTCCCTGAAAATAAGACCTAGCTGGACAATCAACTCTAATACGTCTTTTGGAGCAAAAATTAATATTTTTTATTACAGACCGGGTATTGTATATTATATTGTATTATATTATATTACATTACATTATAAGACCCGGTCTTATATTATAGTAGTATATTATAGTAAATTAAGACCAGATCTTATATTAATTTTTGCTCCAAAAGACTCATTAGAGATGATTGTCCGGCTAGGTCTTATTTTCGGGGAAACACGGTAATACTGGGAACCATAATGGAGAGAAGGTGAGGTGCACTTAGTACAGGGGTCAGCAAACTATGATCCCCTTCCTATTTTTCGTAGTCTGCAAACTAAGAATGGCTTTCATATTTTTAAATAGGTGGTGGTGGTGGGGGGGGGAATCCAAAGAAGAGCTTTGTGATGTGAAATTTATATGAAATTCAAATTTCAGTGTCTATAAATAAAGTATTGGCACAGAGCCACTCGAACCCATTTACATATTGTCTATCATTGCTTTCACACAAGAACAACAGAGTTGAGTAGTTGTAACAGAAATTGGATGGCCCAACAAACCTAAAGTATTTACTCTCTGATCCTTTACAAAAAAAATTTGCTTGGTCCCTGGTCTAACCCATCAATTTTTGAAAACCGTTTAATTGAGATATAATTCACATACCGTACAATTTACCCATTTAAAGTATACATTTCAGTAGTTGTCGTATATTCATAGATACGTGCAACCATCACCACTGTCAGTTTTAGAACATTTTTGCCACCTCGAAGAGAAATCCTCAAAGAGATACATTAGCTATCGTACCCCTATCTTCCTAGTCCCCCCAGCCTTCAGCAACTACTAATCTACTTTCTGTCTCTATGTAGTTGCCCATTCTGGACATTTCATATAAGTGGAATCACATAATACATGGTTCTTTGTGACTGACTGACTTCACTTAACACAATGTTTTGAAGATTCATCCATGTTGTAGCATGCATCAATGCTTCATTCCTTCTTATGGACGAATAATATTCTATTGTATGGACCCACACAGCATTTTGTTTATTCACTCATCAGCTGATGAACATTTGGGTTGTTTCCATCTTTTGACTGTTATGAAAATGCTGTTATAGACATGTACAAGTTTTTCTGTGGACATATGTTTTTAATTCTCTTGGTTATATACCTAGGGGTGGAATTGCTGTGTTAGATGGTAACTCTCTGTTTGCCTGTTTGAGAAACTGCCAGACTGTTTTCCAGAGTAGCTGAACCATTTGACATTCAGGCCAATAGTGTATGAGAGTCCTGATTTCTCCACATCCTCACCAACACTTGTAATTATCTGATTTTTTGATTATAGCCATCCTAGTGGTGTGAAGTAATATCTCATGGTTTTGATTTGCATTTCCCTGGTGACTACTGATGTCAGATATCTTTTCATGTGCTTGTTGACCATTTTTATCTCTTCTTTGGAGAAATGTTTTATTCATTCCTTTTCCCATTTTTAATTGGCTATTTGGCTTTTTATTATTGAATTGTCAAAGATCTTTGTATATTCTAGATACAAGGCCCTTATCAGATATATCAATTGCAAATATTTTCTCCCATTTGGTAGGTTGACTTTTCACTTTCTTGATAGTATCCTTTGAAGCACAAAAGTTTTCAATTCTGATGAAGTTCAGTTATTGTTGCTGCTCATGCTTTTGATGTCATATCTAGAATCTGTTGTCAAATCCAAGAGTATGATGATTTACCCTTGTGTTTTTTTATAAAGAATTTTAAAGGTATATGAAGCTTAACATTCTCCCAAATGGATTTTAAATATTACCTCATCCAAAACCTGCTCTACCCACAGCCTTCCCTGTCTCAGCTGAAGGCAACTCCATTGTTTCAGTTGCGTGGACCAAAAATCTCTTTGAATCGTCCATAATTCCTCTCACAACTCACATCCATTCATAAATCTGGTGGGTTCTATCCTCAAAATAGGTCCACTATATAATAATTTCTCATCACCATTCCACTCCAGGCACTGAGGCGCAATAGTCTCCTAACAAATTGTTATGTGTACAGTCTATTAATATAGCAGCCAGAGAGTTTTCTTTAAAAAACTAAATCAGAATATTTTACTCCTCTGCTCAGAACCCTGTAGTCCCTACATTTTCATTTAGCATGAAAGCCAAAGTTACCACAAGAGTCAGTAAGGCCCTATGCGATCTTGCCCCCTCTTATCATTATGTTCTCTCCTTTATCTCTCTCCCTTGGTCACTCACCCCAGCCACACACCTTGCTGTTCCTCAAAGACCCTTGTTGTTTGTGTCTTAGGGCCTTGGTTCTAGCTCTTACTTGTGCCTGGAATATTTTCCTCCCAGATATCCACTTTGATAACTCCTTCATACTCCCAAATACTTTGCTTTTCTCATACTTCATCTTATCAATGAAACCTTTCCCAGACTACATATTTAATAATGAAATCTGCAACTTCATCTCATTTCTGGCATCTAAACCTCATTACACATCACTTTTTTTGGTTTGTTTGTTTATTTTTTATTTTTAAGGACTTGTCACCTACTGGAGTCTATCATTTAATCTTTTATTTTATTGTTTATTGTCTAGACTATCTGTTCCCTAAGGGCAAGGGATCCATTTTATTCAATGCTAAATCCCTGGTACCTAGAACAGTACCTGCCTCAGTGTTGGTACTCAATAAATATTGTTGAGTGAATGAATAAATCTATTTAAAAAGAAGCAGATTTATTTTTTCATGTGGATTCAAATTACTATTTGGGGTTACTTGCGAGCCTTAAGAACTTCCTTTAGTATTTATTTTTTTAAGGGTGTCAGCTAGCAATGAATTTTCTCAGTGTTTGTTTATTTGGAAATGTCTGTTTTGCCTTTACTTTAAAAAGATAGTTTTGCTGATATCAGGTTCTTGGTTGACAGTTTTTTCTCTCAGTTTTTGGAACATGTCATGCCACTGCCTTCTGGGGTTTTTGGTTTTTAATGAAAAGTTAGCTGTTAATTTTATTGTGCTTCTCTTGTATGTGACAAATCATTTTTATCTTGTTGATTACAAGATTTTCTCCTTGCCTTTGGCTTTCAGTATTTTACCATGATGTGTCTGTTTGCAGATCTCTTTCCATTTATTCTACTTGGAGTTTGTTGAGCTTAATGGATGGGTAGATTAATGTTTTTCAATAAATTTGGGTATTTTCCTGCCATTACTTCTTTAAATATTTTTTTATGCTCCTTTCTCATTGGCCTCTCCTTTCGATTACTCCCATTATACATATATAGATGAGCTTAATGGTGTTCCACATTTATCTGAGACTGTTCATTTTTCTTCATTCTTCTTTCTCGCTGCTGTTTGGATTGTGTAAACTCATAAAATTTGTTAAGTCTTTCTTTAACTGGTTCAGATCTACTGTTGTGCCTCTCTTCTGAAAATTTCATTTTAGTTATTGTGCTTTTTAACTCCACAACATTCATTTGATTCCTTTTTTAATGATTTATATCTATTGATATTCTTTATTTGATGTGACATTATCATCACACATTACTTATTTAATTATGGTTTTCTTTAGTCTTTCTTTGAACATATTTTTCATGGTTGCTTTGAAGTCTTTTTCTGTTAAATCTGAAATTTGGTTGCTCTCACAGTTTCTGTTGCCTGCTTTTTTTTTTTGGTGTGGGGGGTCATACTTTCCTGTTAATTTGCATGTCTCATTTTTTTTATTGGAAACGGGATATATTTGATAATATATGTAACAACTCTGGGTACTGGTCCAACCCCTCTGGGGCTTGTTATGATTTGCTTATTTGTTTGGTGAAGATTGGGTTATTTTAGTGGTCTTTTCCCACCACCTCCACACAGTGTGAAGCCTCTGATGTTGCTCCTCAGAGGGTGTAGCCTTGGTTATGCTCACAGTCACATTTGGATGACAATGGTTTTGGCAGGGCTTTCTTTGACTGTCTCTTTCCAGAACCACACCCAGCTGTTAAACTTTATTAATTACCATCTGATTACTCTGTTGTTTTCAACAGTGCCCTGGGGCATAAATTTGCTCCACAGTCTGGTCCAATTATATTAGGGCTCTATTGAAAGGACAGTTCTTGAGAATAGTATTTGAGATTTGCTCTTACCCCAGAAGGGCTCCTCCCAGCTGTCTCTTTCCCGTGTTCTCACCAGAAAGTTCTCCAGCCTGCAGTTTAGCCTATATCTCCAGTTACTCCACCTGTCTTCTTCCAAATCTTTTCAGCACAACTTTCACTGTTTCTGAGAGCACCCTTAGTCTCAAACTTCTTCACACTCTGTTGCAAGTAAAATAATTTCCTCTGGGAAGAGATTCATAGCTCTCTGTTTTATGATCTGCTTCTCCCCCAGACAAAATCTCTGAGTCATAGTTCTGGTGCTGGAGTTGGGAACAGTGATGTGTTTCTCTGTGAGTGTCACTTCCAGTTTAGGAGCTGAGCACTTGGTAAAGAGGTGGTGGTAGCCTCAGGTCTTCTTGGCTTGCTTCTCCCAGAGTATTAACTGATGTTTTACAAACCAGGGCAGTGGCATCAAGGCCCCAGTATTCTCAATGGTGCTGTGTTCAAGGTGAAGCCCCTGTTCCATGAGTGGGGAATAGGTGGAAGAGGGGAGGCCTACTTGGTTGCACTCATCTAGAATGTAGCTTTAGCAACAGGTAGCTGGAGGCAGGATGAGAGAAATGATGATGTCCTGCCCTTTCAGGCATACAGCCCTCCAACTGGGAGCTTGGGGGTGAGGGAGCCCTGTGTTCTTGGCTGCACCAGTCTGGTATGGAGTTTCTCTCTTACTGATTTGGAAGAGGGAAGGAGGGAGAGAGCAGGTGTTAGTTCAAATACTGCAGACTCTCACTGTTCTTACTGAGTTTTTAGTAAATCTTCTTCAGCAGATGTTTTTTCATTTGCTGTGTGCCATTAGGACCATTTCTATAGACTTTAAATGGTTGCTTTAAAAAATAATTTTCCCCAGTTTCACTGGAGAGTGGGTCCATGGATCTTCTCAATCCAGAAGTCCACTCCACCTCATCAACTTACCTAGAATTCATTCTGTTTAGTGCTGTGTATTTATCCTATGTGAATGTGGCAGTATGACCTCAATTAAGAAGATACTCCCTTCTCTTTCTGGAAATGTTTGAACATTAGTGATCTATTTCTATCCTTTTTTTATAAGTCAAAGATTCCCCAGCTGGTAGTCCTTGGCTAGCTTGGATACTTTGGTCCTGATGGTTTGCAAGACTGGAGATACCAGAGTTTCCCAGTCTTTGCCATTCTGACCAGATACCTAGCAAGCTGCAACCTTAGATGATGTTTCTAGGATTTGACCTGTGTCATGTGCCGAGTGTCACAATCTGAGGACATCAAGGATGATTCCATGACAAGGACGGAGCTTTATTCTCCTCCTCAGGGGGATTCTCTGCACCTGCATATGTGCTGGGTGCTAGATATATAAGAGTAAAAGGAAAGGTAAAGTTACTGCCCTGAAAGAAATTCCTTTAGTGGTAGAAACAGCCATGTGAACAGAGAAGGATACTACAGTAGCAGAAGTGAATAGTGTGATGGGGTCACAGATGAGGAAGACCGACATTAGTTTTACCCATGTACACAGCTGCTGACATGTAATCCAGGTCTGAAGAGACGATTAGGAGTGATCAGGAAAAGAAGGAGAGTGTTTTAGGTGAGGGAGTAGCATGTACAAAGACATTAGACTGGTGAAGAGTCTGGTACTTTCAGGGAATTTCATGTAATTAATTATCACTGGGGATGGGAGAAAGTGGCAGTTGATGTGGCAATGAAGACAAATAGGGGTCAGCCCAGAGATGGTTGCATAAGCTTATGAAATTTCTATTTTAAATGGAGCTAAAGCTTTCAAAGGAAGAACCATAGAGTAGAATAGAAAAGACCATAGAGGCCAGTAGGTTACAGTGCCTTATCTTACTTACCTCTATTGCTGATCTCTTGGTACATGGCCTTTACATAGCAAACACTTAGGAAGTATGTATCTTCTCCTTCCTCTATGGGTCTCCTTTACATATGAGAGATCAGTATCACTTTAACAGTAGACTCCAGGATTACACATTCTTAGCACCTTTATATTCCTCTTATAATAGGAGTATTAAATATATTAGTATTTAGGAAAACTTAATTTACACACAGGAGAGCTTATTTCGTGCCAGGAACTGTTCTAAGTTCTTTTTGTGAATTAACTCATTTATAATACTGTCAACATGAGGTTTTGTACTGTGAAGTTTTGTACTATGTATTATGTATCTCCATTTTACAAATGATGTGCATGATACACTGAAAGTGAGTGATAGAACTAGGATTCAAACCCAGGCATCCTGGTTCTAGAATCAAACTCTAAACCATCATGCTATACTGTGGCCCCTAGCTAAATACCTTTGCTTCAGACTTGCTGACAGTTTGGGGACCTTTTTCTTTCTTCTGTATAGTAGCAATGTTTGTTGACTAACTGTTGTAAGCTAAGCACTCTGCTGGGTGTTGTAGGGCAAACTCAAGTGAGAGACATTCATTCAGTTATTTAATAACTACATATCCTACTCTGCTAGGTCCTATGCTTAGTGGTGAGTTTATGGAGCTAAATCAATTATTCATGTGGGGGTACCAGAGAATTTACAAGATGCTGGGTAAAGAGATAACTGACAAATAAAATGCAGTTTCTGTATTTGTATTTGAGTTGCTTAGGGAGAGTGAGAGGGGGGTAATTAAATAGTAATTTTAGTGTAATGGCATAAGTATTATCATAGATGTATACGCTGAGAACTGAGAGAACAAATAGGAAAGTGCAATTCCCTTGCCTGGGAGAGGTGTGGAAAACTTCACAGAGGCAGTGATTTTTTCTTTAGCAGATAAAGAGGGAGAAAACATTTTAAATGCAGTATCCTGTGTAAAGGTTTAGAGGTATAAAAAAGCTTTTTCAAGGAATCTGAAATGGCTTGATGTGTCTAGAGCAAATGTCGGCAAACATTTTCTGTACAGGGCCAGATAGTGAATAGTTTAGGCTTTGTTGGCCACACATCTTCTCACAACTCAGCTCTCTGCCTTTGTAGTATGAAAGTAGCTATAGACAGTACATAAATGAGTGTTGCTGTATTCCAGTAAAACTTTATTACAAAAACACGCAGCTTGCTGGATTTGGCCTATGGCCATAGTTTCCTGATGCCTTGTCTGGAGTTGTAGATAATCTGGGAAGGAGGGAGAAGAGTGGCCAGGGTGCTGACTGGGAAGTTAGTTTATGGGCCAGATTGTAAAAGGCCTTGAATACAAGGCCAAGAAGCTTTATCCTGTAGGTAATGGGAGCCATGAGATTTTAAGGAAGTATGTTGGAATAGTTAAGAGTTGTACATTACAAAGGTCATTCTGGTGACTGGCAGAAAATGTACCAAAGTAAGTGAGAAGTGACCGTCCACTCCCTGCCCTCGAGCAATAGCTTCTGATCTCACTGGAGACAGATGTTTCACCCCTGAGACATCCATGTCCCAGCACTCTGTATAAATGACATTCAGAGCTGTTACAGCTAACGTGTGGGTCCTCGCTAGATGTTCAAGAGCTGAACAAGAGCTGGGAAGCTTCTCAGATCTGGGGCATGTGTCTTGTGCGTTCTAAATATTGTGTGAGTGGTGACATGGGAGTGAAGGGGTTGTGGTTTGGTTTGGAAGACATGGAAGGTGAGCAGTGGGGAACAGGGTTGGAAAGGGGAGGGAGGAATAACTAGTTCTAAGGAAGAACCCAAAAGACCTGCCCAGATCCCTGCCCCCAAAGATGTGCTGCTCCTCTTCTGGTTTCATGTCAGTGAATTCTGTTCACTGATGGAGCTGGCCAGGCCTATTCTGTGGGAATTCTAGAGAGGTGTCTCCCCTCCTCTCCGCTCTCACCCACACCCCTTCACTACGGCTTAATACTTGGGATGGGGTTGCATGCTTTGTGTCTCTGCCAGGAAGATCACTTTTATGAGCTCATAGGGCTAAATATATCAGGTGACAGCTGGTACCTTGGCTCTTCAGACAGCTATTAAGCTGCATCTCCAGCCAATGCTGCATTCCCCATGGTAAGGCAAGACTTTTAGGGAGCCTCCTTAGACCTCGCTGAGAGAAGAGCTGCTTGTCCTGAGTCTGAAATAGTAAATCCTTGTGGAGCCAAAAGTTGCCTCTTTGTTTTGTTTTCACTTTTTGTTGCTTTTAAACTTGGTCTTAAATCAGAGGTTAGCTATTAGCTGGATGTGAGACAGTGTTCAGGGTAATAAATGTTGGTAATACCTCCCTTGAGTACATTGAACATCAGAGTTCTAGTTCAGTACAGCATTCTTATATGCTATACAAATTAAACCTATGTTTAAAAATCAAAACTGAGTAACTGGGACCTTCTCTCAGAGGTATGTGGTTTGATAGGGGAGGTGACACATAATAAGACTGGTAAAGGTATACACAGGGGAGCACAGGTATATACATGGGAGCATAGAAAAGTCACCTTTGATCGAGAAGCTTTTTCTCTTACTTTCTTTCATGTCCCATCTCCCCCTCCTTCAGTAATCATCACAACTAACATTCAAGTTGTGCTTTACAACTTACGGAGTGCTTTTGTGTCCCTGAGGAATCACAAGCTCCATGCTTCTGAAGGGCTGGGGGGTACCACGCCCGAGTACCGCGGGCTGTATAAATGCACATGCAGAAATCTGGGGTGGGGGAGCTGTGGCAAACTGGAGAGCACACGACATGCCTCTTCAGAAGGGGACAGCTGCTGCTCTGGCAGATTGTCGCCAGGGCCAGGTAGATATGTGAACCCCGGAGTGGTACCGGGGGCGGGGTTGAGCCCTCATTGTCTCCTGCAACACTGACTCCCCTACCTCCCAGCTGCCCCGAATTACAACATATATAATATTCCTTGATATAGAAAACTGATTTTTTTCTTAATTTTAAGTAAAATGTGAATAAAAATGTCTTCATAAAATGTTGCATTTTAAAATGAATTTGTATTGAACAATCTACCTAAAAATAATGTGTTTGTTATGCAAACACAACTTCATAACAAGTCCCTTAGCCACTACTCTCCCTTCCAATCAAATTGCTGCCCTTAAGTCTCTCCTATTTTAAATTCTAAAGTGGTCACTGGAGTTCAGTGCTCCTAGATCTTTTGATTTTTTTTTTTTTTAAAGATAGCCTGGAAAACGGACTTTTTTTGGTAAAGTTCCTGATTTTTAATCATAGGTTTAATTTATAAAATGCTCTGCGGGCCATTAAAAGACACATGCAAAAGCAGTTTATGATTTGTGCAAACAGGTCTCATTTAATCCTTTTCACACTCAAATGAGAGGGATAATTCTCCCTCATTTTGAGGGGAAAAGAAGCTCAGAGAGGGTAAGTAGCTTGCTCAAAAGTCACACAGGAAGTACGGGGTCTGTGTCTATAGGTTCTGAACTCTTTGTAATACACTGCCTTCCCGACTCTTAAGACTTGATTGTTGTAGGTCACTTCTTTATTCTCTAAAGAGATTCCAGTCAGCGCTAGATCCTTCCTTCAGCACTAGTGCTTCCTTCAGCACTAGTGTGGGTTTATCAGCCCACACTCCACATTTGGCACCATCTTCTTGCTGGCCTTGTTTTCTGTCCCACACTCCTTTGCATGCTTTGTGGCACCAGTAGAGCCTGTATTTGAGCCCCTGTGCAAATCCTTTTTGTACTTTCTTCCCATGAGCCTCTCTGTTCTCCATATATACTTCAGTATTCAGACTTCTCTATAAAAGCAGTCTATTTCTTGTTGGTTCCCTAGAAGCAGCTGGTATGTCTCGGATGTTTCCTGGTAATGGCAGAACATCCCCTTCCTTGGAGATTTTGGCATTTTTGCTCCTAAGGCCTGCATGTGTTATGTGTTTCTCTAGTCTTAGATTAAGAGGGTTTGGTTTAGAGCCTAAGAGGGCCAAAGTAGGGTATACTTTAAAGGACCTGATGAATCAAAACTAAAACAATTATGAGAATTAGAGAATTGATCTCTTTAAAATATATCCCAAAGCTGACAGCTCATTACCCGCACACTACTGCCTTGTTTCAAGCCACCATTAGCTGATACCTAGATTATTGTAATAGCCATCTGACTGGTTTCCCTGCATCTGCCCTTGTCCTCCTATAGTCTGCTTCTCAACACAGCATTCAGAGAAATTCTTTTAAAAATGTAAATGTGATCATGTTGCATCTCTATTCAGATTCCTCCAACAACTTCCATGTCAGAGTAAAAGTCAAAGTCCAAAGCCTACAGGTGCCTTTGTGATTGTAGCTTCCCTGAGCTCCGTCCTACTAGTCACCACCTAGTCTCTTTTCTCCTCTGCCATCCTGGCCTCCTGGCTGTGCCTTGAACATACCAAGTACGTTCTTGCCTCAGGACCTTTGCATTTCCCATGCCTGTCCCTGAGATACTCTTCTTCCGGTTGTTCTGCTTGCCTTTCTCTAACATCTTCAGATATTTGCTTAAAAGTCAACTTCTTAATGAGACCTTGCTTGACTAATTAAAATGATAAACCACTAATATCACTGCGTTGGCATTCATTATTCTTTTTTCCTGCTTTAAAGAAATGATTGTCTGTTTCACACAAATAGGATGTTAGTGTCACCGGTCCAAAGTCTGTGTGCCTGACGCTTTGAAAGGCCAAACTCAAAACGTTAGGATATGGAGTAAGGAGAGGTTTATTGATCAAGAAGGCGTCAACCGAGAAGGTGGGAGCCCTCATCCTGAAAGTTCAGGCTTCTTTTATGTCCAGGGAAGGGAAAATGGGAGGGGCTGTTTTTGTAAAAACTCAAGCCAGAATTCCTCTAATTATAGTGTCTAAAGCGGGAGCTATTAGCCTGAATGCCTTGGGAACCACAGCAGGCTTGAAGAAGTTAGAGTTTGAGAGAAAGCTAGCATTTCACTGTTACATTAGCTCAATGAAGACAAAGATTTGTATCTGTGGTTTTTGTGTGTGTGTGTGTGTGTGTGTGTGTGTGTGTGTGTGTGTGTGTTTTACCACTTACTGCATTTCTAATGCCTGGAACTATGCCTGGTACATAGAAATCTTATATTTGTTAAATAAACGAATGAATTTCTGTCCCCAGACTGGCTGTCTTCAGACTGCTTGTGACTGCGTCTTCTCTGAGGTGTCTTAGTGTCTGATGTGTAAGGTCTACTGATCTCATCATGTAGGTCCCCCAGCGAGAGCAACCAGACTCTCAATAAAATTAACATTGTTTTAATATTATTCATTTTGAAAATTAAGCAGCTGAGATTGACAAGAAATATTCTGAAACAGGAGAGCTCTGGGAAGAGCGGGGGGTGGTCCAGACATTAGAAAAAAACTTTTTAAAGTATAAAATAAAATAAAAAGTATAATAAAAATCAAGTGCTAGCACAAAAATAGAAACGAAAGAATGGAGAACCTGGAAATATACCCTACTCCATATAAAGACTTAATTTATTATTAAATCACAAAAAGGAACGAAAGATAATTTAATGAATGGGACTGGGGTAACTGGGTGGCAACTTGGGAAAAAAATGTTAAGATTCACAACTTACAGCATAATAAATTGAATGTCAGATGGCCTAAAAGGCTGACTATTAAAAAATCAAGAAGTACTTTAATCAGTTTACTTTTCTAAGAACTGACAAAAATCTTGCTCTGGACTCTTCACCTTGTCAACTACTTATACGTATTAAAAAGCAGATCCTCTCAACCATTTCAAATGAGAGATTGGACAGCTGGAGAATCTAACCCTCAAGTGTCAGAGGGACTCCGAATTTTGTTCTTGCCAGAGGGCACAAAGAGCTGTTAAACCCATGTATGTGAGCCCAGCTTGGCTTTTATGGCCTCATCTAACCAGAGGTCTTGACTTCCCCCACACCGTCCTAGCCTCTGTGGGCGTGTAGCTAGACCATCACCTATACCCCAGGTAGTATGTTGAATGTATTAGAACTGCCCTCCAATATCAGCCATTAGCTGCATGTGGCCATTTAAATCTAAATTTTTTAAAAATTTCAGTTCGTTAGTCGCTCAAGCCCCATTATGAGTGCTTAATAGCCATATGTGCCTAGTGGTAACTGTTTGGGCCAGGACAGATGTTGAACTTGTCCATCATTGCTGGAAGTTGTATTGGACAGTGCTACGTTATAGTTGTGGACTTTGCCAAGTTCCTGTGCTCAGCAGCCTATACTCTGACTAGGTTGAGAAGTTATACTATGGGCTGTCTTCAAACTTCTCTCCTGGGTCATTAAACTCAGATGTCTTAATGTTTGCAAAATCCAGGGAAGGCAACCACCTCTTGATTATGGGTCTAGGGAATCTGGGATCATACTGTCAATCATCTATTCATTTAGTCAATAACATTTACTGACATTCCTCTGGGTCAGACCCTTTCCTAGACCCTGGGATAAAGAAAGATGGATAGGAGGACATTTTCTGAAAATCCTATTAAAATGTGCTCTTGTGAGAGCAGTGATCAGAATTGCATATTTCTTTGATGTTTGAGGCTCTGTAGAAAGCAGTGATCAGTGTTCAATCCTGTGCATACTAATGAGGTTAAGGATCAGGCCGATTGAGTATCTGTGACGTTAATTACCAGTTAAATTTCTAAAAGCTTTGATTTACTTTGTTTTCCTTCTTTCTTGTAAGAGTATATTATGAAAAGAAATACAGATAATTAAAGGACAGCATAGGCAGTGCAGGGGGACTATAAAGTCAGGTATCTTGGGTTGGAATACTAACTCCATCACTTATCAGCTGTGACCTTGAGCAAATGTTTCATTCATCTAATGCTCTATAACTAACTTCCCTCCAAACTTAGTGGCTTTAAAATAGCAACAACATTTATTTGGCATGTATTTGCAATCTGGGAATGGCTCAGCAGGGATAGCTTGGCATCAGGTGAAGTCACTCAAAAACTAGGGGCTGGAATGACCTGAAGTCTCAATCACTCACATGTCTGACTCCTGGGCTGGAAGTCTCACAGCTGCGGCTGCTCAGACATCAATCTCTACCCCTATATGGTCTTTCTATATAATCTCTCCAGTGTGGTGACTTTAGGGTAGCCACACTTCTTATGTGTTGGTCCAGGAGTCCCAAGGCATATGTCCCAAAAGGGAGAAAGCCAGGTGGACTCTGTATTGCCTTTTCTAAACTAGCCTTGGAAGTCACTCAACATCACTGCTGCACATTCTGTTAGGAGATGAGTCACTAATGTCAGCCCATACTTAAGGGCAGGGAAGTTCACCTTTTGGGAAAGATTATCAAAGAACTGTGAACATACTTTAAAACTATCACAGTAAATAATTTAACCTCTCTAAATAAACTTAATGCAATTTGGGGCTAATTGCATTATCTTTGAGAATATTACTCTTCTCATTTGTAAAATAGGTGTGATAATTCATGGGTTGTGAGGATTAGATGAGAAAATATTGTAGAAGTTCTTGGAATACTGTTTAGTGTATAAATAAGTGCTCAAAAATTATGAATTCTTCCTCCCTTTCCTTCTTTTCTCTTCTAGCTTATTGAATTCCAGTTAACTTTCATTTATTATCTTTTCATAATTTAAAAAAATGAGGAAGGAATATCTTATTCATGTTTTTAAATTTTTTCAAGTGAAACATATAACAAAGAAGAAAAGGCTGTCTAGTTGGCAACTAGGACATAGGCAAATGGAAGGATACATGAGTGATATGATACACTTGTGCATTGGGTAGACGGGGTGTGCTGTGGACAGCTAGACGACCTCCATGCAGATCATGGTGGGCTGGCTGCCAGGTGTCTCTTGTGACTTGTGTGCTTTTTCCCTTGCAGTTCCTGAGGGAAGACCTCAATTACCATGACCCAACAGTGAAACACAGCACCTTCCATGGTGAGGATAAGCTCATCAGCGTGGAGGACCTGTGGAAGGCATGGAAGTCCTCGGAAGGTAATAGGCAGCCTGGTTGTCAATCCTCGTTGCTGGCAGGTTCAGAAAAGAGAGAAGAAGATGGGCAGCAACTTGTCCTTAAGAGGTTACGAGTATAAAATGCTTAGTAAAGAGCGAATTATTGAAATGGTTCTACATACAGTTGCTGAATAAGAATGGTTCTAGTCACTCTACTCGGGATGGGGGGAAAATGCTCCAGAGTTGGGGCTGTTTGCTAGAATTATAATTGAATTCCATCCTATCCCTACTCCTCTGCTCACTAGCTTCTCCACTCACCCACCCCTATTTTCTGTTGTGTCATCTCCAGAGATAGGGAGCTTGCTGGCCTTTTGAGGCAGCCCCTTTCTTTCTGTAGCTCCCCACTTGGTTCAGCTTTGCTGAATCCTAGGTGATTCAAACATTGGGTGGAAGTAAGATGGTCTCTCCCTAAGTCTTCTCCTCTAGGTTAAATAGCCCTAGTTCTTTGAAGAAAACATGTTTTCTCAGCTTCCTCCTCATCTTGGTTTTCTGCTGGTAAACACTTCTGTTAATATCATTCTTAGGTCATGGCTCCTAGAGTTGGACGCAGACCCCTAGGTGTGGGCTGGTCAGCAAAGAGTTGAGCAGGACCATCAGCTTCTCAGTTCTGGACCGTGTGCATCTGTTCATGCAGTCCGATTAGACACTGGGGCCTTCAGCAGTCACATCACTCTGTGGACTCATGTTTAACTTATTAAATAAAAACTTCAGATGTTTTTCATGTGTAAAACTGCTAAACCATGGTTACCATTTTTTCCTGGAGCATTTGCTTCAGAGTTCTGAGTGACAGACCATGTTTAATTGTATGAGGACTTGACAGGGAAAGGAAAAACAGGGCTGTTTGCACCTGTGGCTAGAGCTTCCTTTGATATTAACAAGATTGGAAGCAGTCTCTTCCCTACTCTGCCGTGGGTCTTGATGCTGAGACTGATTGAACGTAAGTGACCACCAGGGTGCCTGTTTTGCCGATGAGGAGCCTCAGGCCTAGCTTTATAAAGTTGCTGTTCGTTGTCATGCATTTAGTCAATAACTGGAGGCAGAACTTAGACCTGGGCCTTCTGCTCTCTGAGCCAATGCTTTCTCATACCATCTTGGTTGAAAGCACCAGTCTGGTGGTAGAGAAGACAAGTTTTGGTAGGAATGAGGTAGTTTCTATTTTTGTATAAATTGTTACCTAGGATGATAGAATTTTAGATTTGGGAGAGGGATCATCTGTATTGTAGATAAGGTAGCATTAGATTTGAAGCAGGAAGACTTGAATTCTAATCCTGGTTCTAGGATGGGCAGGCTGATAGTTCTTGTTAGCTCTGTGTTTTTATCAGTTTAGAAGAAGCCTAAGTTCACTCTACAGACAGCTTTCTGGAAAGTTTGAGAAGCTGAGTTCCTTGTGGGGCTTTTGTTTAATAGCTTCTGAGCAACTCGGGCTGTCTACTGATGAGAGATCAGCAGTGAAACGATCTTTGGAATTATACCAGCACTGCCAGGAAAATTCTTCTATTAGGACCATTTAATTTTAGTTTACTTCTTTTTCTGTAATAACATGAGGACATGGCGCCTGGGTTTTAAGAGAGGGTTTCATAAGTAGGAACTTCGAATGAAAGATGACAGGGAGAGCATTCCTGGCCTTATCTGAAAGCTCACACTGAAGTAGCTTGGAAAGGAAAGTGATCAAGAAAGGGCAGAAACAAAGGGACTAAATCATAATACTAGAAAACAGCCCAGGACAATTTTCTGCTAAGAACCTTATTTCTGGACTCAGCAACTATTTGGAACACTTCCAGTTGTGTTCTAAATGACAAGAAGATGGAAGACAGTGGGGTGAGTTTTCAGAAGTTGGTCCCCATTACCGATGAGCAGAAAAAAATCCCAATTGTAAACCAAAATTAATTTTAGACTGTAATAAAGAATTAAAAGCATTTATTTGAGCAAAAGGAGGTGCAGCCCAGGAGACACAGATTCAGGCAGCAACCTAGATTATGTTCCCCTGAGACAAAGGGGAGGCTGCCTTTTATAGCGAAAGTTCCCTGCCCAGGTTCCTAATTAGGTCCTTTTTATGTAAATGAGGTATCCAAATCGTGCAGTTCTGATTGGACAGGGCAGGTCTCAGTCCATTGGTAGAAAGACAAAACCAGGGCGTCCTTGCAGTTGTTGACTCAGATGGCATAAACAAGTTGGGCATAGTGCAAGGAAGCCCCGAGTTCAGTCAGGTCCTTCTCGGCGTATAGAGTACCTGAGAAGCCTCTGTCAGCAAATGGCCACTAGACTCTTATTATTTATAAAATTTGGGCCTTGCGTTGACTGTGGGGAGTCCATCTCATTAGGTAAATTTCTTCTGGGGTTCAGTCAAATGAATCTTTCTTCTCGGGTCTATACAATGCACAGTGACGTAGCTCATAGCTAAGCTGAGAAGTGATATGATGTGAACCATTTTAGGATTTGCTTACCATGTGTCTTGCCTGGTGGTTAGACAAACTGAAAGTGAGAATCTTCTTGTATACTAGTCCTCCCAACTATTTGCTTCATTTTTCAGAGTGAGGCTCCTAATCTCTCTCGAGTGATGATTTCCAGAGCTACAAAAAGCATATAATACTCTGGCGCTGGCTCAAGCCGGCTAGTCTGAGTTTCGCTAGATAATGTAGAAATCAACAGTGTTGATTTGTGTTCAGAACATTAGTTGGCTAATGTCAGTACCATCTATGTGATTAGTGTTGTTAAGATTTCTGACTAATTTTGGGAACCAGTATTTTCTCTGTGTTATTTAGATGTTACCAGAAAATCCTGAGAATCTCTACATTAGCCAGCTCTGGCTTTTATTAATAAAAACAACTCAAAAATTACTCTAATATTTACATTGTGTTTGGTATGTGTTAGGCACTGTTCCAAGTGCTTTCCATATAATAACTCCTTTATTTCTTACAAAAACCTTCCAAAATGTAAATGCTATGATTTTGTATTTAGTGTATTTTCTCATCTCCATTTACAGATGAGGAAAATGAGGCAGAGAGAGTGGTTCAGTGAAATAATGTAATGCAGTTCTGTCACTAACTCCCCAGAGTTAGTGCTGACTTCACAAGTTAAGGGCACAGTCCCCTTACTTCAGACACCACACCAGCCATAAGCTGTGTGTTCAGGCCAACAGTGCTCTGTTCAACTGGCTATAAACCAGAGATTTCCATTTTCCCCTCATGTTTGATAGTTTGCTAAATGATTTACAGAACTCAGGAAAGTGCTACATTTATGATTATAGTTTTATTATAAAGTGTAAAAATTAGGAGCAGCCAAAAGAAAAAACTTACAAGGTGAGGTCTGGGAGCGTTTTGAATGTGGAGCTTTTGTGTCCTCTCCTGGTGGAATCAGGACATATCATCCTCGTGGGCCATCAATCATCAATATGTTTGTTAACCAGAAAGCTCAACTGACCTTAGTGAGCAGAGTTTTTATTGGGGTCCTATTATGTAGGCCTGATTGAATCATTGGCCACATGATGGAACTCAGTCTCCAGCTCCCTTTCTCTCCCTGAAGATTGGCCTGATATCTGTCACCTGACTCAGAGCCCCAATCCTTTAGTCACTGGTTGGTCTTTCTGGTGACCAGCACCCATCCAGGATTATCTCATTAGGATGAACTCAAGTGTGATCCAAGGGGCCCACCTGAATAACAAAGATACTCCTATCACCAGGGAAATTGACCTGAAGATAAAGACCAGCCAAATTCTTTATTGTACAACATAAAGTGATTAAGTGGGGAAGAGCTGAACTAGCGTGGCTGAGGAAGGATGGAGTACAAGGGCAACTTCAGGGATCCCAGCAGCAGGAACGAGGGGATTGGCCTTTTGTACTCTCAGATATCTCAGCTTCATTGATTTCTTATCTCTAAGTGTCTTCGCTCAAGAGCCAGATAGAGTGGAGGGAGAATCAGATTGGCATAGTTTGGATCACAGACTTATGCAAGGGAGTGAGAGACTACGTGTGGGGTTTGAGGGATGCTGCAATTTTTAATCCCTCTAAGACCCTTTGAGGTAGGGGGGGTGGCAGTTCTTTATGGAAGGGATGTCAGGTAGATTTTGTCGAATCTTTGGGAATAGAATTGTTTGCATATTTGAGCCAGTGGAAACAGTAACAGTGCCTTTTGTAGTGAGAGGTGGTGGGAGGCATTTATTTAAGAGGATTCTTCTCTAAAGCATGGCTTCCATTCTTCTAAGTAAAGTGTGGCATTTCTGTTTCTTCTCCCTTTTCCTGGACATGAGATTTAAAAGATGCTATCTGCCAAAAAAAAGCGTATTTCTTAAGTAATAATTTCTTTCCCCATTTTTATGGATCAAAGACATCTTAACTATCAATTTTGACTCCAACTAAATAATATGATTCCAACTGAAAGCAAAAGAACCTGCTGTTCTAGTGTGACCCTGAACTTTGCCTTGAGAAAATGTTTATTTTCTACTAGGCTTTTGGATATAATGAAATAAGCTCACAGATCTCCAATTCTGTCTGTGCTGTTCTTTGTAGGACAGGATTTTTCACAAGAGACGGTGGAGCAGTACTGGAGAACTAGGAGGGGTTTATAGAGAGAACCCAGTAAATCTGGTCTCTGTTGACATAACATGGCGGGGGGTGGAGGTGGGGGGCAGGTGGCATTGGACTTCTGTTTAAACAATTTCAAAAGTCAGATCAATCTAAAAGAGTTGATATTCCCTTTTTGCTTTTACATAAACCCAATGAGAAATATGTTTATTCTGTCCTTTTAGCTATTTAAAAATTACTTTGCTAAGTGAATCAAGTACTTCAGTTAAACGCCTTAGCTATTAGTTGTTTGTTGCTACATTTTGGGGTGGGGTGGCAGAAAGATACGATTGCCTTTTTTTCTCTTATATTCTTTCATATAATTATTTTTCTGATAACAAAAAACAACTAGCATCAGTGCAGTGATTTAACACGTATCACAGTTATTTTCTATTTGTTAAATATTCCCATTTAATAAAGAAAACTGAGCATCTCTTGCCTATTTCTGTGACCAAAACCTGAGGATTCCACCTCTTTGATACGCGTCTATTTTATGTGATCTCCTATGATACTGCCTTAGCTCAACTTCCTCTTTTTCAAAAATTCATTATATTGTAACTAACAATACAATAAGGTGTTATATATTTGAAGTGTACAGTTTAAAAAGTTTTATCATATGTATACAACTGTGAAACCATCACCACAATCGAGATAGTGAATGTATTCATCATCCCTCCAAGTTTTCTCACAGCCCTTTGTAATCTCTCCCATACAGCCCCCAGACAACTGCAGATCTGATTTAGCTACGATAAGTTAGTTTACATTTTAAAATTTTATATAAATGGAGTAGTCATATAACATGTACTTAAAAAAATCTTCTTTCACTCAGCATAATTATTTTGAGATTCATTCATGCTGCATATTTATAAAGAGTTCACTTATTTTTATTGCTGAGTAGTATTACATTGTATAGACATACCAAGATTTATTTTTATCCATTCACCTGTTGATAAACATCTGAGTTGTTTCCAGTTTGTGGCTATTACAAATAAAGCTTCTGTGAACATTCATGTACTAGTCTTTTAATGGATATATATTTTCTTTTCTCTTAGTAAATACCTAGGAATGAAATGCCTAGATTATATGGTAGGTATATATTTTTAAGACACTGTCAAACCGTTTCCAAAGCATTTGTGTCATTTTACATCCTCATCAGCAGTGCATGAGACTTTCAGTTTTTCCACATCCTGGCCGACACTTGTATGGTCAGCCTTCTTAATTTTAGCCATTCTAATAGTGTAGAGGTATCTCGCAGTGGTTTTATTTTGCATTTATCTGATGACTAATGATGTTGGGCATCCACTGTGGCCTGGATATTCTCTCAAAGTCATAAACTGGTGAAATTCAAATTATGACTTGCCTTATTTGTTTATTATCTCTCAAAGATCACTGTCCATCATAATCTCATCCAGTGTGTTGGAAACCATTGTTTCATATATTTTTGTCATTCATTCATTCATTCATTCATGTACTTATTTATTTATTTATTTATTTACAGTTGTTTCAGGAGGGAGGGTAAATACCATCCTTATTACTTCATCTTAGACTGAAGCAGAAGTCTCAGCTTTATCATCTTTTGCTTGGATGCTTTCATGCTGTTCTTCTTGGCCCAGTCTAGCTCTACTGCTGTCTGTCCTATAATTGGTTCCAGAGAGATCTTTCTAAAATAAATATCTGACCATGTTTCCACTTACATTTTTCAGTGGATCCCCTTTTTCTGTTTCTTTTTAAATAATGAAACAAACATGCTAGGACACCAAATTTCTGGGTGGGAGAAATATTTTTAAATGGAACCTAGACAAATAAAAATATTGCTAAAGATGTTCTAAGTAAATTCCAGTATAATCATATGTAATAATCATACATTATTTTGAGAAGGTAAATATTGGCTTTCCTTTTGGCCAAGTAACACTTGAGTTTGTGTAGAACCTGCAGTAAAGTTAGATCACAACTGTTGTTTCATTTGGGACTCAACAAAATAAGGCACTGAAAGCTCAGTGGTTGTTGACGAAAGAAGTTATTATAGAAGATGCCACTGATTTATTTCATGTTTATCTACGAGATGTTAGTCAGATGCATTGAAATTAAATGACAATTTGTAATCTCAAAATGAATTACCTCAGCTGTGAAAAAAATCAGTATGTACATATAAATAATGATCTGGTGATGCTCTTTTATATCTTGAGATTTTTTAGATTTTACTGCTGTGATTCTCCATCATTTCTTATTTACCTCTATAGCATTGGACCCCAAAGTTACTATTGCTCTCCTGTAATTTGTGCAAACATGCCTACATGAAAAAAGAAAATTAACTGCGTACCTTCTATACACCATTGTGCTAGAGTAGTTTAGCATTGCCAGGCCCATACTTATTCTGTGATTCACTTACTGTCTTATTTTTTTACCACTCTTTATCATGTCTCTTTCTTTGTAGCTGTATTGATTTATCTGCAGCTATTAGAATATGTCATTCTCTTTCATCCTATGTGGAAGGGGGAAATTTTCCCTTTCCCTCCTGTGGTTCCTTTTGACTGGCTGAATAATCAAATCAACAAGAAGCAGATTGACAAGAGAAAAATCAAATTTAACATTGTGTGCACGGGAAGCCCACCTACATGAGAGAGTCAGAGACCCCTGTCTATACATGAGAGGATCAGAGATTGAGGTATATAAGACATCTTGAGCTAGGGATGAAGTAAGGTGCCTTGGGAGCTTCAAAAGGTCATTGCAGGATGATAATAAGATGATTGCAAATATAAGTTTGCCCTGCTCTATAGATAGGTCAAAAGAAGTTATTTCTGATAATCTCTTATGGGCAAGGCCTCTAATTCAAATTCTTCTAGGTAGTTAAGGTGGGGCGGAGGGTGTCAAGTTTCTTTTGAGCCTGAAGCTAAAATTGCCTTTAGCTTAAAGTAATCTGCATACCACTGAGGCACATCTTGGGGTGAATGGTTCTGAACCCCCACATTCCCTCTTCTGAAACTTCCCTGGAAGTTTCACATATTAAAAGCTGAGCTGGTTGCTATGGAGAGATAGAACGGGTTAATAACCTAGTGATCTACAAAGAGAGAAAAAAAACACAAATTATAATGAGAATGAATAAACAGAAAAGTACAAATGGAAGCACACTTCCCCACACCTTGTTAAACCAGTTCCCCAATCCTGGGAATATGTCCATCCAATAAAATATCTTTGCTTCATTTATCTGATGGGAAATATTAATCCTGTCTTTTAACAGATTTAAATTAGACACTACTTGTCCTATTTGATTTACATAGAAGCAACATTTTCCACCAATTATCGTACAAGCTCCTCCTTGTTGAGCAGTCGGTGTGTCCAAAGTACTTCGATGTTGGAGAACCACAGAGGCTAAGCTGTCAACTTCCGTCTGGAGTATTTTCAAAGTTTGCACGATAGTATTAACTCTTGTTCTATTACCATGGAGAGGTTTAGGATTGCCTTTTCCAATTCATATTCTCCAAAGTTTGGGGATAAGGCCCTCAATGCCGAAGAGAACTTAGAATTGTGATACACCAATGGTTTTCTATAATTTCTTGACGGGCACATTTCTGTGGCACAATTCTATGAGCAAAGGAGCCATTCAAGTATAGTTTCTTGACAGATCTTTCCTAGAGTCCTTTTTATATCTAGATTTTTACATTCCACTTACCCCCGATGATTGAGGATGATTTAGGGTATGAAATTTTAATGAGTACCCCAGAGTTTTTGCAAGCAAGTACTTTATCTCTACTGTAAAATGAATACCTTGGTCTTATTCAATCCATAAAGGAATGCCAAACTGAGAAATAATCTCAGTTATTAATCTCTTTACCACTGTAGTGGCATGAACACGTCTACTTGGATAGTATTCGTTCCACCCACTAACCACATAGACAATAATCAAACAGCGAGAATAGCCTAAAGCCAGGGGCAAATCTATAAAATCCGTTTGGAGTGCTGCCAAGGGAAGTGTGGGCCTGGGAGAACTTCCCGAGGTACATTGATTTCTTCCAAGAATTTGGTGGGATTTACAAGTAGTGCACTGGGAAGTAATTTGTTCAGAAATTTTGTGGATACCAGGGCAAAACTAATTGTCTTTTAGTTCCTTAATTATCCCTCGTCTGCACATACGTTCTATTTGGTGGGATATAAGTGCAACCCAAAAAGTTAAAAGAAAAGGAGCTACAGGAAATCTGGCCCAATGTATAATCCATCAGATAATCATTTGGCACCCTTTTCTGTCCATTTGTCTTTCTCAGATTGTAGGGCATTTGCCTGGTAGTTAACATCAGTGAGAGATAAAGGCAGGTTTAAAAATTGGGTGGAGAAAGGATAAGGGGGTCCATTTTGAGCTGCGTATTTAGCAGCTCTGTCAGACCTATTGTTTCCTAAAGATTCAGTATCAGTCTCCTTAGTATGGGCTGAATAGTGAACAATAGCGATTTTAGAAGAGAGGTGAATGGTTTGTAATAGGGCAGCAATTATATGCCCATTAGCAAAAGGAGTACCTGCAGAAGTTAAGAATTCATGGGATTTCCAAGTTACACCAACAGCATGACAGACTCCAAAGACATATCTTGAGTCTGTGTAAATAGTGGCAGTTTTTCCTTCAGCTAATGTGCAAGCTCTAGTAAGAGCTATGAGTTTAGCAGCTTGGACTGATTTGGCAGTGGGCAAAGAATATGCCTCAACGGTTTTATGTGGGGAAACTATGACATAGCTAGTGATGTTTCCCCAGAAATGTCATTTACAGGGACCATCACAAAATCAAAGTAAGTCTGGCTTGTCTAAAGTGATGTCTGAGAGATGATCTTGTGACTTGGAGACCATTTCTATAACTGCCAGGCAACCCTGTGGGATATCGAGGTGCTCTCCATTATCAGGAGGGGGTAGTGAAGTAGCTGCATTCAAAGTGTTAGAATAATGTAAGATGATGGAAGGGTTAGTTAAAAGTGCCTGTTCATAGGTGGTCTGTCGTGGGGAGGTGCTGTGTCCTGTGAACTTGTGAAAAAGCAGGCACAACATGGGGAACATAGAGGTGAATGGGGGAGCCTAACGTTAGATTACTGGCTTTGTCAATCGAGGTGGCAGCTACAGCCACTGTACATAGGCCGGGGGCATGCCTAATGCAACAGGGTCTAATTGGTATGAGAATTATGCTATGGGATGTATCTGAAAGGCAAAAGATTGTCCTAGAATGCTTGCAGCAATCCCATTATTTTCATGGCAGCATAAGTGAAAGGATTTGTCAAAGTTAGGTAAGCCAAGAGCCAGGGCTGTGCACAAAGCTAATTTTAGGGCTTCAAAGGAGGTTAATGCCTCTGAAGGCCAGGAAATAGGCTCTGAGATGTTATCTCAGAGAAGAGCTACAGAGGTTTAGCAAGGGGTGCAAAATTAGGACTCCATCGGCAGCAATAACCAGCTACCCCTAGAAATTTATATAGTTGTTTGTTTGTTTGTTTGTTTTGTCTTGGGGAGAGGGATGGACAAAATTGACTCAAGGAGTATTGAGGTTAGCTTTTGATATCCTGAGATATCTCCTGTCCCAAGTAGGTAATAGTAGCTTTTATCCACTGAAGTTTAGATCTGGGGGCTTTGTGGCATCGTTCAGCTAGTGCATTTAGGAGAGTAAGAGACTTTATAAGAGCTCCCTGCTTAGTTTTATTACAGAGTAAAAGATCATCTGCATACTAAACAAGCTTGGACCCTTGGGTAAAGGCTACAGAGTCTAAGTCTGTTTTAAGGATTTGGGGAAATATTGAGGGGGGACTCACAAAAATTTGAGGTATATAAGTCCATGTTAATCTTCTCTTTTTAAATATACATGCAAAAAGAAACTGGGAGTCAGAATGGACAGGGATTGAAAAGAACGTTGAGCTGAGGTCAACTACTGTGAACCAGGCTGCGTCAGCAGAAATTGAGGTAAGGACAGTAGCAAGATTAGGAACCACAGGGTGGCGAGGAATTACAACAGTTTATGGCTTTTAGGTTCTGAACAAATTGATAAATTTGACTCTCATCTGAGTCAAATTTGCCTTCTTTCTTTACTGGCAAGATTAGAGTATTATAGGGTAAAGAAGTAAAAACTAGTATACCCTGCTGCAAGAGGAAGTCTGTTATAGGTTCAGTGTCTCACTCTGCATCTCTAGAGAGAGGGTATTGGGCTACTGATGAAATGGTTTATTTTTTTTCCAAGTAATGTGCAGGGGCTTTGAACTCTGTAGCAGTCCGACTTCATTTGCATGTGTGGCCCAGAAGCTAATTGGGTATCTCTTAAAGACTCATCCTCTTCAGAAAAATTTAAATTAGGATGAGTTTCTAATAACAAAAATAAGAGATTTGGGGCTTGGTCTGAGGGCAAGGAAATAAAAACGCCCTTCTCATTGCATTTTATAGTAGCATTAAATTTACATAATAAATCTCTGCCAAGGAGATTTGCTGGTGAGCTGTATTAGCAAGGCATGATGGGTGTTAAGAGAGCCTAAGGATATTGGAGTGGGCTCAGATATGGGCAATGAAATAGATTGCCCAGAGATTCCAACAGCTTGAATAGAATCAGAGGTGACAGGTAGTGACTGATCCTCTAAATGGATAGTAGAGAAAATCACACCAGTGTCAATTAAGAAGTCCAGTTCCTGATCCTTTATGTTTAATGGTAGGTTCTGGGGTGTGACTGAAGATTGGCTGACCCTATCATTTGAGAGGAAATTGCCTCTCCAAAGAAAAATGAACCTTCTGAGGGTGCTGGGATCTAGGTGGGTTGTTTCCCAAACTTTTCTTCCTCTTAAGTGCAGGACAATTTCTCTTCTGATGTCATGGGTTCTTGAAATATCTGCAGTTGTCTGGAGACAAATAGGAAGAGCTGTGAGTGGGCTTTGATTTATTCTGAGTCACAGTTTTGCTTCTCTAAAGATTCAAATTGAAGAGCAAGAATTGTTGCCTTTAATTCTTTTTTTCTTCTGCCTTCCTGTAAAATATTCTCAAAGAATTACATGGCAGCCTCCATTATCACACTTACTGGTTGCCCCGACCAGCCAAACACACTATTTTGAATTTGTTTTTTTCTATTGGGGAGAAAATTTCCCACTAGAACAGTTATTAAGAGGTTTCTGTGCTCTGGAGCTTCTAGATTTAATGCTTTGTGTCTTTGCGAAGTTTGCATAAACTGTTCAATGAATGCTTTTGGATGTTCTCCTTCTTTCTGAGTACATAATTCAACTCTTGACCAATTAACTTGAGGAAGAAAGGCATCTAGAATCGTTTCTATTAAACTTTGAGTATCAGCCTCCAGCAGAAGCATTTCCTGGTCATTTGTAGGAGGGCCTGGAAGAGGGTCTGGCCATCTGTTTCCCCTGTGTGAGGGGGTTTCTCCAGGGGGCCTTCTGGCCTGTCTGATAACTACAGTATAGTCATGGGCAGGAAGAACACCCCTTAGGAGCCAGTCAAAGCCTCTGTGAGTGGGATTATGAATTTATGAATAGCCACCAAACTTTCTAACTCTTCTCTCAATTTTGTTGGATGATCTTGAGAGTGGCACTAAGAGAGTTTTATAATTTAAAAGATCATCCGCTATTCAGAGGATATGAATTTCGTGGTGGAGGTACAGGATACCTCCACAAGGGACATTACATATGAATGTCCAAGGCAGGCAAGACCCGGGAAATAAGGAAATCATAAGTTACAGTAAAGCAAGGCTTCCTGCTCTTTTTGGCAGCTCCCACTAAATGTACTTCCTGACTTTTAGCTGTATGCTTGAAATGCCTGTATGCCTTTAGCTGGAAGGTCAGGTCTGAGTACACTCTGTAGGTCTTCTAGAGAAAGGGACGTTAAAACAGGCAGCTGAACTTTCTCTGGCGAAGTTGGAGTCCTAAGATCTGGCTGAGCTGATTGAGCTGGGTTTTGAAAAGGGGGTTTTTAGACCAGGTACCCAGAGATCCAAAAGATCTTCTGGAGGGTCAGGGAAAGGAAGTTGGGGGTACATGGGAGTATAGGAGGGAAATTTACATCAGATTTGATTTTTAATTTTTGTTCTAAGTCTAACTTTTGTTCTTTTATTTTATCAAGGGATCCCTTAAGGCTAGCTAGCCATTATACTTTTTTGTGCTTTCCATTCAATTTGATCCTCCTGTAACCACCAATAAGGCAGTTGCTTGGAATGAGAATTCGCTAAAAAGTTTTTCAAATAAAGAAGTTTTTCCTGGTGGCAGGTTGGCTCAGTGGTTAGACCATAGTGCGCATAACACCAAGGTCGCCGGTTCGATTCCCACATGGACCAGTGACCTGCACCCTCCACAACTAGACTGAAAACAACGACTGTCTGACTTGGAGCTGAGCTGCGCCCCCCACAACTAGATTGAAAAACAATGACTTGACATGGAGCTGATAGGTCCTGGAAAAACACACTGTTCCCCAATTAAAAAAAAAAAAAAGTTTTTCCAGTCAAAAGATCCATCGTCTGAGATGAATCCAAGATGGCAGAGTAGATAAATGCTATGTCTGCCTCCTTCCATGAACTCATTAAAATTACAACTAAATTATAGAACAATCAACCTGGAGAACCATCTGAAGTCTATCTGAACAGAAGTTTTATAACTATGGATATAAAGAAGCCACATTGAGACTGCTGCTTTTAACCTTGGGCTGCCACCTAGCAGTGCTCTTCAAGAACAGCTGGACACAACAGCAGAAACTTTCTGCAGAAGGAATTCCCTGGAATAAAAATACTGACCATACAGTGTCATGGAACAAAGTTCTTATTAGTTTCTCTGCCAAAAAAAAAAAAAAAAAAAAAATCCATTTTCTGGCCATTGATAAGTAGGGTCTTATTTGCAACTCAACCAATAAGCCTTTTTATGGAAAGACCCAGGGCTAACTTTCTAGGCTTAGAATAAATCTTTACTATGGATGCAAAAGGTGTCCGTGGCGAGGATACAGATGGTGAAACCCCCATAATCCAAAAGAGTTTCACTCCTCAAAATAGTTAAGAGACAAAACTCCCTTAAGAGCGTGGCATGGCGGACACAGAGAGAGCTCAGAGCCCCAGTCTAATTGGCCACCAAAGTGCACCCTCTGGATGGTGGGGGCCAGGGAGAAAATATTCTCACTGGTCATAAAAAAAAAAAGAAGACCTAAGTTCTCAGGATATAGAACAGGACAAAAGGAATACCCTCATCAGTAGGGATGGCTTGGCCTTCCCTATGAATTTTAGTTGTTATGCACAATAGGCAAAGAGACGCAAAGAACAGAGACTGTCTCTAGGAGGAAATGGATCAATAAAACCAAGAGTACTCCACCAAATTTACAAGAGTTGCCAAAATTCAAGGAACTAGTTTCACCAATATTTTCTCCTGCCAACTTAAATTTAAAAAGAGAAAAAAAATATTCTCACCACTCTCGTTCCATTGGACCCCTGCAGACAGAGATCTTAGGGAAGGTGACAACCGTAAGAAGTCTTACTATTTTTTTTAATGTCAGCTTAGATGTCCAGGATCCATTTGTCTGCAGCAGTCCTCAGGAGAAAGCAGTTTTCCCAGCCAGGGAAAGCAGTTTCCAGTTAGCCAGTGAAGAATTTTACCAGCCAGTGAAGAACTAGCTCACAGCGCCAAAACTGTGGGGAAGGGGAAAAATTCCCCTTTCCCTCTTCTGGTTATTTTTGACTGGCTGAATAATCAAATCAACAGGAAGCAGTTTGACAAGAGAAAATCAGATTTAATATCATGTGCAGGGGAATTCCACATACAGGAGAGTTTCAGAGACAGAAAGGGGGTATATGAGACATCCTGAGCGAGGGATGAGGTAAGGTGCCTTGGGAGCTTCAAAAGGGCATTGCAGGATGATAAGAGCAGGCCTTTAGTAAATATAAGTTTGCCATGCCCTATAGATAGGTCAAAAGAAGTTATCTCTTGATAATCTCTTATGGTCGAGGCCTCTAATTCAAATTCTTCTAAGTAGTTGGAGGGGGCAGAAGTTTCTCTTGAGCCTGAAGCTAAAATTGCCTTTAGCTCAAAGTAATCTGTACACCACTGAGGCAAATGTTGGGGTGGTTGGTTCCAGACCCAAACGATCCCTGGATGCTTTCATATACAGTTCCTCCCTCCCCCATCCTTCCACCTTTGTTGATCTGGTTAAATCCTACTTGACAAGTAAGACTCAACTTAAGTATCCCCTTCTTTAAGAAATCTTCCCTGGAAACCACAGGCTGGGTTAGGTGCCTTCTTCAATGTTCCCATAGCCTCTTAATGCTTAGCTCATTGCAGCACTTAGCACATTAATTGCAATTATCTACTCCCCTGCCTGTCTTCCCACCAAGACGGCGTGAGGGCATTACCTTATGTGGATTTATATATCAATATTTAGCACAGGGCTCAGCCCAGAGTAGGGATGTGGAAGACAAAAGTTTGTCCTTGGTCCAACCACTGTGTATCTTATATACTACGAACATTAGTAACTGTGTGACAAGTTTCAACTTGTTAGGTGCAGTCAGTTGGGTGTGAGCTACAGTTCAGAGAAGGTGTGTTTTAAAGTGTGCCATAAATCATCTTCCATTATGACAGTGCTCTGTGTCACACATTGCTTCTGGTGTACGGCAATTTCTGTCAAAAAAAAAAACAAACATTACGGTGTGTCTTCATTCATGTTATTCACTGGATCTGGCACCGTGTGACTTCTAGCTCTTCCCCAAAGTCAAAATGATTCAGGACATCAAGGCAGCCACGACAGCGCAACTAAAGACTCTCAGGAAAGAGGACTTCCAGAACTGCTTCAGAAAGTTGCAAGAACGATGGGATAAGTGTGTTTGAAGCGAGAGGGAGTGTTTTGAGGGGGATTAATCGCAATGTATCTTTTACTGTACTAATGTTTTTTTAAACATTCACTGTATTGTTTGATCATACCTCGTAAGTTGTTTGGCTTATTCAATATTCTAGAACCTAGATTCTCTTACTGTTTTGTAGCCATGTAGACCTGCTTTTTTTTTTTTTTTTTTTTTGCCAGGTAGCCTTATGGGCCTATCACATGAGGCCCAGGCCCAAGGACCAGATTATTTTTGCATCGAAGGTTCAGGGCTTGATATTGACATCATATTAGAAAACTAGGCATATGTGATAAACTGCTAGTGAGAGCCAGAAAGAAATCACTCAGAGAGATAAACCATATGTCTAGGTCACAAGCTCTCTTTAGGGAGGGCCACTTTGGTAAGTTTTTGTAGGTGTCTTGGACTGCTCTGTATCCAGAGGAGCCAGATAAGAAGCTAGGCTTTGTAATGCTTTTTCTGACTCACTTTGGCAGTTAGTCACTCTTTTCTCTATGCTCCCATGTCACCCCACGTATCTCTTTGACCTAGCATCTATCATACTGTATTATACTCATTTATTTTATTTTTTTAAAATAAATTTTATTGGGGAATATTGGGGAACAGTGTGTTTCTCCAGGGCCCATCAGCTCCAAGTAGTTGTCCTTCAATCTAGTTGTGGAGGGTGCAGCTCACTGGCCCATGTGGGAATCGAACCAGCAACCCTGTTCTTCAGAGCTTGTGCTCTAACCAACTGAGCCATCCGGCCACCCTCGTTTATTTTCTTGTATGTCTCCTTCTCTAGAAGAGAGCCCTTTGTGATAGAGATCATACAGATTGATTTCTACATCTAGTAACTCACCCAGGACCTACTAGAGGAGAAGCCAATGAAAGCTTGGTGAATGGAATGAATAAATGAATGGTGATAATAATAATAGATAATATCTCTTTCATCTTTACTGTATGCTAGGAGCTTCCCATATCTTTACTGCACTCTTACGATGTGAGAACTCTGATTCTCACCATTTTACAGGTGACAAAAATGAGGCACAGAAAGGTTAAGTAACTTGCTCATGGTCTTACAGTGGCAGATCCCAAATTCAAAACAAGGCACCTGGTTCCAAAGCCCACATTCTTAATCACTGTGCTATATCTGACTGGCTGACCAGAGGCTGACTGAGTGACCAGGTAACTGACCAATAGCTTTGTGAAGGAGAGGCAAAAAAAGCACTGGCAACCTTCTTCCCAGACATAGTTCTTTTGGGATGTGGGTTTGAAACCATAAAAGTAAGTGAGGGCTCCATCTGAGGCACCACTGGTCCATTAGGGGAAAGGGATACTGAGTTGGAAGCCCATTTCTTACTGCCTATTCTTTCTTTGGCAAGAGAAGGGATTGGCCAAGCCCAAGGATCTGTCCTGGCATATCCTGGAGGTATCACCAAAGCTCAAGTGCTGGAGAGTAATACCTACTGTTCCAACTGCCTGGAATGCCCTCCCCCAAGTAATCTCATGGCCCACAGCGTCATTTCATTTTCTGCTCAAATGTCACCTCATCAGAGAGCCCTTTCCTGATCAGATCTGATATAACACTGCTCTTTATCCTCTTACCCTGCTTTATTTTTCTTCATTATACTTATCACTACCCAACATAATTATTTGTTCAGAGTGTTTTTGTTTGTCTCTCTCCACCAGAATATAAGCACCAGGGACCTGTGACTCTGTTTAGTATACTGTTATATCCTTAGCTCCTAGAGCAGTGCCTGGCAAGTAGTGGTAGGTGCTCAGTAAATGGTTTTTCCCCCTGCAATGTATAAATGATTTTGGAGCTTGAGACTGCCTGCTTTCAAGGATTTTTATTATCTGGCCTCAGTAATGCCTTGCTCTCCTTGTTCCGATATGTAACCCTTGGACTCCAGACAAACTCAGTGTTCTCTGAGCAGGCCCCACACTTTATAGTTCTTATCTTTGCTCGTGTTTCTTTTCTCTGATGGGCCTATATCTCCATCCACCCAGATTCTGAGCAGTCCTCAATACCTACCTCTTTTTGAATGGAAAAAATCACAACATATATATGAAGAAACAATTATTATTGTGTTTATATTAAATCTTAGGCATTTCCAAACATATGAACTCATTCAACAACTCTGGGTGACAGGTATTGCTAGATAGTAAGCTGCGTGGGGGTAGGGATCTCTGTCCTGATACTGCTCTGTTCCCAGTGCCTGGCACAAAGTAGTGCAAAATAAACATTTTGAATGACTGGATGAATATTTTATAGGAGGGGAATTGAGGTTCAGAATGTTAAGTGATTTACCCAAGGTGGTCCATGGCAGATAGGATAGAAATCAAGGTCTTCCAGCTTTAAATCTAGTACTTATTCTAATATATTCTACAATAAAAATCCAGTGTTCTAGAAAGCCCAGCGATTTGGCAATCCTGAATAACTTTATTTGTTGTGGTTATCTCCGAATAAAACAGGAGACTTTGCTCATTTAATATGAAAATATTTCTCAAATGGAAAAGGCCCCTTCCTATTTATAAAACATAGCATGGAAGCCAGGCTATATCTTTGCTATATGAGAAGCTAATTAAAAATCAATTTCTGGGGTTCCTTGCTGATACGCATAAGTTCAATGCTTTTAAAAAAATACCCCCTTCCATAAGAAATGTGTGGCAGAGAGTGACACTGATAGTGAGAAAATATAACATAAATACTGATGGGATCTACAACAAGTGATCCAGGACCCACAGATGGCCATCATTTGTTCATTCTCTTATATCTATTCTTTTGTCCATTCAGTAAACTTCACAGAGTACCTGGAACGACCTAGCCCTGTGTTAGACATTGGGGAATACATAGCGGAAAAGACATGTTCCTTATCAAAGTGCTTACAGTGTAGCGGAGAAGGGAGATCTGTGACTTAAACAATATAACATACATGGTAGAAAAGAAGTCTGTATAAAGAAAGTGCTATGTAAGTAGAGAAGGGACCCCTAGAACTTTTTTTGATGGTTTGAGAAAAGGGGATTTAGAAATGGGCTCCAAAGAGTGTCAGCAACCAAAGAAGTAGAGCTGGGTTTTAAGGATTAGTTGGTGATTAGCAGGCCAAGAAAAGGGAAAAGAGCTTTTCTGGAAATAGCAAAGTTCGAGAAGTCATTGTTCAAGGATGAATAAGTAAATAATTCAAGACGCCGGTTCTGGATGAGCACTGCGAAAGTAAGAGCTACAACAGAGGCGGCCTCCAGGGAAGCCTGTGACGTTCAGGTCATTTGTGTTGGGATGAGATAGACTGTTAGTCCAGTAGTTTCCAAAGGCAGTATGTATGCTTCAGGAGGCCCATGCAAGGCAATGGATTGGGGTGCCATAAGAAAATACTGAGCTTGTATTCTATTGCATTTATTTCTATCTCAGTATGTAATTTTTATGTATGTTTCACATTACATTATATATTCCTAATGTCACTACATGAGTCTAATTTATAAACACATATTCATATATTGGCAATATGTACTCAAAATTTTTTCACAGGTAGATTATACCATTTAAAAGGTTGGAGACTACAAATTGAATCACCTTGTTCATTTGTCTTGTGAAGGACTATTTGTTGCAGAAAATTCCTGGGCTTGGCCTTCTCTGAATGTGTGTAGTATTATTTGTCATTTTGCACAGAGATGTTGTCTTTGATCTCTCTAGGAGACACATGGACAGGCTCAGGGGGATAAGAGACTGAGGACTTTAGAAGATTATCTCTTGTTTGAATGTCCTCCTAGGATTTGGACATGTGAGTCATTTGGAGCCTGTGTCTGTACTCAGCTCTTTTTGCCAAATGCCGTAGCCTCCATGGACAGCCACAGCTCTCTAAGCCTGCTGTGGCCTTCTTCCTCACTTTGGCACAGGGAATCTTCTCATTTTCTCTTTGGGAATGAGAAAGCAGTACAAGACTTTCAACTTTTAGGGACTTAAACCTTAGGGACAAGGGACTCTGATAGTTCCACTTGACTGTGAGTGAGCTAGCTCTTCATGCTGGGACACAGGGTTGCTGTTTGACAAGAATGCAGCTCATCCGGGCTTGCTTTCTTCAGACTGCCGGCAGTCTGGTTGGATAGCACCATGCTGCCAAGCCCTACCTAGCTAGGGCATCTGCCTAGGCAACAGAATGCTATGTAGAACACAGTAAACAAAAAACAAGTGCCTTGAGGTTTGGCCTAACACACCGAAGCCATTATCTTCGTGTCCTATAGCCTCGCGATACGGGGGCCGGCGATGTTCAGAGTCTGTCCTCACTGGATTGCATCCGCCCTGACCCCCTACGTGCATTGCCTAATGTCCTGTTTAGAGCAGTGGTTCTCAGCTGGTGGCAGTTTTGTTCCCCAGGGAACATTTTTGATGATCACAACTGGCAGCATGCTACTGGCATCTAGTGGGAGGTGCCAGGGTTGCTGCTAAACATCTTACAAAGTACAGGACAGCCCCCCCGCAATGAAGAATTAGCCTGTCCAACATGTCAGCGCTGCGGAGACTGAGAAAACCCTGGTGCAGAGTGACTCCTGCCCATTTCCACTGCAGTGGAGGGTACAGATAGAGGAGTTCCTGCATGCCAAAGGTCTATGCTCAGGCTTGTATCAGGGCGTCCTCCCAGTAGACAAAAGGCTTTTGTAGCACCGCTGGCCTCCAGCCTTTCTAGCAATAAAAAAGGGGCCTTTTTTCCACTCCACATGCCCAACAGAAAGGCCCCTTTGTCTTGGATGAGGCTGAGCTCCCTTGGCAGCGGTGGCAGGAGTATGTTGTTCTCTGTTCTTTGCAGGCTAGCACTCGTCTGTCTGTCTGATGTCTGTGTGTCACTGTGCTACACATTCATTACCTGATACTCCAAACCATAGTAAATGATCACATTTGTAACGTGTGTGGCTACGTATTCATTTTCAGGAGTAAACACTCTACTTTCTGTAATGCTTCTTTAATCCCAGCTCTGTCATCTCTCCTTCCCCAAACCCTGGGATTTCAACGTATCTCTTGGAAATTCATTCCTCTCTTCCCTCCAATATATTCCAGTCTGGGAATTAGGAATTTAACCAAGCAATGACTAGGCACCCTTCACCTAAACCTTAGGACCTTGTCTTCTAGGATGCAGTCTCAGGGCACTATACCTGCTTCCTTTCATCCCCTGGCACCTTTCCCTTCTCACCCCCTGTGCCTCTGCAAATAGTCTAATCTACCTCCAAAGTCTCTTGGCTTCAGAACTTTCCTCCCGAGTTCCAGTAGCTTCTTGAGGACATTGAGAGATTGGAGCATTTTTGCCTTCAACTTGGTTTCATTCAGGATGGCTTTCTGGGTGCGTGCTTTAGACCAGTGCTGGACTCCACTGTAGGGGAAGTAGGAGAATGAAGGGACAGGGCCCAGCCTTCCAACTTCTCTAGCTTATGTGAGAGTGACAGAAACAGCCTAAGATCTGCGGTGTGCCTACCAGAGGAATGCTTGTTTTTGACAAGCATTTCAGAAATTAACCATCCACATGAACTGTGTATTAGTCTAAGGAGATTGTTGTTGTTTTTTGGAGGCCCACAGTCAGAACATTTCTGGAACTCCTCATTTAGGGCAGTTATTCTTTGAGTAAATTCTTACTGATGCCACTGTATAGGAAGCTCTATTTCAGAGATAACAGTGAGCAAAAATGAAAAAGGACATGGTCCATGCTTTATTGTTTCCTGATTATTAAAGAGAAATTAGATAGCATTCTGATAAAAGACAGTTTTTGGTAAAGAAACGAATCGTAAGAGAGGAGGGTCATGACCCTCATCATTTTGTTCTGCTTCAAAACTTTCAGTTTTCTTGCTGCTCACAGCTGTAGTTTTCAAACTTGAGGAATGTACACATTCCTTTTAAGGGAAATAATTTATCTTGGACCTGCAACGTTGACGTAAATTATTTTTATTATAATGTTATTTAAATGTGTACAAACATAAAATGAGGTTTCAATAGCTGCATAAAATTTGCGTACAAATATAAACAAAAACAGATTTATGCATTAAGTAAAAACAAACTTTAAATGCAATACAATGACACTTTTCTGCTGCAATTCAGTGGCTCCCAGGCTCTGTTAAGTTCAGCGTTGCCTGTATTACTGGGTGCCACCTGATGACTCAGTCTTCCCACCATCTTTCGCAATTCAAGCTACTATGCAACTTTGATTTATATAATATATTATGATGTCATTTGACCTTCGCTTGGTTTGAACTTATTCCTTGTGTGTTATGTCCACTTCTATTCCTTTACTGTTGACTCTTGACAAAGTATGGAGATAAATTTGTTATCTGTGTATCTAAACACTACACAAATATTAAACTTATTTTAAAGGAATTATTTTTATAATTATCCATATAAAAATCACAATATTACAATATTGAGGAACGATTAGCTACAGTGGTCCATGTACAGTGATGATGTGATTCGCCGTGTTGTGAGTGATCACTCAGTAATTGTTTCAGTTAGAATTGGCTACTAATGGGACAAAAAGTCTTTTCAATCTGATCTAAGCCAAAGGGGAAATTTAGTTGTTGCACAAAACTGAAAATAGGGTTGTCTGCAGGTGTAATCTGACTCAGGGCTTAAGTGCTGTCATCTGGATCCATCTCTCTATATTATGTCATATATATTTGTATATGTGTGTATATATACACATATATATATATCCACACACATATATACATACACACAGATATATCTGTATATATCTACACACACACACACACACACACACAGTAGAGTGTATAGTCCTTTCATACACAGGATTTGATGGGAGAGAGACATGTTAAACACGTAAACGTGGTAAATGTTAAGCTCAGTGTGACTCCTCTTCTCACCTTCTCCCTGCTCTGGAGAGAACAATCTTGATGTTTGTACATCCCTTTATAGAGTGCTTTCCTACCTATTATTTCAGTTGATTCTCACAATTCTGGGAGGAAGGAATTACTATCCCAACTTTTGGGTGAACAAACTGAATTTCAAATATTTTATGATTTATCCAAGCTGGTAAGTGGCAGAGCTGGGATTTGAACTAAGGTCTGTCTGGTTCTAAGTGATGTACTTTTCTCACTGTATCTTCCTCTTGTCCCAGGTAGTTGAAGATGGACTTCCTGGAAATATTAAGTTTAATTCTATGTAACAAAACTTTACCAAGCACCTACCATACGCCATGCTCTCTCTGGGCACTGAGGACCAAGACATGCATCAGATCTCTCATCTGTGTGCGTGGTACTTGGCATTCTGGAGTCATGGCTTTGCTTGTCTCTCCCCACAGTGTACAACTGGACCGTGGATGAGGTGGTGCAGTGGCTGATCACATATGTGGAGCTGCCTCAGTATGAGGAGACCTTCCGGAAGCTGCAGCTCAGTGGCCATGCCATGCCGAGGTCAGGAGGAGACTGGGTTCTCTCACTTGGGGGTACAGGGAATGGGCTGGAGTTGGCCTGCCTTCAGGCTGCTCTGCTCAGTTAAATGAGGTTCCACCCTTGTAGGGCAGAATTTATAGAGCTCTCCTCTTCTCACATCTACTGTGCACTTGCTGTACAGTATGATGGGTATTTAGCATCCATTCTCCTATTTGGTATTTCTATCAGTAATGGGAATAGTACTAATAGCTGCCATTTATTGGGTGCTTAGTATATGCCAGACACTGCTTCAACACTTTATATACAGTATCTCATTTAATTCTTACATCACTCCTATAAGGTAGGTATTATTGTTTAAAGATATGAAACTGGCTAAGTAACTTTTCCAAGGTCACATGGCTAGTTAGAAGCAAAACTGTGATTGGAACCTAGATCTGGGTAGACTTTAAAGCCTGTGGTGTTTCTCTTTTCTTTTGCTGTCTCCCCAGCAGCTGCCTCTTTTATTACCCAGGAGCCTCTGGGCTCTTTTAATTTTCCCTGAATTATCCATGTACAGTTTATCTACTCTAAAGAAATGGTGCAGCAGTGGGGGCTGACTACCATTGGGCCCAGCCTGCTCTCTGGAATGACTCTCCCAACAGCTGTTGTGTCCTAACTCTGCCTCCTTTATAGGCACAATATGCTTGGGCTCGGGGTGGGAGTGGGGAGGGGATAGAGTACTGTTTGGACTTCTTGTTATGTCAAGCTAGTGCCATATGTCATTCAGTCATTAATCCACTTACTTATTCATTCAACAAATATTTACTGGGTACCTGCTCTGTACCAAGCACTTATGCTCGGTGCTGGGGATAAAGATGACATCAACCTGCCCTTGCCCTCAAAGGGCTTACTGTCTGGTAAGTGCCGATTGTGTATCATTTGTCATCTTATCTGCTTCTGGTTGTGAGCCTCAGCAAAGGGGAAAGGGGAAGGGGAAGCTGTTGGAATGCCCACACATTGCAGTCTTCAGCCACAGAGCTACCAGGCACTGCTGTCCAGGCCCAGCTGAGCTGGCTGTTCCCTCCTGCTGCCTTCAGCCTCTTCTTCACAGCTTCTCCCTGCTCTGGAGAGAGTAATAATCCTTATGTTTGTACATCCCTTTATAGAGTGCTTTCCTACCTATTATTTCAGTTGATTCTCACAATTCTGGGAGGAAGGAATTATTATCCCAACTTTTGGGTGAACAAACTGAATTTCAAATATTTTATGATTTATCCCAGCTGGTAAGTGGCAGAACTGGGATTTGAACTCAGGTCTGCCTGGTTCTAAGTGATGTACTTTTTTCACTGTATCTTCCTCTTGCCCCATGTAGTTGAAGATGGACTTCCTAGAAATACGAAGTTTAGTTCTAGTTCACCAACTTTACCCAGTATCTACCATATGCCATGCTCTCTTCTGGGCCCTGAGGACAAAGACATGCATTAGTCCTCGCATCTGTCTGCCTTTAGGAACTCCATGTTTAATGGGAGAGACAGGTAATTGAATAGGGGATTGACCATGAAGTTCCAGGATTTAGGTTTCTTCCATAATACCGATGGAAATAACAGTATTGCCTTGTGGATCACTGGACCGTTTCAATCTTAAGAAATGGCTGTGGTTTGTATTAAAACTGTAAAGCATAGCATAAGAAGTCAGTTCTCAGGTAATGGGCTCACTTAGCCCTCCTGCGGCTACGATTAGACAGACCTAAGACCAGAACCAACTAGACTGGGCTCAGGAATAGAGGAAGCCAAGCTGTGGCACCTCAGTGACAGCAGGAAGCATGGAGCCTTCGGTGTATGGAGTTGGGGTAGGCCCATCACTTGGTAGCATGGTATAACGGAAAGCATCTAGCAGATTTGAGTTTGTCTCCTGCCTTTGCCACTTATGCGCTATGTGACTTTGGGCAAGTTACTCAACTCTAAGTCTCAGTTTTTATATCTGTACAGTGGAGCTAATAGTAGAACTGGGTTCTTACAGTCATGAGAACTAAATGAGGTATTGTATGTAAAGTGTCAGAACAGCACAAGATAAGTAGCTGCTTAGTAAATTTTACCTCCCTTCTCATTTCTCTCATTACTTAGAAGTAGATAGCATTCAAATTCATAGGTTTCTTTGACAGATAGACTCTAGAAAAGATGACAGTTATTTTGATAAGTCAGACGAAGGCCAGTACACTCGGTAGAAGTGCTGTAAAGAGGAGCTCCAAGAACTGCCAAGCTTGTAGGAAACATCTGATTTTACGTAAGTTTACACAGAAGGAAACTGAGGCCTCAGGGGGAGAAACCAAGCAGCTTATGATTGGACAAGGAAATCACTCAATGACAGAGCCGAGACCAGAAACTAGATCTCCTGACCACCCCCAACCCCGCAACTTCCCATCAGTGTCTCATTGCCTCTCTTGTCGGTGGTCTTGATTGCTTCCCAGGGCTAGAGAAGGAAGTAGCTGCTCCTGCATATCCAGGCAGGAGCACCAACACACACTGTGATGTCAGAAGCTTCTTTTCTACCTGGGGAAACACAGCTATGCATCCGAAAACAACACTGATCTTAGGGAATAGTATAGTCGTAAATGCTCACTTGTGGGACATAGACCAGTGGTTTTTCAATCTTTCATATCTCATACCCTTCTCCTATACATACCCTGCATTCCAACAGAAGAGAAACAAAGTCCAGTTTTTCCGAGGTCATTTTTTTGATTACAGGTCCTCCCCCTTATGAGAGTTCTCAATAGTACAGTTGAAGGTCATAAAAAATTACAGTTATCTGATTGGAAGTAAATCACAGTGACTCAAATACAAGCCAACAAGACAGCTACAGTGTTTGTCATCAGCAAGTTTAAATTGAATGAATATTAAATATATTCATTATTAAATATATTTAATTGGGTTAGGATTAGGATAATTCAGAAGTCACCAAAATCACTGGGTCATGTGGCATGACATTTTGACGAGGGATAGACAGGAAAATGCACTTACAAATAAATGGTGGGAGTGTGGGTACAGGGATATGGTGGATAATCCCTACAAGGGGAAGCACCACAGAAAATTTAGTCAGGTGTGGGCATGGTCACAAATAGATAATCCTTACAGTAGAATGCTCTCTAAGAAATGGTGCACATGAGTAGAACGGCACACAAATTTTTGGTCAGTGTTATGTGTTCCTGCATAGTCCTCATTGAGACCCAGTGGCACAGACTCTGTTCTAGAATGCAGAGGGGAGCAGTCACCAAGAGCTAGAATCATGGAAATGTTCCTGGAGGAGGTGGGTAATGTCAGCAGGATTCTTCCTCTTTGTCTCAACAGGCTCGCGGTAACCAACACCACCATGACGGGAACTGTGCTGAAGATGACCGACCGGAGCCACCGGCAGAAGCTGCAGCTCAAGGCCCTGGACACGGTGCTCTTTGGGCCTCCTCTCTGTGAGTCCTGTGGAGAGAGGGCTGCTACTGGCCGTGGAACCCAGGGCGGTTGGGATGGCTGGGCTGAGGCCTGGCTCTCCTAGGCACACCTGCAAGGCAGGGCCTCCACTTTTTCCACTGTCATTAATGGATGAAATGTATCACATTTTAGTCCAGCCAGCTATCAACATCCATTCATTAAATGCATTAAGAAAATACCTACTTTTGTGCCAGTGCTGTGCTGGACCCTGTAGGAAGACCTGGATGAATCATATTCTGCCCTAATGGGATAAAATGAATGTTCTGGAGAGATGCGCAGTGCTTCTGAGGTCGAGAGGAGGGGTAGAGAAGGCATACTGTCGAAGAGGTGGCACGTGAGCTCTGCCTTTAAGGATGAGTAGGACTTTATTCCATGGAGGTGACAGGAGAGGGTGTTCTGGGTGGAGGAAACAACCTGAGCAGGCATACGAAGGCTAAAATATGAAAGGTATGCTTAGGGATAAAGTAACCCAGGCGGGTCTGAATGCCATTTAGCTGTTTTCTGCCCTCACCGTGGGTGTGCAGAATGTATGAAACTGATTGCTGCACGTCTCGTGTCCTTGGACAACCAAAGAGGACTAAGTACGCTTTCACATCACATTTACCAGTAGAGATAAATCAATAGAGATAAAGGGTGTTTTCTTCCTCCAGTCATTAGCTGGGAGAATTGGGTGGTTCGGCTTCTGAAGATCTGCAAGGTGGGAACAGCCAACCCTGACCTCCTTTTTTTTATTCTAAGTGATCTCAGTTGGAACAAAAGTGGTAAGTTTCCTTAGAAAATTAGCCTCGACCAAACAGACTCTTAGGATCCACTCCCTGTCTTTTGGGAGCTGTTGGCATCGGTTGAGGGTGCCAGCAGCAGAATGCTATAGTGCCAAGAACCAGTCCAGAGAAACGGCTGGCAAGCAGGGTCAGCGGCAGTACCATAGTCCCTCCCCTTATCCACCGGGGACATGTTCTAAGACCCTCAGTGGATGCCTGAAACCGCGGATAGAACCGAACTCTATATGTACTGTTTTTTCCTGTACGTATATGCTTGTGATAAAGTTTATAGTTAGGCATAGTATGAGAGTAACCAGTAATAACTAATAATAAAATAGAACAATTATAACAGTATACTGTAATAAAAGTTATGTGAATGTGGCATTATTAAATAAAATAAGGGTTGCTTGAACACAAGCACTGCAATACCACAGCAGTCGATCTAATAGCCGGCGTGGCTACTAAGTGACTAACGGGCAGGTAGCGTATACAGCATGGATATGTTGGACAAAGGGATGATTCACGTCCTGGGTGGGACAGAGTGGGACAATGTGAGATTTTCATCATGCTAGTCAGAATGGCATGCAATTTAAAATTTAGGAATTGTTTATTTCTGGAATTTTCCATTTAATATTTTCATACTGTGGTTGACCACGGGTAACTGAAACCGTGGAAAGTGAAACCGTGGATAACAGGGGGCTACTGTATAGCATTTCCCTGTTCGTGCATTTGGCTTGACAAGTGTCCAAGCTGATAATCTCATTACAGATGGGTCTGTACCTTTTTTTTTTTATTATTATTTTCAAATTTTTAATTGACTTTATTTTTTAGAGTAGTTTTAGGTTCACATCAAAACTGAATAGAAGATACAGAGATTCCCCATATATTCCCAGCCCCCATGCATGCACAGCCTCCCCCATTATTAACAATCCCCAGCAGAGTGGCACATTTGTTACAATTGATGAACTTACATTGATACATCATTGTCACCCAGAGTCTGTAGTTTACTTTAGGGTTGACCCTTGGTGTTGTGCAAAGGGGTTTGGATAAATATAATATCGTGTATACACCACTAGTTTAGTATCATACAGGATAGCTTCACTGCCCTAAAGATCATCTGTGCTCCACTTATTTATCCCTCCCTCCTCTGCAACCCCTCACAGCTGTGATCCTTTTTACTGTCTCCAAAGTTTTGTCTTTTCCAGAAGGTCTGTACCTTTTGAAAGTGTGGTACAGAACAACATGGGAGAAGGTTGTCCCCCTCTCCTTTGCTGCCTTTTTATTTTTGGTCCTAGTACACATTTTTGCTTACCATTCATTTGTAAGTTTTGAATAAATGACGCAATGAATGGCTCTCCTCTTTATGTGAGCCCACCCTCTGTACTAAGCAATGGCCTTTCATTTACTACCATTCGTTGAGCACCTACTCTGAACCAGTATAAATGACAGGGTCTCTGCTCTCCAGAAGTTCCATCTATATTTATCCAAAGAAATCCAAAACACTAATTAAAAAGATATTTGCATCATTATGTTTACTGCAGCACTATTTACAATAGCCAAGATATGGAAACAGCCAAAATGCCCATCAATAGATGACTGGATAAAGAAATTGTGGCATATATATAAAGGGTGCAAAAAAAAAATGTATACACATTTTAAGAAAGAAAAAACTTTATTAACATTGTAATACAATAAATGACGCTATCATTCATTTGATTAATGTCATCTTTTCAGTGAACATCATACTACACATTGCTACCATAATTCAATTCAACTTTGAAAGGAAATACATAGATAACGTCTCTTAAAATATGTACATTTTTTTTGGCACCCCCGGTATTTTGGCAGTAAGGGGTGAATATCTGTATCTGCCAGGGGCAGGATATTGTGGGCAGTAGAGAGGGTGGAGAGAATAGATTGGGAGAGGGATTCCAGAAAGTGATAATGATTGGAGGCTCACTGCCTCAATTGTAACTGTCACCTTGAAAATTCTCACCATTATCCTGACTCCGTTAACATTTCCGCATCTAATTTGTTTACACTCTGCTCCCCTGCTTTAGGCCTGACTGTGTTAACAGTTGACCTCATTTTGCTAAAATCTATTTATAGCACTCAGACTAGGAATTCTGCCACCCTCTAGGTCCTCAGGTCCCAGCCAGCTTCCCTGGATTAGCTGCTCTCCTGAAATCTCCATGGGCTCTCTGCCCTGGCTATATTCCCTGGGTGCGAGGCGGATTCTGAGAGATGAGCTTATGCAGGGGCTGTGCAGGACAGCTGGTGTCCTCTTTCTGTCCCCAGGAGCTGGGTTTTGCCATTCATGTACACTTTATATTGTACACTTCCTACCCGCTTCCTGCTCAAAACCTCCATTCCTCCTTCCCTTTTTCTCTGCTTTCCACCTTTGCTGACTACCTGCTCTGGTCAGGATCCATGCTAAGCATGGGGCTACAGAGATAAATAAGTCTTGTGGCTGGCCCTGGGGAGCTCACAGACTATCAGAAAGAAGGTGACTGACATGAAAGCCAAAAAAACACAAAACAGTTCCTGAGATAGCAAGAGATAATCCATGTTTACCTGACCAAAGAGTGGATTGACTAAGGGAATCCTAGTTGAGAGGAGAAGGAATGGAAGGATATTTGTGGACTGTGGGGCTGGGAAGGTAGTAGGAACTGAAGAATGGGGATGGGATTATGATGGGAAGAAGTACATCATTGGTTATGCATAGATTAGAGTCTTCTCCCCCCTTCTTCCGCCTCTCCCACCCCCATCCCTACTCCGGTTCAAGCCGTAGTTTCTCAGTCTAGTTGTGTAGCTCCCTGGCCCGTGCTGGTATTGTGAGCCTTGTGCTCCCCCCGGCAGAGGCAGTTGGTTGCCAATCTGTTGGCCACTCACAGCAGCTCAAGGCAGCTCTCGGCATCCCACGCCAGCACTCAGCAGCCCCGCTGCAGCTCAGGGCAGCTCATGCCAACCTCTGGCTGCTCACGGCAGCCCAGCTCCAGGGAGAGCTGTTGTTCACAATCTTAGCTGTAGAGGGCGCAGCTCACTGGCCCATGTGGGAATTGAACCAGTGACCTTGGTGTTAGGAGCACGGCACTCCAACCACCTGAGCAACCGGGCAGGCCCAATAGATTAATATTGATTTCCTTATTTTCTCCCCTTTTTCAGACACCATAATATATAGATTCTGTATTATCCAGCGTTCTCCAGAAAAACAGAACCAACAGGATATGTATATAGATATGTATAAGAGGACATTTATTATAGGCATTGGCTCACGTAATTATGGAGGCCAAGAAGTTTCATGATTTGCCATCTGTAAGCTGGAGAACCAGGAAAGCTGGTGGTGTAATTCCGTCCAAACCCAAAGGCCTGAGAACCAGGGGAACTGATGGTTTAAGTCCCTATCTGAGTCAGAAGACCCGAGAACCAGAAGCACTGATGTAAGAGGGCAGGAGAAGATGGATGTCTCAACTTAATCTGAGACAGCAAATCTGCCCTTCCTCCACCTTTTTGTTCTATTCAGGCTCTCAGGGGCCTGAGGATGATTGGATGATGCCCACTGCATTTGTGAAGACATCTTTACTCAGTCTGCCATTGAAATACTGAACTTGGGGACAGTCTGTTAGCTCAGTTGGTTAGAGCGCGGTGCTCTTTAACAATAAGGTTGCTGGGTTTGGTCCCCACATGGGCCACTGTGAACTGCACCTTCCACAACTAGATTGAAACAACTACTTGAGTTGGAGTTTGTGGGTCCTGGAAAAACACACTTTAAAAAAAAAAAAAGGAAATACTAATCTCTTATGAAGACCACAGACATACCCCGGAATAATGTTTTACCAGCTATCTGGGCATCTCTTAGTCCAGTCAGGTTGACACATAAAATTAACCATCACGGATTCCTTTAGGACTGGGGTTCAGCCCAGGGCTCTACTGAATGAACCTGATAATTCTCACATCCACTTCTCCAGCTTCTATCTCTTCCTCAAACCCATATCCATATCCTTAATTACCTACTGGATATGTCCATCTGAATATTTCCAAGACACCTCTAAGCGCTTACATTTACAACTATGCATTTGTGATAATGCATTTTACAGGAAGTTGAGGTCCAGATGGGGGAAGTGAATTTCATAACAAATTGGGCACCGTAGAACCCAGACTTCCTAATACTCCGTGCTGGATGCCTCTTTTGATGGCACAAGAATTTCTCCACATGAGGCCTTATATTTAACCTTAAAGGCCTGTCCTGATAGCAATGCCACAGTCAGCTCCCAGGAGGTTTTTTGGTGGCAAAACTCAGGGCTTGGAACTTTTGCAGTCACACGCAGGCTAGATCAGGAGATACAGGCATCTCCATGGTGGAGAGATGTTTGCATGTAACAAAGCAGAAACAATACCTGCTGAAGTGTGTGAAAGTTGTAGTGAGAAAGTGGTAGCAGAAAGACCATGCAGTCAGGCAAATCTGGGGTTGAATCCCAGCTCTGTCACTTTTTATGAACTCTAGCAAGTCAGTGCCCCATACGAGCCTCAGTTTTCTGGTTTACAGACTGGGAATACTACTCTACCTGAGAAAGTAGTTGTGGGAAGTAGAGATGATGAACATAAATGCCTGGTACATTGTGTATTTTCTCTATTTTCCTTCCTTTCTTATGTGGATTAAGGAGAGGGAGACATCATACTTGAGACTTATCAGTAATGATTCAATTCCATGAATATTTATTGAGCACCTTCTGTGTGTTGGTCGGTGCTGTGCTGACACTGGCATATGGACAAGTAATGATCACTAGGGGCCACAGAAAAACTCAGCCGGCTTAGAGTCATTTTCTTCCTGCCAAGCTTGGTTGCTCATAGGATGTGACAGGAAGTATAGCTGAGCTTTAGCTATGCATTTGGCAAGGCAGAGGGATGTGTGTGTGGGGTAGATTCTTGTACATTTAGGTGGAGTCAAAACTGATTGACGAGATCCAGAGGGTACTGATAGGTGGATCCTATCCCTGGTCATTTGCAATTTTTATTCATGACTTGGATGAGAATATGAAGCTGGAAAAAATAATAGAATCGTGTTCCAAATTGATCTGGACAAGGTGGCATAAGGGACTGAATAGAATAGCTAGGCACCTACTCTGTATGTCCACCTTCAGAGCCTTGAAGTGTTGGCGGTAGTCGGGGGATGCCGCTGGTTGCATGGCGTCTTCTTTGAACAAGAGTACCTTTGACTTTGGGTAGGAATGTATAGGGAATGTTGGAGTTGAGAAGCTCTGGGAAGCCAAGATTAAAAGTTTTTAACAAGCAGGAGCCAGAGAGTACACCAGCCTCCGGTAGAGGCTGTGTAGGAGGCAGGTGTGTTCCAGAAAGAAAGGCAGCTCTCTGTGCTGCATAGATATCTTTTCATGGGACTTGAGGGGCAGGAAAGTGAGGATTTGAGTATGGCTGGAAGTGTAGGTCTGCCGGAAGGCTAGAGGGTGGCCACTGGATGACCCTTAGTTTTATCTACGAGAGTCTGGCATAAACATGTAAAGGACATGGCTACCACCTGGACCTGGTAACTCCCCTCCCTTGGATGGAAATAGAATGTACTAATCTGTCTTTGATCCCACACCATCCTCATGTCCTGCCGCTCAGCATGGGACCTGAGGACCAATGAGGACCTATGAATGGAACCCTTTTTCTCAAACTGGTTCTCAGTTTCATGCAGTTTCCAGTTCCATGAGTTTTTTCGTGTTGTCTAAACTGCCTCAACTTGGTGGCTCCCCCACGGTCCTTTTAGGTTCCCATTATTCCCTGTCCTTTCCAGGCATTGGGATCCTGTCAGTCCTTCCTTCTTCCTCTCCCCAACCTGAGGGTAACCAGGAGGTCATTCCCTCTTTCCTTCCTTCCTTGGCTCCCACATCCAGGGCCCTCTGAGCTCACAGCTACTCTATCCCAAGTGTGGTACAGCCCAGGTAGGGGCTATCCCAGCAGCCACCTTCTCCTCACGGTATCTCTCTCAGGTCTCCTGCACTGTGGCCCAGATGCAGTATACTAGAAACAATGTGAGGCTCCAGGAGCGCCCCTCTTCTGGTTGGCTCAGTTCTTAGGATATGGCTTTTGCTCTTATCTTCTGTTGTTGTCCCTTGGTTAGTCTTTCAGTTTTGCTCTGGAGACTGATTATTGCTCTGAACCCCAGCTGGTGACTGGGGTCCTGGCCCTCCACCAATTTGTTACCAGGCATTCTCTGCAGGGAGATCTGCCCCTCTGTTCCTGGCATGTTAATGTCTCATGTATATCACTCTCTTGAGGCGGCTCCTATTCTGCTTGGTCTCTGGTTTGGGCCACAGCCCAGAAATGCTCTCCATAGATGAGAATTACAGCCCTTTACCTGACTGGACTTTGCACCTCATACCTAGAATAGCCTAGTAGTCCAGGAAACCTATTTCCTGTAGTAACTTTAGTCCCACAGGCAGACCTCAAGCTCTGTGACATTGCTATATACCCATACCTTTCTACCTACTCTAGCACCCTAGCATTGTTTACTCTGTAGGACAGAAACCATTGCTTCTGGGCACCTGGGCTCATCCTGGACCAGAGATGGCTGGGATATATTGAGAAAGCACTAATGCTTTTGTCTTTCTTGCACATTAGGGAAGCATGATTTAAATAAGTTTCCTGTATTGCTCTGAGGCCTCTCATCCTTCCCGAATTAGGCCTTGACATAGCAGAGAAATAGGCATGGAGCTTACTATAAGTGTGTGTGGCAAGTGTGTATCTAAGAAGAGAAACTAATTCCTCCTGAATGGGAAGCCTTCATGGGAGGGGATGCAGTGGAGCCTGCAAGGCTAAGTGTGCAGTGGCCAGCCTCACTGACCATGCCCTTCCTCTCTCGCAGTGACCCGCCATAATCACCTCAAGGATTTCATGCTGGTGGTGTCTATCGTTATTGGTGTGGGCGGCTGCTGGTTTGCCTATATCCAGAACCGTTACTCCAAGGAGCACATGAAGAAGATGATGAAGGATCTGGAGGGGCTACACCGAGCTGAGCAGAGTCTGCATGACCTTCAGGAAAGGTAAGACCTGCCCCCTTCCCATAGTTCTGGTGCTGCCAGCTTTGGGGAGCCTCCTGTTTCCACTGGGGCTGTGGGCCACCTGGTACTTGAGACCATGTTGACACGGCCGCCCACACTGTGTCATCCTTCCAACGCTGCACTGGGAGTCTAGGTTCCTGCCACTCAGTTGCACGGGCAAGTATACCCTGGGCAGAAGCTTACTTCTGTCTTTTTTCACTCTGAGCTTCAGAGGGAGAGATGTGCAGCTGTCAGAAGTCTTGAGCTTCCCTGGTTGGATGGCTCATTAGGGGTCATTCTGTCCTTCATCCTACCTCTGGACTGCTTCCTTCCCGTAGAAATAGACACAATGAACTGTTCTGCACTGTTTCCCAGAGAAACCGCACAGATCTTTCTTCCTAATGCCTTCTAAAGCTCATAAGTACTCACTTATTGTATGACTTTGGCAAATCCCTTTCCCTTCTAGGACTTATTTCCTTATCAGTAATATGAGGGTGTGGAACTGGGAGAATACTACAGGCCTTGTAGCTCTGATAGTCTGGGATTCTGTTTAAATAAAACATGGCCTAACAACTATTGTAGAAGATCTAGCTGTGAAAAATGGTGCCAGCCAGTCGATCTAAGTACTCCCTGACATCTAGCTACCAGGCCTGTGCTGGGAATTGTAAGGAATTCACTGCTTCTGGAGCAACAAAGCTCACACCTGAGAAGGAGCAATGAGCACACACTTAGTGCAGTGACTCAGTGCCAGCTTATGGGACAAGAACCCTAAGGACTGAAAGGGCACAGAGGTAGGAGATGAGTGGATGGACTGTGAGGAGGTGGCCTTGAAAGAGGGGGAGGTCCTGGTAGTTAGGGTTCAATGCATAGATCGAGGCCAGACCCCTGCCACCTGAAGACTCACATGGAAAAGTTTAGTAGCATGCAAAAGGCCGTAGAGAGTCAATGCAGGTGTTTGGTTTTTGCTTTGTTTTGTTTTGTTTTTGAGGAGAGGACTGTATTTAGGACGATTGTTCTGGCAGCCTAAGGACTCAAGTTGGGAAGTCTTTCAGGAATCCATGTAAAAGGAAATGAAGTCTGCCTCTCTTCTGTTATTTTTAAATGATAGATACTATTTTCTTTGGAGGGATGGGGAAAGGATTTCTTGTGAGCTAGGTATTAAGTCCTTAAATGCGTTACTGTTTTTAATCATCACAATGCTGTTAGGTAGGTGCTATTATTATTCCTATTTTAGTGTTGAAGAAATGAAGGCTCAGAGAGGGTGAGTGCTTTGCTTAGGGTCACATATCAGTAAGTAGTGAGCTGGGAATTCTGACACCCAAAGGGTGCTGTCTCGGGAAAGGCAGCGCTTTCAGATTCATTCCCATGGGCCGGTCTTCTAGGGGGCAGGAGGAGGAGTTTTATCTCTGAGTTGATTCCTGGCTACTTTACTGGGCTCCTAGTTCCCAGGCTGTTTGCCAACTGGGGGCTAAATGCTGCTGTCTGGGCAGTCCCCATTCTTCATTTGTCTGAAAAACATGTACTGTTTTCATTCCAAAGGCAAAGAATCTAGGCAGGAGACATTCCAAGTTTGGGGATAAAACTAAGCTTGCAGTCCTCCCTGATCCCCAAGGCCTCCAGAGCTAATTGACCACTGTGGCACTTAGAGAAACAAATGCACGCACATGCCCAGAGACAGGCTAACACGTGTGTGCACACACATATCTTCCTCTGACGGTGTCCAAAGCCACATGCTACCTCGTCCCTCCTTCCTTTGATAGGCTTGCACTACCAGCCACCATTGCCTGTTTTTTTTTTTTTTGCAGAGTTCCTGATATTTTGGGTGAATAAATGTAATGCTACATGTGCATTCCAGTTAGGATTTCATTGGGTTTCAAGATAATTCTTTGAGGCAGGCAGGAATTTTGATTCCCATTTAAAAATGTAAAACACGCCCGGTACAGGGAACAGACTTGTCCATAGTCAAACAACTACTTTAGAGCCAGGGCTTACAGTCAGGCAGGCTGTGTAATTTTCTTACTTGTAATGCTAATTTATTGCTGCCTTCAAGATGCTCAGTCTTCTGTGGAGATGGAGTGGGGCAAGGCTCGATGGACATTTATTTGCTCATTTCTGTTCCCAGGCGTACTTATTGGTCTTCATCTCTATTAGATCCTGTTAAAACTACACAAGTGAGTCAGTTTTGATTATACTTTAAAGGAGCTCCCTATTATATGGAGAAGACAGATATATCATAGGCTTTTCTCAAGAGGCTGCTTTCAGAAAGGAGAATATTTCAGTGAAGAATTGAATCCCTAATGGTGTAATTTCAGGCAGTTGGGTCATGGAGGAATACAATAAAGGAGGGTATTCACCCAGGGAAGGAGATAGGGCAGGAAATGGCGCCTCTGATTTGTGTTTAGCTATGTATGTAGCGCCACCTGGTGTGTACCTTGAGGGGTTCAACTCCCTTTCTCTCCATGGACAAAGTGGGCAGAAGACTGCGTTGCAGTTTGTCAGCAGGAAGCATGTAGCCTAGACATTTCTTACTCTTTCCTTCCTGCTTGTCCCAACATTTTCTGAGGCTTCAGGTATTGACAATCTGGACTTGGGATTTTTTTTAGAGGTTGAGTTCTGTTTTTGCCTCTTCTGTTTCACCTGTTATACTTTGACCTACTTAACTCAGTGGTCAGCGCTCGTCTGTGGGTCCTGCTTGTTCTGTAGCCTACCCTTTCTCTGCTGTACCTCAAGTCTAAGCCATATATCACTTGTCTTCTTCATCACGCTTTTCCCCCTTCTATCCTGGTCCCCCGGTTATTTGGTGGTTCCGACTAAGGTAGGAAGACCTGACAGTGGCTAAATCCTTTCCCTCATCCAGAGGAATTAGCCAACTCTTACTTTTTCTTCTGGGTCTAGCCCATGCCTTACCTTTGACTCCTTTCACGTGAAGTTGATCACTCCATCTTTTGGGCCCATCCAACACCTTGTATGTCTCTACTGCAGAACTTGCTGCACTGTGTACAGTTATCTGTTTACTTGTCTAAATTAGACTAGATCATGAGGTCCTCAGTGACGGGCAGTTTTCTCATTCATTTCCATATATCTAGGGCTTAGCACAGAGCTTGGCATTTAGTAGACACCTGAAAGGACTTGGTGAATGAATGAATGAATGAAGATAGATACATGGAAGAAAGAAGGGAGGAAAGTAGGAGGATTAGTTGGATAGAAGGTTTTGTCAGTGAACAGAGAGATTGTGTGGGTGGTTAAAAGATATATTTTCATTGTAACCAATGCCCTTGAGATATTACCCATCATGGAAGATACTTACGAAGGGAACTCAGGCCTGAGGGAGGCAGGGGTTCTCTCCCAAGCCCTGTCCAGCCCCTTTGGCATGAATTTTATTTTTCTGTGCTTCTAGGAATAGATACTCAGGAGTCAGTCCAAGAGGTACAGCTCAGTGGTTCCTTTTTCATCTTCCTTAAATCTCCCCATTACCACCACCCCAGTCATATCTCAGCCATCAGGCTTTTTCTGGACCTTTGGTCTAGCTTGCAGGGTATTCTACGTTTGTATGGAACCTTCCAGATACCCCAGTATAAGGGGAATAACTATGGGATTTGACGTCATACAGATTGGAATTCTAGTCTCCGTTCTACCTACAGTTACTTCCCCTATCTACGCCTTCATATCCACACCTGTCCCAGGCTGATAATAAAATAATACATCTGCAGGGAGGACAGATGTGAAATGAAATATGCTGTAAACTAGTAGTTATTATAATTTTTGTATGTCAGACACTTTACAGGAAGGATTCAGATGCCCGGGAACCTAGCTTCACAGCCTTTATTACTGGCAGCAAAATGATGGCCAATGTAAGAATAATAGTAACGACTGTGGTTTCTGCTGGCCCTGAGCTAACTCAGAGCTAGAGAGTCAACAAACTAGGGAGAATATGTGCTGAGTGCTGGAGCCCTCATTTTCCTCTTCGATGCCATGGCTCATGGCGTGTTGGCTGGCACCCCCTTGCCTGACCTCCTCCAGCTCCCTGCATTACCCCCCCTCCCCAGGCTGCACAAGGCCCAGGAGGAGCACCGCACAGTGGAGGTGGAGAAGGTACATCTGGAGAAGAAGCTGCGCGATGAGATCAACCTTGCCAAACAGGAAGCCCAGCGGCTGAAGGAGCTGCGGGAGGGCACTGAGAATGAGCGAAGCCGCCAAAAGTATGCTGAGGAGGAGCTGGAACAGGTAAGAGAGCCTGCAAATTCCTGGACACCTGAGGGAGGTGGGTAAAGGACAGGGGCCAGAGTCTGGCTGGAAAGTTTCATGTGTGAGGACTTTGAAATATGACTCAAAGAATATCTCCAAGAGTTACTAGACTCTTACCAATAAGAGTAGTGAAAAAGTTGCAAAAAATTGTCACTGTGATTTTCAAAGAACCGTGGATAACAGGTGATAACAGTTTTTTGTTGATTTTTTTTATTGAGGTATTTACATAGAGAAATTAAAAGTATACAGCTGACAAGCTTTTACATATACATATGCCTGTGTAACTGCCATCCAGATCAAAATATAAATCTTTTAAGCATCCCAGAAAGCTCACTTTTACTGCCCCCTGCTGTCAGTATTGAATCCAAAAGGTAGCTGTGGTCATAATCTCTAAACCAGGTTAGTTTCACCTGATTTTGAACCTCATATAAATGGCATTATATAGTATATAGTCTTTGTGTTTTGGTTTCTTTCACTCAACATTATGTCTGTAAGAGGTATTTATATTATTGCATAAAGTGATAGCTGGTTTATTTCCATTGCTGAGTAATAATCCATTGTATACTGTAAATTATATATCCATTCTCCTGTTGATAGACATTTAGGTTTTCTTTCGCCTTTTGTAAACAACACTACTATGAACCTTCTTGCATATGTCTCTTGGTGGGTATAAGCATTTATTTCTGTTTGATATATAACGGGCATTACATATTTAGCTTTGTTAGAAACTGCACAACAGTTTTCCAAAATAGTGGTACTGATCTGTACTGCCATCAGCAATATGTGAGAGTTCTAGTTGAGTTACAACTTTGGTATTTTTGGACATTTCAGTTCTACACATTCTGGTATGGATGTAGTGATATCTCATTGTGATTTCAATTTTCATTTCTCTAATTGCTGCTACTATTGAATACCTTTTCTTAAATTTATAGACCATTTTCTTTGAGAATCTCTACTCGTTTTTAAAATTGGGTTGTCTGTCTTTTTCTTAATTGATTTGTAAGAGTTCCTTATATATTCTGGATGTAGGTCATTTTGTCAATATACATACGAGTACATATATATTGCAAATATTTCTCCTAGCCATGGCTTGCTTTTCTGCTCTCTTAATATTATCTTTTAGCAAATAAGTTCTTGATGTTAATGAAGTCTGATTTAATCAATCTTTTTTTTTTTTAATGGTGCTTTTTGTGTCCTGTTTAAGAAAACTTTTCCTATCCCCAAGATATCTTTCTAAATTTTCTTCAAGAAGCTTTATTGTTTAACTTTTCATATTTAGGGATATGGTTTATTTTAAATTAATTTTTGTATATGATATGCGGTAGGAGGTCAAGGTTCATTTTTTCCCTCAGGAAGATATTAGATTAGGTGATCATCCAGGAATCTCCATCCTGTTCTGTGGTCTTCCTTCTAGTACACTTTCTTATAATAAGTCTTGATAGCTGATAATGTTAAATTCTTAAGCTTTATTCTTCTTCAAGATGGCCTTGGCTGTTCTAGGTTCTTTGCATTTCCATATTAGCCTGTCATTCTGCTTCCTACCTCCTGCACCCCAAACCCCTAAAAAAGCCCTGCTAGAGTTTTTATTGTGTTGGCATTGAATGTATAGATTAATGTGGGGGAAAATTGACATTTTAACCAAATGATTCTTCCAATCCATGAGTATTGTTTATCCTGTCACCTATTTAGGTCTTTTAAAATTTCTCTCAGCAACATTTTATAGTTTTCAATGTAGAAGTCTTACACTTAAAAACATTTTTTTTTTAACTTGCTCTTATTTTTCTAGCTTCTTGAGGGGGAAGATTAGGTCATTGATTTTAAACTTTTAATCTTTTCTAATATACGCATTTAAAGCTATAAATTCCCATTTAAGCTACTTTAGTAGTATTTCCCATAAATACTACTTTAGCTGTATTTACCAAGTCTGATATTTCATATTTTCATTATCATTCAGTTCAAAAGATTTTCTAATTTCTATTGCAATTTCTTTTTTGGCCAATGATTATTTAGAAGTGTGTTGCTTAATTTTCAAACACTTGGGGACTTTTCTGGTTATCTTTCTCATTGATTTCTAGTTTAATTTCACTGTAGTCAGAGAACATATGCTATATGGTTTCAATCCTTTCATGTATGTTGAGACTTAGTGTATGTAAACAGACTAAATAGTACGAGTACAATTGAAAGGCAAAGAGTGTCAAACTGGATAAAAAACAAAACCCAACTATATGCCGTTTACAAGAGACACACTTTAAATATAGTACGAAAAGGTTAAAAGTAGAAGGATGAGTAAAGATACATGATACAAACAATAATCAAAATAAAGGAGGGGGTCACTATGTTAATATCAAGCAAAGTAAACTTAAGAGCAAGAAGCATTATTAGAGACAAAAATTGACATTTCATAATGATAAATGTGTGAATTCAACAGTATATATAACAACCCTTAATTTGGATATAACTAATAATTTGAAAATATGAAAAGCAAAAGTTGAAAAAAAGTGAAAGGATGATAGACAAATTCATAATCAAATTTTAGAAATGTTAATACATCTCTCTCAATAGTAAGCAGCCAAAAACATTAGCAAGGATTTAAAAAATTTAAATATGATTAATCAATTTGATCTCATTGATAACATATAAAGCATTTACCTAACAATTACAGAATACACATTTTTTTTTCAGTGTTCGCATGTTGCTTCTGCTCCACTCTCTCCTCTCCTTCTGGGAATCCAGTCCTTATATTAGACATTTTAACTGTATTCCACATGTCTCTTAGGCTCAGTTCTGCTCTTTTTCTCTCTGTGCTTTGGTTTGGTTATTTTCTATTGATCTATCTGTGGGTTCCCTAATCCTGGATTCTGCTGTGAACATTGCACTATCTAACCCATTCAGTAGAATCCTACTCTCAGATAATGTATTTTTCAGTTCTAGAATGTCCATTTTACTCTTTTATAGATTCTGGTTCCTGGTCCACATTTTCCATGTTTTCATCTATTGTGTCCATCTTTTCCTGTATCTTCTTCAGCATTTCAATCACGCTTATGTTAAAGTCCTGGTCTGGTAACTCGAACACCTCTGTCATTTATGGGACTGCTTATTTTTCCTCTTGATTATTGGTTATATTTTCCTGCCTCTTCTCATGTCTTGTAATTTATTTGTATTAAATGCTGGACAGTGTATATAAAAAATAACAGAGAATCCTGGTTATTTTATCTCCATCAGATACAGGGTTCCCTCTTTATTCAGTTAGATTTGTAGGCTGAGGACCTGTTCACCCCAGGCCAGTCAGACATTGAGCTATGTTGGAAATGGCTTGTAGTTTTAGTAAGACTTGGCCTAGTGCTCCTTTCTCCTGGTTTCTCAGGCATGCCCCTTCCTGACTTTTTATTGTGAGCTGGTGTATTTCTTTCTTCTCAGCCCTGAAAGACTATAAGAGATTCATTTCTGTCACTTGGAGGTTTTGAATTTAGTTCTCTAGTCTCATGCACCTCGTAGCTTCAAAATATTGCAGATGTCTTGAGGAGATGACTGTGTGTTTGAGGCAGTTCTCCTCCTCTTGTAATGTTTTGTCTCCTAAGCATTATTAAGGCATGGGAGATTTTATTCCACTCTTTGGCCTAGCTACCTATTCTCCTGCACAGCTCCAGAATTCGGTAAATGCCCCCAAAAGAAATCTGGATGTATGTTTCATAATTGTAATAATTTGTCTTTCAAAATTTTCATAACTTATATAGCTTTTTCCAGATGTCGTGTTGAATCAGAACTATTCTTTTGCCATGACCTACTGCATCCTATGGGGAAGTTGAAGTCAGTTGATAATACTTTAAAGTATACAGACCAGTGGTTGTTAACTTTGCTGCATTTTATTTTACTTTTTTAAATTTAGTTTAATTTTTTTAGATGTATGAATCTTTTCTTTTTTTCAGTTTCAGGTATACAATGTAATAGACATTTACAGCCCTCACAAAGGGATAATCCTTCTCCCCCCAATTTACTATTCCTCTAATATCGTATATAGCTGTTATAATTCCAATGACTCTATTCCCTATGCTGTACTCCACACCCCATGACTGTATATATACTGGGAGTGACAAAAAATGTTTACAAGTTGACACTTTGATCAGCATTGCTCAAGCAGTAGTTCGCCATAATCAGAAGTGTCTGGATGGTGATGATAACAACTTTGAGCATCTCTTGTAATTGCAGAAGTCAAACGTGACTTGTATTCATCTTTTGTTATCACTATATATTGAATATTACAATTTCAATAGTTTTCCTTTCTTAAAATGTGTATACATTTTTTTGGCACCTTCTGTATATATTTGATTATAGTTGACATTCAATATTATTCAGCTTCAGCTTCGGTATACAGCACAGTGGTCAGACATCTACACAGTGGTCTCCCTAATAGGACAAGTGCCCATCTGACCCCCTACAAAATCTTTACAACATTATTGATTATATTCCCCATACTGTATTTCATATCCCCGTGACAATATTGTAACTACTACTTTGTCCTTTCTAATCCCTTTCACTTGGAAAGTGTTACAGTTTGTTTGATGCTCAAGCCAACACTCCAGGTCAGTGAAATCAGAATCTGTGTTAGGATCCAGATATCAGCATTTTTAAATGGTGACTCCAGGTGATTCCATTATATGACAAGGCTGAGAACCATAGCCATAGAATAAAACAATAGGACCAACGAACTCTGACTTGCCCCAGTCCTTATCTGTTGTTTTCTTCTTCTTCTTCAGGCATTTGTTACTTGTGTGTGTAAGATGTGTCTGTCTCTGTCTCTTTGCCTCCCCTCTTCCTATTCCCTGTTACCTATTTTGTAATTATTTCTCCGATTAAGCAGTTTTTGAGCCTGTTAGGCTAGCCCTTTTGTGTGTCTCCCCAGCTATCAGACTTCCCTCTATTTGTTCTCTTTTTTCTCTTCTCTCTTCATTCTTCCCTTCTTAGCTTATTCCATTCCTTTAACTGTTAATGTAGAACTTGGTCATACATTTCAGACTTGGTGTGTTAGACTTGAAGGTATCTGTTCTTCATTTTAAATTTAAAAAGCCAGGAGTGGGTCGTTTTATAGTTTCTTTTTCAGGGGACAAAAACCAAGTGAAGACTGGCCCTCTTATTGGCTGTTAAGGAATAAAGGTGTTCTGTCCTTAGCTAGGGCCTTCCTAGTTGTCTTAGGCTGTGGAGAGGACTTGGCCCGTTGGCTGAATTTGGGCATAATGAGACGGCTCTCAATCCCCTTTCTGTGGGATTCTGACCAGCTGAAGGTCAGTGCCCAGATGGGGAAGTTGGGGATCACTTATACTCGTAACCTGAGTGAGATAGCAAGGAATCCAGTGTATGTACTGTCTGTATGTACTTTCACATCTTTCTCACTTGAGTGCTTTGTGACTGCTTCATTGTATGATCCGTACTGAGAAGTCTGTGGGGAGATTTCTGCTTACACATTGGTCCTTTTATGTCTTGGCTTCTGTTAGCAATGCCCATGTTAAGAGTAAGCATGCTTCTTGTCTTCTCAAGGGTACTAAAGAGTGCCCTTCAAAGCCTACCTGCCCTGCTCGATGGGAGAATCATAAGCAAAGTCTAGGCTAGAGAAGACTTTGGAGAGCATTCAGGCCAATTCTCTTCTGGAGTAGCAATTATTTTTAAGGTCTCTCTGTCATGCACTCTTCACATCTCTCTCATGATGGAGAGTTCACTCTCTCCTGAGATCAAGAAAGTCTTTCTTCACACTGAATCGAGGTCTGCTGTAGGAACCACAGGATCACACAGCAGGTTGCATGACAGACCAGGGGCCAGAACCAAATTTCCAGATTCCCAGTCAAGTGCTTTTTCTGCCACATTGTCTTGACCTCCAAGCACAGACCCCATCTTTCAGAAGGAAGATGATTCACTGAGCTGACTGGTGCCTCAAGAGAGCAGGGAAGATTGCTGAGCTTGGCTGCATGACCAGGAGAGGCAGCTAGTGGCTGGCAGCAGAAAAAACAGCAACAACAAAAAAATCTCAATTCGAGTTCTGGTTAAAATTATAGTAGTCTCCCCTGACCTGAGGTTTTGCTTTCCACGGTTTCAGTTATGTGCTATTAACTATTGTCCAAAAATATGAAATGGAAATTTTCAGATCTAACAGTTCCTAAGTTTTAAATTGTGTGCTCTTGTGAGTAGCATGATGGAATCTCACGCTGTTCCGCTCTGTCCCGCCAGGACGTGACTCATCCCTTTGTCCAGTGTAACCACGATGGTTAGTCACTTAGTGCCCATCTCAGTTATCAGATGAACTGTCACCGTATCACAGAGCTTGTGTTCAAGTAACCCTTCTTTTACTTAATAATGGCTCCAAAGTGCAGGAGTAGTGATGCTGGCAATTCGGACATGCCAAAGAGAAGCCATAAAATGTATGTACATACAGGCACGCCTTGGAGATATTGTGGGTTCGGTTCCAGACCACCACAAGAAAGTGAACATTGCAATCAAGCACTTATAATCTTTTTGCTGGTGGAGAGTCTTGCCTTCAATTTATATAAAAAAGTACATCTGTGAAGTGCAATAAAGTGAAGCGCAATAAAACAAGGTATAACATATAAAGGGTTTAGTACTAGCCAGGTCTCAGGCATCCACTGAGGTCTTGGAACTTATCCCCCATGGATAAGGGGGGACTACTGTACTTTCTGTATGACCTTGAGTAGGTTCTTTCCTTCTCTGGCTTGCTTCCTTGCATATAAAATACAGAGACTAATCCTTGCCCTTTCTCCCTCTTGGAGAGTTGTAAAGCTCACATAAGATAGCAGATAAGAACTCTGAATTCTGAAGTGTCATTCAGAGGCATTGGGGCAGGTGATGGCAGTAGTAAGTGCACTCACATCCTCTTGGCTGCACAGGTTCGGGAGGCCTTGAGGAAAGCAGAGAAGGAGCTGGAATCACACAGTTCATGGTATGCTCCAGAGGCCCTTCAGAAATGGCTGCAGTTGACACATGAGGTGGAGGTGCAGTACTACAACATCAAGAAGCAAAATGCCGAGAAGCAGCTGCTGGTGGCCAAGGAGGGGGTGAGACTTGCCCTCCTGTTGCCCTCTTCTCTTCTCTTTGCCTCCCTCCCTCTCACTTGCCCTTCCTCCTTTCTACCTCTCCCTATCCCCCGTTGGACAAGGAGATATCCTGGTGCTGGGTTCTATTTCTTTTCCTAATATATCGCTCCTGACAATGTCCTCAAGCTTCTGGAGCAGGGAATGAGGGTGTGGGGGTCTCCCACCTGCCTTCTGGGAAAGCAAGTGGAGGCAGGTAGAGGGAAGGCTCTGCCAGCCCCAGACTGTCACAGGGGCAGAATCCTCCTGGGGCTAGGGTACTGTCAGGGGATCCTTTGCTTCTCTTGTTTCCTCTATTTTCTTTCTTTCCCAAATCTTTTCCTTCTCCTTGCCTTCCCTTTCCCTTTCCTATCTTCTCTTCCTTTTTCTTGTGCAGCCTAAGCTGTGCTAGGGAGAGGGGGACCCCGCCACAGAAAGGCATTCCTCATTTTCCCAACCTCTAATCCCTGCGCTTTTTAAGCTGAGGCCTTCATCTTTGCAGGCTGAGAAGATAAAAAAGAAGAGAAACACGCTCTTTGGCACCTTCCACGTGGCCCACAGCTCTTCCCTGGATGACGTAGATCACAAAATCTTAACGGCTAAGTAAGTAGCACCTGCTGCCCAGCTCTGGCAAAGTCCATTCCATCCTTAGAGTTGGAGGGTGTACAGGGCCTCCAACCCCAATTTTACTTCTTCACTGGCAGAGGGACAGCTCTGGTCTCCTGCCCCAGCCCTTATTCAACTCCCACCTTGTTCTTAAGTTTGTGATTTGTGTTTTTTATTTACACGTATCCCCCCACGTTGCTCCTCTAAGAGGCCTCCCTGATGGGGCTGACACCCAGCCCTTGTCTGCAATTCTCTTTCATTTGTCCTCAGGCAAGCTCTGAGTGAGGTGACGGCAGCACTGCGAGAGCGTCTGCACCGCTGGCAGCAGATTGAGATCCTCTGTGGCTTCCAGATTGTCAATAACCCTGGTATCCACTCACTGGTGGCTGCCCTCAACATAGACCCCAGCTGGATGGGCAGTACGCGACCCAACCCTGCCCACTTCATCATGACTGACGATGTGGATGACATGGATGAGGAGATTGTGTCACCCTTGTCCATGCAGTGTAGGTGACCTCTCGCGTGGGGACGAGGGAGGGAACCTTTGATGCAGAAGTTGAAAAGTCATTGGTCACTGCTGTGCTTAAACAGCATGAGGGGCAGATACCAAGTTCAACTCATGACCTTGAACAATAAAGCACAATTTGCGTCAGAATATTCCCTTACAGTTGTCCTTTCAGTGGTTTTCCTTGTGATGTGCTCTGTCTGCCCTTCTGGGTCTTGTGTTAAGTGTGTCTCCCTTCACTCTGTATTTATTTTTTCTTAAATCCCTTCATTTACTCCCCACCCCACCCCCCCAACGCTGCTCCTCATCTACCTTTATAATCTCCTTAGTGGTTTGTCATGTAAAATATGGCATTTATTTTGACTCATTTGATTCATTTCATTACTTTTATTTGTTTTCATTTTACATTCTTTGTTCTTAATTGCTAAAGTACATGAATGGAATGACGTTTCTTTCTCTGGCTTTTTGTGTAAGACCCCAGGAAGGAAGAGTCCCTTGAAGTGATATAGCCCTAAAAACTCCAAGCCAGAAAGATGTTTTTAATCAGGAGGGATCTCCTGCACAAGCATGTCTGGCTTTCTACCTGAACTCTTGGACCTTCCCACCCTCTGTCCTGGATCTTCCCTTTCCCTGTTCTCCCCTGTGAATGATAAGAGCTGAGTAGAGCAGAGTCGAAAGAGACAACACTCTGTGGGAATTCTTCAATGAATGAAGGGACTTCTAATCCCTTACTGGCCCCATTGAGGTTTTCTCTGGATCAGAGGCTCTATTAGATAAGAGTACACTAGAGCCTTATGGAAAAGCTGTTGTCCTCGGCCAGTATCCCATGGGTGCAGAAGGGATGGCAAAAAGCTGAGGCTGGGTTAGGGGCTGACTTTCAGAAAGCCAGATTCTTTAATCAGGCTGGATTCCAGCTCCAGACAAGATTAATTTGTAAATTTCTTCAATGATATTTTGCCTCTGGCCAAGACCCTTTGTCTCTCTGGTCCGATCTCTTGTCAGGGCTTTTACTCGAAGGCCCAACAAGGTTAAATTCACTGGCAAGCAGAGCATGATCATGACATACGGATCTAAAAGCTCCTATGTTCTCTGGGTTGGGAGGGACCTTAGTTAGCTCTGAGCTACCCACCCCTTGCCCCTCGGTCCTTCCCTTATCCCATTAGTGGGCAAGCCGAAGCCCTCTGTAAATCAGATTCTCTTCTCCTTTTGGCCTGGCTGTTGGACCCTAGATGCTGCCTGGCTGATGGGGCGTAGGTTCAGTGACCGCTCGCTCTGCTCAGCATCTGCCGGCTCGGATGATCAGTCCCTCTGGAAATACCCGGGTTTGAGGAGCCCCTTTGGGGCTTTTGTTTTTCCGACTTTTGGGACTAAACCAACACTCCTCCCCCATGGGCCCCTTCTCCTGCCTGCCTCACTCCCCTGCCTGCTCCCTCTATTCCCTCAGCACACCCTTACTAACTGCAGGGAAGGGTTCGGGGGTGAGAGGAATCAGCCTGCTCAGCTGAGGGCTGGAGAGAGAACATCCATGGTGATGGAAGGCTTGGGCTTCTTCTTTCAGCCCAGCTAGACAGATGTCCTGGTAGCCCTTCTTCCAGCTGGGCTGGGATAGAGAGAGGGAAGGAAAGATCCTCCCCCTCTTTTCTCTTTTTTGCGTTTCTCCCTTTTCCTCTCTGTTTCCCCCTTCTTTCTCCCTTTCCTTCTCCCTATTCCATGCTTCCTCTTCCTCTTCTACCCTGCTTTCATGCCTTGAAAGCCACCCGCCATAGAAGCCCTGCCTCACCAGCTCTCCATCACCGTGGAACTGTGCTCTCTCCCTGGTGGCCCTTCCAAGGCTTCTGCCACCCATGTAACCTTTCTCCCATTTTTATGGAGAAGGCAGGGAGGCCATTCTATCAGGGTAGAGGAGAAAAAACAAAGTTGTGAATTCTGTTTTCAGCCGGGGTTTGGGGTGAGCCCCAGGGGACATTCCTCAGTTACATGTTCCTCAGTAACATTCCTCAGTTACCTGGTGCCCACGTAGTCCTTAACTGTGTGTGGTGGCCATCATTCTCCAAGAGCCTGATTTGCAGCATTAATCCAAGAGCTGGTTCTTTATGTTTACATGCTAATTAGAGGAAATTTGGGAAGTAAGAAGAGTAAATATGAGCATAAAAAAGACATCCATAGTCCCACCATATTTGAGCACCTTTTCTTTCAGTCTTCTGTCTGAAATTTTAAAATAATATTTTAAATTATCAATATCAATATCAATTATCAATATCAAGATAATGATAACCACTATCATTTATTGAGTGCCATGAAGTGTGTCAGGTACTTTTAACACATTATCTTCAAGCCTCGTGACAACCTGGCAGGATATTATAAATCAGGCATTAAAACAGAGAAGTAAGTTGCTCAGGGTCACAGCTATAAGTGGAAAGGCCTGGTTTCAAACTCTAGTCTTTTGTATTCCATAGCTCATACAATTTTGTATCCTTTTGTTTTCCCTGAATATTTTAATAGGAATTTTCCTATGGTTTTAAAATCTTTTCGTAAACAGCATTTTTAATAGCTATATAGTCTTCCAGCAACTGGTTATTTTATCCTTTTCCCATTGTTCCACTTTTATGTTTCCTTTCATGCAACTATTGATGATGTACTGAATATGTTTCTGTATAAATCCTGGTCTTAGCTGTGAATTATTTCCTAAGGTTGGCTTTCTAAAATGGCTGGTTCTTAGTGCTCTCCCGAACCTTGCCCCAAACCCCTATCCTACCCTACCCTGCCTGTGTCCTCCCATTAACTGCCTGCCATCTCCCTTTATAGTAATGTTGACCGTAGGTCTCATTCTATTGGAATTGACACTAAAACTGACCTGGGCACTTTACCTTCAATTTCCCCTTGATTTCAGGACCCCTGGTGGGAGGTTTCTGGGAGGAGGTGCCCCATTCTTCAGACTGGGGACCAAAGGTCCAGTGTGGTCTCCAGCAAGCATTTCTCCATGGGCAAATTTGCTTGCCTGCCATCCCAAAGGAGGCTGGCCCTTCCTCACACTGTCTTCACTCTCCTTGCAGCCCCCAGTCTGCAGAGCAGTGTCCGGCAGCGCTTGACGGAGCCACAGCATGGCCTAGGATCTCAGAGGTTGGTAGAGGGTGAGGCTGGCCACTTCTTGACAAGCCGGGTATCTCTGCGGCGAATGCGTAGCCTTTCATCTGGACAGTCTTTCAGTTCTGACGGCCACGGGACCAGCTCTCCACCTGCCTCTGCTTCTTCTTCCTGCTCCTCTACCACCGCCACCACCACCACCACCACTACCGCCACCACCGCCACCACCTCCTCCATCACCACCGTCCATGTCCACCCTGTTTATTACCACCACAGCACTTCCTATTTCCTCCAGATGGATCCCCACCCTGACCCATCCCCTTCTGACAGCACCGCTGTGATGCCTGGGCATTCAGAGAGCTTGGGGTATCAGCTATCTCTCTTCTCTTTCTTTCTTTCCTTCCTTCCCTTTCTGCTGCCTTTACCTTGGCCTGTGCCTGCTGGCTGCTGCTTAGTCAGCTGTGGTAGTGTGTGCAGTGGGGCATCTTCTCCTTGTCCTGTCCTTTTCCAGCGCTGGGACTCCTTCTCAAGGGCAGCCTAACTCCCCACACCTTTCTTCCCTTCTCTGTTTGGGGTTTGCTGACTCTAAAAATGAGTAACAACCCCCCTCCCTCATGGTTCCATAGCACTTTTGCTAAACTGTGCACTTTCATATCTATTATTTCAGTGGAGTCCTCATTTACTTCTTCAACAAATATTTATTGATACCTACTCTGTGCCAGGCTCTGCTGGGCATGGGGATTCACAGATGATAAGATACAATCCCAGCCATCAAGAATTACAGTCTGGTCTGGGAAAGGTACATAATTATGGAACAATTTGCTAAGTGCTATGGGGGTGTTGAGGAAGGAGTGACTAACAGTGTGGACTTGGGTGGAACACTTCACGAAAGAGATGACATTTGTGCTAACATCCTGTGCGCAGGAAAGGAGAACGTGTATTCTAGGCTGAGGAAACATTATGTGCAGAGGAATGGAGGTTCAAGAGAATCTGACATATTTGTGGTTAGGACATTGGATACTCATATGTTGGTGGGGAGGGGTAGCAGATGAGACTAGAGTGATGAAGGGCTCCGAATGGCTAAGGGTTGGCCATTACCCTTTAGGAGATGGAGAACTGCAAAAGGGTTTCTACAAGGAAGTGAACTGGTCAGATTTGCATTTTAGAAATAACATGTTAATGGTCTGTATAAAAGAAAGAAGGGAGAGACAACAGGAATTTGAAAGTCATTGCAGTAGACCACTAGGCAAGGTAAAAGGTCTTGGGTTGGAAAGGAAAGGATTAATTTGGTAACTGGCTCTGAGGGGTGAAGGAGAGGGAGGAGTCTAGATGACACCCAGATTTCTAGCTTGGCGACTAAATGGAGGTAGTACCCTTCATGGAATTAGGAAACAGAAGAGGGGAAACAGGTTTAGGAGTTTGGGATAAGAAAAGTTTTTAGGTGGGGCAGGCATTAAAATACTTTCAGCATAGGAAGTTAAGGCTCTGAAAAGTTAAGTAGTTTTCCCCAGGTCCCACAGCTAATTAGGAGCAGAACATAGATTAGAACTTGGCTTTCTGTTCCAGGACACTGTTGGATACTTTTGTCCTTCCACAAGTTCTTAGTAAGTGAACTGTGTGCTTTCTCCCACAGCTTGTTCTGGCAGCTATAGGGACTTTCTCAGTTGGTAGCTCAAGATGATAGGCTAGGGTCAGAGATACTTGCCTGGAACAAGCTTAGGGGACCCTCAGAAAGTCCCTGTCCTCTGGAAGAACCTCTCATCTCTGAAGTTGTGACCACAGCCCAGTCCTGGCCTCCAGGCTGCAGCCTGCTTACCCTGTTGCTTCCTTTTGGTCCTGCCTCACTCTGGATACCAATCTCTCTAGCTCTGCCCCTTGAACCTCTGGATAGTTGTCCTTGAGGACATTCCTTTTTCTTTCACAAAGGGGCTGTCTTTACTAGTGTTATCACCCAGCAGAGCTGCTCATCTTCATTCTCATCCTCATTTTCATCCAAAAGCCTAGGCAGGGAGACTTCCCTTCCCAATACAGATGGTGAGGACTGAGTTGGTTTGGGGGCACTAGGAGATGCTGTGACCCTCATGTTCCAAGGCCCAAGTTGAGCCCGTGGGGAGGGCGGGTGGGGAGGTACCTGCATCCACCTGGCCTGTTCACTACCTAATTTTCTTTTGCCCCACGCACCAGAGGATCGTCTCTAAAGGCAAACAGGCTCTCTAGTAAGGTTAGTAGCTTGGGGTGGGAGCCCAAGGCAGCCCAGCCTTCGGGGAGGGACACCCCTGGACTGAATTGTCTCAAAGATTCAGGGAGAGAAGTTGAGCTTGCCTCAGTGGGATTTTTCCTTCCTACATCTACCCAGGCTTCCTCCCAGGTTATTTTCTTGCTTTGGCAATTACAGCTTTTAGTTGATGAGAAAGGCATAGGAGGATGGGAAACACAACCACATGGGGCTGTGTGCCTGGTGGAGTGAGTCTGGGAAGATCCCAACCCTTTGACCTCTCTTCCTTGGTATTAGAAAGGTGGGCTCTTAGGGTCTTCACCTCCTCAGCCTAGAGGTCCCCCTTCCCCAGTGTAGTTGCTCCTCAAAACTCCCTTGGCACCATGCTTGGTGGTTCATGTGTGTGTGGAAAAAGAAGGATGTGGAGAGGATCATTTTGGGGCTTAGAGAAACAAGGGCACATTTAGGCAGAAGCAAGGACAGCGTCAGATATTATGAAACCAAATATGAGACCAAATATTAGTAAACACTAGAGTATGTGGCTGACACAGTAGTTGTAGAATGGGAGTTGGAGAGGGAATTGTTCTCTGCTAGCCCATCTCCAGGAAGGTACTGACCCATGGGGATGGCTACTTATTTGTTTCCTACTGAAAGTTAAACCTATAATAGCTGTAAGCCAACCTTCTACTTTGGCCTGTTTTAGGCCTGGTGCACTCCCTAATTTTTGACCCTCCTTTCCAGGTCCTGTTGTGCTCGCCTCTCCCACTTCCGGCTCTTTCCTTTTGGCTTCCTGCCTTGGATGTTTAAGCATTTGTTCTAGTCCTCTCCTCTGCCTCTACTGTGGGTTCTTAGGCCTCTGGGAAAGCAGAAGGAAGGTTAAGGGACTGGCAGGGGACCCTTATATCTGCCCTTTTGTCTATAGAGGCAGGCGGGGTGGCATCTCGATTGGTCCATGGCCTTCTTAGGAATAGCCAGCCCCTAAAAGGGTCTCGACTTTTCAGACTAGCCTCTGTGTGTGCATGTCCAGTGTGCAGTGCCACGTCCCCATAACTCAGCCTTGCAAAGAAGCCTCTTGTGACTGGCCCACATATGGGTCTTCCAGCTTGACTGGCCTCATTATCTTCATTCCCACAATACTGTCTACATTTCCAAGTGCTTTGCCAACAACAGTCTTGCAAGATAACTGAATTGGTATTATCTTCATTTGGCCCCAAATTGAGGACCAACAAGATTAGATGACTTGTCTAAACCTCACACAGAGATGGAAATTGAGTCAGTCCCTATGACGTCTAGTGTGCAGCTCTTCTGAACCACTGCTTAAAGGCCAACATCCTGTCTTTCTGCACCTCCTCCATTCTCCCTGTCAGCAGAGCTCTGAAAAAGACCTCACCCTTCCTGCTGCTAGTTGATTTTAACTTTGAAACACTTCTCTATGACCCACTTTGAATCCTGTGAGACGGTTGGAAGAGGCAGCATCCTGGCCTTTTGGGGTGGGTGAAGGATCGTTTGCAAGGCTGTTCTAACTATCTCCTCCCCAGCCTGGGTCAGGCCCACTTACTGCATGTGCCCTATTTCTTGGGGCCTGGCCCAGACTGGATGTGTCCAAGGGTGTGACAGGAGTAAGTGGGGGAGGAAAGCATGGGAAATGGTGACTCAGAACAAGATGTGGGTTCTATGTTAGCTTGGGGTTGAGTCCTAAGAAATCTAGCTAGTTACCGTGTTTCCCGGAAAATAAGACCTAGCCAGACAATCAGCTCGAATGCGTCTTTTGGAGCAAAAATTAATATAAGACCCGGTCTTATTTTACGATTGTAAAATAGATAAGACCGGGTCTTATCTAACATAATATAAAGTAAGACCGGGTCTTATATTAATTTTTGCTCCAAAAGACGCATTCGAGCTGATTGTCTGGCTAGGTCTTATTTTCCGGGAAACACGGTATTGGAAGGCAGAAAAGTTATTCAGGAAGATGCCCATGGGACTGAAGCCTATTGTTGCCCTAGTGTAGGGCCTGGCTATTCATTAGGGGTGGGGCCCAAGTGTTAGAAAGCCCTTTGCCCTACAGATGATGGTATAATGACACTGGTTTTTGCTTCTTGTCGTCTGTTTCTTCTATCCCCATCACTCTTCCCTTTCTTTTTTTCTCTCCCTCTTGTCCTTTTAATTTCTACCTGTTTCTCCTTTTGCTTTTCTTCCTCCCCAATTTTATTGTCTTTTCTCTGTCTCTTCTCCAATCTATCCCCATTTCCTTTTCTTGCCTCCTCTCTCATCCTGTACTTATGGCCTACTCATCTTCCTTCTGTTTCTTGTTCTCTCTTTCTCACCTGCTTGTTCATCCTGTTTTATCTTTCCTGCTCTTCTCTCCACCCCCGTTTTCCTAATCTGTCCTGTCTTTTCATGTCCCTCTTTCCTCTTCAACTTTCCCCTGTCCACCTGTCCTGTATATGTCCCTTTCTTCTTCTCTGCCCTGTCTTGCAGGGATTTGACCCATTCCGATTCGGAGTCCTCCCTCCACATGAGTGACCGCCAGCGTATGGCCCCTAAGCCTCCTCAGATGGTCCGTGCTGCAGATGAGGCTCTCAATGCCATGACTTCCAACGGCAGCCACCGGCTGATTGAGGGGGTCCACCCAGGGTCTCTGATGGAGAAAATGCCCGACAGCCCTGCTCTGGCCAAGAAGTCCCTACTGGCGCTGAACCATGGGCTGGACAAGACCCACAGCCTGATGGAGCTGAGCTCCACAGCCCCACCTGGTGGCTCTCCACCTTTGGATTCTTCCCGTTCTCACAGCCCCAGTTCCCCAGACCCAGACACGCCATCTCCAGTTGGGGACAGCCGAGCCCTGCAGGCCAGCAGAAATACACGCATTCCCCACCTGGCTGGCAAGAAGGCCGTGGCTGAGGAGGATAATGGCTCCACTGGTGAGGAGGCAGACTCCAGCCCAGGCCGGAAGAAGTTTCCCCTCAAAATCTTTAAGAAGCCTCTTAAGAAGTAGGCAGGATGAGGCTGGCAGTGGTGGGACAGCTTGTCTTTCCCTGGTCTTCTGCCTCCCCTTCCCTGCCTTCCAAGATACCTGGCCCCTAGAATGGGGCATGGGAGGGGTTGGCCCAGGGGCCCAGGCACTGTATATACCTGCCCCCCTCATCCTTGGGTCCTTCAACATTATTTATTAACTGACCACCATGGCCTGCCTACCCTGCCTCCCTCCCATCCACGGGCTGCTGCTGTCACTCCCTCTCCACTTCAGTGCATGTCTTAGTTGCTGTCCCCTCAGCTACCAGCTCCACCTCTGGGGTCCAGCTTCTGTCTCTGCTGTCCCAGTTTTGAGGTTTGGTTTCTTGTTTTTCTCTGTCTCCTGCTTTCAGGCTCCTCCCTCCCACCACACCCCAACTTCCCCTAGCAGCTAGGGGGGAAAATAGGAGGAATAACTACTGATACCTGTGCCTCAGATGTGTTGCACCCCACCTACAATAGTTCTGTTTGCTCCAAAATGAGTCCTAGGGCCTAATATTCGAAGTTTATTCTTTGGGAGTGTGGTGGGCCAGAGGGAATCTTGACCTGGAGCTCACTCAGGCCTCCGTGGGTCCATGGGGGAGTGAAACCAATTCCCAGAGAACAAGCTATTAGAGAGTTTCAAAGAGAGGCCAGGCTAGAGGACATATCGGGAGAGACTTCTCTTAGTTGGAGGAGTAGATGCCAGAGTTGTGGGCTACAAGGCAGTCACCTTTCTCTCTCCTCTCACCCATACCTGCCTCTCTCATCCCTGCTCCCCCATACTGGAGGGTTTGTCTATGAGAGGTGCTGCCCAAATGCTCCTTAAGCATCAGAACTCCCAGGGCTCAGGACAATCAGCTCCCTTGGCCATGGGAGTCTGTCATGATACAGGGCTCTAATGGGCCCTGGAGTTGTTGGGCAGGACGTTGCATTTGAACCAAAACAGTTTAAAATTGAAAAACAAAAAAAATCTCCTGACTGAATTTCCCAAGTGCCTGCACCACATAGTCCCCTTGTCAGACCCCATTTTCATGTTACTGCATAGGCTGGGCCAGAGGCTCAAAAAGGACACAGCCGGTTTAGGGAAGGGGGTGGCTAAGGAAGATGGTGTAGGTGAAGGTGGTTGTGTGACCACTTCCCCCCACCCTTCCCACCCTCTACACAACCCTCCTTTACCTGTTTTTGCTATGGCTGTAAAGGTATTTTTACTCTGCCCCACTCCCAGACATGCCTTTACTCTGGGATCCTATTTTGGGCCTGAGGTGGGGGCACTTGGGGCTGGTCTTAGGAGGGGGCTAGGCTGCAGACTGCCTTGTACCTCCCGGACACCCTCACATGGGTTTTTCTGTGTTATTTCATAAGACTCTTTGAAGTCCAATAAAGCATGTAGGAGATTTTAACCTCTGCTGGCATTGACTCTCATTGTGTCATCTGTGCTGTCTGTGGCATAGCAGACAGGACGAGGAAGACTGTTTCTGCTCTGCCAAGGGAAAATGGAACTAATACACATACCCAAAAGCCCTCTGGGTAAGAATTACCAGATGAAATGGATGCCCAGTTAAATTTGAATTTGAGATAAACAATAATGTTTTTAGTATAGTGTAATTATGTCCCATGCAATATTTGGGACACATCATTTTTATTTGCTAAAGCTGACAACCCTATGTCTGGGCCATCTTGACCTACCTGTCCTATAGCTCACCTATGGCCTATGACTCTTACAATCACTTCACAGGGAGGTTGGGATGCATCTGGAAGGTATGTACGGCTGAAGAATTGTCTTGCAAGTTAAGGCTTCCCCCTTTCCTATAAAACTATATATAAAAACTTACTTTTTTCTTATGAATGAAAGGTTTTAGGGAGGGGATGCCACGAGATTCATAAAATTCAGTTGGTGTAGCCTAAAGCAGAAGCTTCTACGTCAACCTTGTATATTACATCTCATCTGTTCTTCCTCTCCACATTCAATCACCAAGCCCCATCTATTCTACCTCCACAAGGCCGTATTGCAGACTTTGTCTCTGCCACCATCCACTGGAGAACTCTAAAAGCAAGTGGGTTTTGGCCCTGCCCTCCTCAAAACTCGCCCAGGGCTCTCACTTCCTTCAGGATAAAATCCAAATGCCATTGGCCTAGTCAGGCTCCCTTCCAACCTGACTAGGCTTTGGGCTGACCAAAGAGCCCACATCGGAGGGCAGTGTCGTGTTAACATAATGTAACAGCCGCCAAGACAACAAAAAGTGTTTTGGATGGTCGTGAGGCAGGACTTAGGCAGCCTAGGAAATTGACAACCCCCTCCAGGATACAACTGAGGCAGCTCACTGGCTCCACAAGTGACTGTATCTGGCACCTACAGCTGGAGAACAAGAACCAGTTTCATTCAGCAAACTAATCCCTACGAGGGGAACCTGACCTTTAGCTAGTTATAGTATCATTATAATTTCATTTACATTGCAGCTGCATACTACAACTCTCATCATGCATCTGAGGTCATGACAGTTCCGGAAGAGCCAAATAAGGAGGAAAGAATGGGGGAAGCTGAGGGTCCTACATGCTGGGAGGAAACTGAAGGCCACGTTAGTGGGACGTCACCAAATCCTGACCCCGGGAGGTATACTTTTTTTTTTATACTAAAAGTCCTGGTTAGGATTTCCTCGGCGCGACTCAATCTCTGAGTTTGCCTGCACTACCCTCTCAATTTGTCCTTTCATCTCAATAAATCTCACTTTCCTGCATCTGCTTTTTTTTTTTTTTTTAGCGTGGAGACAACCTGGTCACTGGTACTCCAGGTTGAGTCCTCTCTTGGACATCCCTGTGAGCCTCCAGAGACAATTGGGTTCTTGTTATTTCAAAAATACTTGAACCATCTTGACCTTGACAGGAGCGAGCTGCCAAAGAGCGGCGTGAGCAGGCCTGGCGGGCTCTGCGTGCTGCGAGCAGCCCCAGACCCCACTTTAGCTGCGCCCCCGCCCAACACGGCGGCGAGAGGACAGCGCTCCCGTCCGGGCCCACCACATCCCATGCCGCCGTGGGAGACGCGCGGTCTTCTGGGCGCTGCGCAGACTTAACATGGCGGCGGGAGAGCAGCCTTCCCCCGGGCGTGCCCACACCCAACACTCCTGTGGGAGACGCGTGGGCTTCTGGGAGCCGCCCATAGTCAACATGGCGCTCTTGGGTGAGGCTGACTTCCTGCTGTGTTAGTCCTGCCCCCGGGCCTGGACGCTGGCAGCGTCGAATAACGTCATTCGTGCTGCGTCTTGCCACTTTTGCGTCCCCGGTGGCGGGAGCGGAACGGAATTCGGATTGTGTGGTGTTTCTTTTCTGCGGAAGAAAGTGCTCTCTGGCCCAATTCCACTGCCTGCACCTGAGCAGCCCCTGGAGCCCGACCTTTCGCACTCTGCCTTCTAGATCCTGCTGGCGCCTCAGCGCTGCAGTCCCGTCTCGAATCCCTCAGCGACTCCGCCACTAGCTGCGATGCATGTGATCAAGCGAGGTGAGAGGCTGAAGAGAGAACGGTGGGGTGGTGGGGCGCGGCCAAGGGGACGCGGCTGCCGCTGCTGGAGCCCTTAGCCGCACCCGCCCGCCTCCGCCGCTTCCCGCCCTGCCGGCCGCGGCTTCCCGCCTTGGCCTGCTGGCTTCCCTCTGCTTCCCCTCCCCCTCCCCTGCCCTTCAGTCTGCGCCCCTTTCACCTTGTCATCCTGCCACATTTCAAACGAATAACACGTCCTCTTTATCGAGTAGTTCTTGTGTACGCCGAGCTCTTCCCAGGCAGTATTTTATTCACGGGGAGCCCCTGAGGTACGATTATGAGCTCCACTTCCGCAGATGAAGAAACTGAAACGCACAGGGCGGTTTGGTGACTGATGCAAAGTCACCAGTAAGTTGATGGTGAGGCCAGGGTTCGCACCCATGGCTAACGGAGTTTATTTGAAAACCGTGGCGTTGGTGACCTGTCCTAGGCTCTGGGGAGGGAGGCCTCTAGGAAAAATGGGACTCTATTCTACAAGGGCATCTATCAGCTTTCTTTGTGGGGTGAGAATAGGAGTGGATGGAAAAAAAAACCCAGATCTTAGACACAGACATCTCCCTGGAGTTTGCCCTTTGTAGAAACGTGTTGCCATTTGTCTCAGGAGTAGTCTCAGAGGAGTTTGGGACAGTTACTAGCTCTTCCTCCCCTTGATGGGAAGAGATACTGAATCAGACTAGGATGGCCAAGACGTCCTAGATGGAGATCTAGGAAGAGCCAGTGACTTGTATTCTTCCTCAACAGTTACTTCCAATTAGACTTGCTGAGTGCCTTCATTGTGCCAGCCTTTTGCCTGGCTGTGTGAAATAATGGGAGGAGATAGTCTCTCCCTTGGAGAAGGGTTTAATCGGGTTGACAAAACACGATCAAAATGTACTTTCAGCAGAGAACCATCTGAGACAGGTAGGAACACGTTTTGAGTTTAATCCACTTGCCTATGTTAAAGCAATAAAGTCATTTCAAAATTGTAGGTACTTAGTAAATACTGGTTGGCTGGATGTTTTATCCTTTAGGCTGTGAGTTTCAAAGATGGGACTTTATGCCCACGCTTAGCACTGGACCTGCCATGAATAAATGCTCAAAGAATGAATGAGAATAATTATTTTAAAATGTAGGATATGATGAGTGCTGTGGGCAGGCAGGTAATTGATGTGATTGTGGCTGGGTGGTTTAACTATAGCCAGGAGGTGGAGAAGTGGACAGTGGTGACCCCTCTTCCTGTCTTTATTATCTTGAGAATATTTTCTGAATTTCCCTAGTCTCCCATTTTGGCTAATGAGACCAAAGACCAAAATATATCGTGTATTTTTATTGGTTCATTCCTGTGTTTGAGAGATGAGCATCAAGTTTTTTAGATCTTTAGAAAAAGGTATGGAAGGATGAGGATACTCTTATGTAAATCTGTAACAGATGAGTTGAAAACTTCTGGATGTAGATAATAGGAACGGGTAACTCTTCTGTGTTGAATTTTTAAACTTTTGGGTCCACTTTCAAATAGTGTCGTTTAAAAAGTACTAACTACAGTAAGCTCTAAAAGGCAGGGCTTATTTTCTTTCTCATTTCTTCGTAATTTGATCCAGATGGTTTTGTAGAATCTTTCAGTGTATCCTTCATCAATTTTTGTTAATATACAAAATTGTGCTTAGATTTGTTTATTTTATCTTTGACCTTTAATGTGCTTAGGGATTTTCCCCTTTCTTATTTTTGGTATGCTAATGTAGTAGCAGACTAACTCCTGTAGTTTTTGTTAATTGTAATGTAATTATTCAGGAAGGCAGCTGGTAGTCAACCTGTAAGTATTTATTGAATATAAATATCTTGCACTATGAGAGAAATATTAGAGGGAGAAGGCAGCTCTATCTTCAGAGATCTTAGGATAGTTAGGGATATAGGAATAATCTTTATGAAAATTGATAGATAACAGAAGGGAATAATAGTAGATGAGTTTTTCTTATCTGCTATCTTGAGCTATTTTTCTTGATGGGAGAGTATATTATTTAAGGAAGAAGACCAGGGTTAAAAAATAAAAGTTGAGAACCATTGGAATAACTGCAGTGAAGCTAAGTTGTAAAGTATGCTTTCGAATTAAGTAGTATATATAGTATTTTCAAAATTTTGGATTATAGCCCAGTATAAAAATTACATTTTACATCATGACTTAGTGCACACGTGTGTATACGCGGTGTGATCACAATATACAGTGAATGTTTAAATTAAAAAAAATTATTACAGTAAAAGACACACTGTCATTAATCCCCCTCAAAATGCTCCCCCTTGCTTCAAACACACTTATCCTATTCTTGTCACTTTCTGAAGCAGTTCTGAAAGTCGTCTTTTGTGAGTGTCTTTAGTTGCGCTGTTGTGGCTGCCTCAATGTCCTGAATTGATTTAGAACGCTGACCTTTCATGGTCATTTTGACTTTGGGGAAGAGCCAGAAGTCTCATGGTACCAGATCCTGTGAATAAAGTGTATGAGGACACACCCTAATGTTTTTATTTGACAGAAATTGCCACACTAGAAACGATGTGTGACACGGAACCTTTCTGTTGTGATAAAAAAATACAGTGAATGTTGCTGGAGAGTGCCATCCAATGGAAAGGCAGGGATCTTCAATATGGGAAGTGGCACATTGAACTTTAGTAACAGTGTGTGACGTTTCAACTTAGTGCAGTCAGTCAGGTGTGAGGTACGGTTGAGAGAAGGTGTGTTTTAAAGTGTGCATTAATCATCCTCCATCATGACAATGCTCCTTGCCACACATTCACCGTATTGTTTGATCACACCTCATATGTATGAGTTCCTGAACTCATTCTAGAAAAAGTGCTACATACCTCATTGCTGAATGTAACTACGGTCACCTTTGAAGTACTCCCCTTGGGAAGCTATGCACCGATGCCAGTGCCTAGTCCACCCTTCGAAGCAATTGTGGAACTCTCTTTTGGAATGGCCATCAGAGCTGTCGTCGTATTACCCTTATGTCTTGAATGTTATCAAAATGTCTTCCTTTCAATATTTCCTTTATCTTCTGGTAAAGAAAGAACTCTTTGGGGGCCAGATCAGGTAAGTAGGGAGGATGTTCCAATGCAGTTATTTGTTTACTGACTAAAAACTCCCTCACAGACAGTGCCATGTGAGCTGGTGCATCGTCGTGATGCAAGACTGATGAATTGTTGGCGAAAAGTTCAGGTCGTCTAACTTTTTCACACAGCCTTTTCAGCACTTCCAAATAGTAAACTTGGTTAACTGTTTGTCCAATTGGTACAAATTCATAATCAATAATCCCTCTGATATCAAAAAAGGTTAGCAACACTGTTGCAACAAATTCGCCAACTTAATTGTCAGACTTTGTACATAAAACTGAAACCAGTTTGCAAAATAACACCTAAAGTATCCATTTGCACGCTGATAATCTCTTTTCTATTCCAGATTGTTTGTCTATCCCTTTCTTCTGCCTCCTTCTCTAATCCCCTTTACAGCCCACTGTATTTTACAAATATATGTAGATACTGTGCTGGGCACTGAGATTACAGTGGTGAGTAAGCAGAGTCCTGCTTTCAAAAATCTTGGATTCAGGGGCCGGCCCGGTGGCGCAGGCGGTTAGAGCTCCATGCTCCTAACTCCGAAGGCTGCCTGTTCGATTCCCACATAGGTCAGTGGGCTCTCAACCACAAGGTTGCCAGTTGGATTCCTCGAGTCCTGCAAGGGATGGTGGGCAGCGCCCCATGCAATTAAGATTGAACACAGCACCTTGAGCTGAATTGCTCGGGAATGGATCAGTTGGTTGGAGCGCAGCCTCTCAACCACAAGGTTGCCAGTTGGATTCCTCGAGTCCCGCAAGGGATGGTGGGCAGTGCTCACTGCAGCTAAGATTGAACACGGCACCTTGAGCTGAGCTGCTCCTGGATGGCTCGGATGGAGTGCAGGCTCTCAACCACAAGGTTGCCAGTTGGACTCCTCGAGTCCTGCAAGGGACGGTGGGCAGTGCTCCCTACAACTAAGATTGAACACAGCACCTTGAGCTGAGCTGCCTCTGAGCTCCCAGATGGCTCAGTTGGTTGGATCATGTCCTCTCAGCCACAGCGTTGCCGGTTCGACTCCCACAAGGGATGGTGGGCTGTGCCCCCTGCAACTAGCAGTGGCAACTGGACCTGGACCTGAGCTGCACCCTCCACAACTAAGACTGAAAGGACAACAACTTGAAGCTGAACGGCACTCTCCACAGCTAAGACTGAAAGGACAACAACTTGAAGCTGAACGGCACCCTCCACAACTAAGATTGAAAGGACAACAACTTGACTTGGAAAAAAAGTCCTGGAAGTACACACTGGTCCCCCAATAAAGTCTTGTTCCCCTTCCCCAATAAAGTCTTTAAAAAAAAAAATCTTGGATTCATTTTTCCCATTTAAAGAAAGCTCTTGCACCTAACTGAATTCAACCAACAGAGGATTTGAAATTTAAAAATACTAGGAAATGAAGCAGACAACATCTGTTGTGGACAACTAACGCAAGATTCCAGGTGAACCCTGTATAGTCTACACCTTCATTTCTTTTTCCTTACTTGAGTTCCTATCTCACGGATAATATGAGAGGCTGAGCACTTACTATAATAATTATTTCATTTTTGCCTTAATTTTCGGGAAGATAACATTAGGCACCATCTTTAAACCTACTTCTCAGGTCAAAATGTGTAACTGGTTACATATGTAGTCAAGGATGTTTAATACCTGATGATATCAATCCTAGTAAAGAGACTAAATTTGGAAAATACTTTTTCCTTGGGCAGGTATGACAATAAATAAATAAATAAACACATGATTAAACAGTTATCAAAATCCTTAGAGGAAATTGCTGGAGCTACCTTTAAAACAGTAACCAACAAGGAAAAAATCTTCACATTTCTTTGCACGCGTTTATTAGACAATAGAATTTTCATGACTATATCCTAGCTAAACAAGGTGAGGTTTGCTCTGTGTTAATACCTTTTGTTGTACTTAGATAAAACACTTCTAGTGAAATAGTGGTCTAACTAAATAAAATCCCAGCACAAGCCAAATGATTACAGTGCTCACTGACACCTCATGATGCTTCATCTTCAGTTGAGTGCCCTCAGGTATTGCCTCCTGGTTCAGATCAATTCTGCAAATTGGATTTAGTATTTTGTTCGTTATTACAGGAATTTTTTCTATTATAAAACTTTGCGTAGCTCAGTATTATAAAGACACCACTCTGATGGTTGCTCAACATTTTGAGATGATCACTAAGGCCTATGAGATTTCATAGGAGAAACCTCAAGAAGTTATTTGCCCTTAAACATGATAGTAAACATTCCTCTGTTCTGGTGCTCTTCTTGCTCAAATGTGGCCTAAGACTCCTAAGAAAAAATAAAAGCTCTTTCCTTCTTACGTGGGACATGACATACCAGGAATGAGCCTTCCTAGCATTGAGGGACCCACAGTACTTTTAATAACTGACAAATGTCGCTTTCCATTTTGGTGATGCTTTCAAGGAAGGATCTTGATCAAAAAGGGAAAATGTGAAAAATATAAATGGAGCCAATTTAAAATGGAGTTGGAGCTGCCATTCCAGAGGAACTGACTTAAACATCTTACTCTCCAAACCTTTGGAATGTTAAAACTGGGCAAAGTAACCTTTGGACTGGATCTAAAGCAGCATTGTATCCCAGATAACTGTTTTCAAAGATAACAAAGCTGATACAATGGCTACTGGACTGAAAATTAAAAACATTCTTTAGAATTAGCATCACTGTGTTAGCTTATCTGCACCTATAGAAATTCCTTCTATTTATGTAATTGTCCCCCTTCCCTTTGTCATAAATATCCCTTGCCTTTGCCTTCTAATGGGAACACTTATTTGGGTTTCTGCCTGAATCAGTGCTTCCAGAATAGCTATTCTATTGGATCTCAAATAAATGCTTATTGCCTCTCATTTTGGCCTTTTATTTTTAGGTTAGAGACTGATTATGTGGGTTGCCTAAGGTTAAAGCTATTTAGTGGTTGGATATAGCCAATATTCCTGGTAAGAGTAAATAAAGGTGAGATGAGCTACTATTTGAAGTTAAACTAAGGATAATAGGGTTTTTGTTAGGAAGGACAAAGAGGAATATGATCTAAGTCCAAACATCAGAAAGGACTAACTAGATAAGGTCTGTGTATTGGCTTCCATATGCCCAAACTATTAAAACTAAGAGTTTGCCTCTGGAAGATTGTCTTGGATTACAAATAGAACTACTTTATGTGGTGTGAGGTAAATTCAAAATCAATTATTACCCTAGGAGAGTATGTAAGCCAACTTTATCATGAAGTGTTAGACTGCAGACAGGTTTATAAGTCATTTAGCATTGAGTACCTATTTGGGTACCTACTATGTGCTAGGCTTTGGTCCTTTGGGCATTGCAAATAAAATAAAACATGCAAATGTTTTTTTCTTTTGGAAGTTATATTCTAGTGGATGGGTGGGAAGAATCACAATAAATATAATCCCTCCTTATGTGTGGTTTCAATTTCCATGGTTTCAATTGCCCACAGTCAACTGGTCCAAAAGTATTAAGTGGAAAATTCCAAAAATAAACAATTCATGTTTTAAATTGCACACTGTTGTAAGTAGTGTGATGAAATCTTGTGCCATCTGGCTCCATCCCACCCGAGACGGGAATCATCCCTTTGTCCAGCATATCCATGCTGTATGCTACCAAGCTGTCTCGGTTATCAGCTCGACCGTTGAGGTATGACAGTGCTTGTGTTCAAGTAACCTTTATTTTACTTAATAATGGCACCAAAGTGCAAGAGAATTGAAGTTGGTGATTTGGATATGCCAAAGGGAAAATAAAGTACTTCTTTAACCTTTTCACTGCTTTAATCGATTTCAAATTCTCCAAAATGTGTCAAAAGGCCACCGAAAATTATTACAGTATTTATATTTTTAAGTAAATACAGTTAAGGTGCTGCTTTTTATTAAAGTGATTAAACCATACAACTTTCCTATTATTACTCATTCTTGAAAACACTGATCTCGTGGGGTAAAGTCAAACGCTGCAGTCAGCGGCATGGAGATATGAGCCGCAGTCAGCGGCATGGAGATATCATTGGATGATATCCGAACGTCGTAGCGAAAATGTTAAAGTGAAAAGCTGAAAGTTTTTTGGCATATCGTGTATTGAAATTGCTAAGATCCGCAGTAACATCGAATCATCTTATACGTGAAATTGTGGAGAAGGAAAAATCCGTCCTAATTTTGTCGTCGCACCTCAGAATGCGAAAGTTACGACCACAGTGTGTGATACGTGCTTAAGACGCAAGTGGCATTATATTTTTCGATGGAAGATATGAACAGAAAACGTTCTGATTCACGGCAGATTGTTGCTCCAGAAAGCATGAGCTTATCTATATTAACTTCATCAAGGGATCCCGTGAAATGAGTGACACCAAGCCATTTATTGTAACTGAAAGATGGTCACGTATTCAAGAATAGGTTTGGACTGAAAATATAAAGATTACTGGGAGCCTGTGTCTGATGAGGAAGAAGCTGCTGCCATGTTACCCATAGAGTTGAAGAAGTTAAGATTAAGGAGAAAGGTATGCATATATAGGAAAAAGGTATACATAAGGTTCGGTAATATCTGCGGTTTCAGGCATTCACTGGGGGTCTTGGAATGTATCCTCTGGATAAAAGGGGACTGTACATAAGTAAAATATATAGCATGTCAGATGACAATAAGTGCTATAGAGAAAAGGGATAAGAAGAACAAGACTGTTTTGCAATTTAATTAAAATAGGGTGATGAGTGAAAGTGTCATTGAGATGCCATTGAGCAAAGACCTAAAAATAGGTGTAGATAGCAAGGCAGTCAGGGTAGAGTAAATGAGGGGAGAGAGTAGGAGGTGAAGTTGGGAAAGGGGGCACACAGGGTAGGTTGTCAAGGAGTCTATGGACTGTTGTAATGATTTTGACTTTAATTCGGAAGAAGATGATCAATCACTATTGGGACTTTTTTTTTTTTTTAAAGGTTTTATTGGGGAAGGGGAACAGGACTTTATTGGGGAACAGTGTGTACTTCCAGGACTTTTTTCCAAGTCAAGTTGTTCTCCTTTCAATCTTAATTGTGGAGGGTGCCGTTCAGCTTCAAGTTGTTGTCCTTTCAGTCTTAGTTGTGGTGTTGCGGGAGTCGAGGAATCGAAATGGCAACCTTGTGGTTGAGAGCCCGCGCTCCAACCAACTGAGCCATCCAGGAGGCAGCTCAGGTGTTCAATCTTAGTTGCAGGGGGCGGAACCCACCATCCCTTGCGGGACTCGAGGAATCGAACTGGCAGCCTTGTGGTTGAGAGCCCACTGGCCCATGTGGGAATTGAACTGGCAGCCTTCAGAGTTAGGAGCATGGAGCTCTAACCGTCTGAGCCACCGGGCTGGCCCACTATTGGGACTTTTGAAGTAGGTAATGACATGATTTTGATTTAAGTTTTAAAGAATAATTCTAGCTGCCATATGGGACAAGGGGAAATGTATGATTTGGGATGTTACTACAAGAATCCATCTGATTTATAACGTAAGGAAATGGAAGACTTCAGAATAGAATCTCCTTTTTGAAGATAAAAAAATAGTGTCTTGATGAATCTATCAGGGGTCTGAATCTTTTATCTGTTAAATAACATTTCATGTTGGTTAATTTATAAAGTTCATGCATTGATTACATTGACTCCTTTGACATTGCTATCTTAATAAGTGCTAATGTAAATTGAATGGTTTCATTCTTCAGATGGACGCCAAGAGCGGGTCATGTTCGACAAAATTACATCTCGAATCCAGAAACTTTGTTATGGACTCAATATGGACTTTGTTGATCCTGTAAGTAAATATGGCTTATATCTTGGGTTCCTTGCTTCATGTGATTCTTTTTACTTGTCTCTTAGCTCTGCCCTTCACTCACTTGACATATACATATTTTGTTGTGGTATTCTGCTCAATCAAACTTCTTTTTAAAATTTTCGTTCTGTGCTATGAGTAAAGATTAAAGCTTGACATTGACGTTTCATGTTAGAGACTTCCTTGAATAAATTGTTTTATGCATAAGTGAAAAAGCCTGTAATTAAGCTTGTTTTGGAATTGCGGTCATTTGGGTAGAAAGTAGTTTGAAATTTACTTTGTTATCTGTGTAGATGAATACATTTAATATAAAGTAGATTTCATGGACAAGATTTAAATTAAGGAGAACAGACAATTTATATAAGCAAGTCGCTCTGCTTTTCTCCTTATGTTCTATAAATCCTCCCTCCTGGACCCTCATCATCCCTTATTGAGATTGCTGTCTATAGTGCTCTCTAAAGTATCCTCCTGGTCTTCCTCTAATCTTGCCCTCTTCAAATGCATCTTCATATGGCTTCCTAAAATGAAGTCTGTAAGAACCTTTTTTTCTAAACCCACCCATATTGCCCCAGCCTCATTTTATGTATTTTGTCTGTACTGCTGTAGGACTTGTGCTGGCTATATAGTGTTAACGACATAATATGGAAATTAATGATATGTTAACTTAGGTCCTCCCCTAGGATTGAGGGTGAGCTGTATCTTATGATATCCATAATGCGTGGCACATACATAATTTGACACTTGATAAATAGTGAATTGACCAAAATGGTCAAAAGAACATAATTTTATACAACTTTAAAATATGCTTATTATAAATTCTCTTTTACATTTAGGAATTCTAGACATTAATTAGAATAGTAGAATGTTAGAGTCAGAACCAACCTGAGAGATCATCCTATTCCCTCTTCTTTGTTTCGTAGATAAGAAAAGTCCACAGAGAGAAGGGGAGTGACTTGTACAAGTTAGTGGGAGTGTAGGGAGAAGAACCTAGGTCTCTTGACTTTTAGATGTTCTGCTGCCTAATGCAATACTACATTTCAGAGTACAAGGGTGCTTGAGTAGACTCAAGCTTTCTAGAGTAGATTCAGCTGAAAAAGTCTGTATGCTATGAGATCTGGCATGGTTAGCACACAAATGTTATTTTATCCTGAGTTCTGATTACTTGCCATATAGCACAAGAAACTGTTTAGAACACTTCACTACTGTTTTACCGAACATAATTTATCTGCGGGATTTGAGAAGAAAGTGATCAGGAGCAACTTGACTTTAGGGAAAATGTAATGAGAATAGATTGTGAACTAGTAATGACACACACATTTTTTTTTTCTGAGGGGGTCATGTTTTAGTTAACTTAGGCTTTTCTAAAAAAAGATTCAGTAAAAACATGTACACAAGTTAGTATTTGTTTTTCTTAAAAATGCATGGTAATAATTTGTGCATTGTGTATTTTTAAAAGGGGAACCTTTTACAGTATGGTCTTAAAAACAGTGAGATGCTGTGAGGTTTAATGGGATGTGAAGCCAGAAGACTTAAGACAGTCAACTTGGGCAAGTCTGAGTAACCTGAGCCTCAGGTTCCTTATGTAAAATGGTGATAGTAATCACATCCATCTCACAAGGTGGTTGCGAAATGTCAGAGAAGATTATGAAAGTTGTGACACTTTGTAATTTGTGAAGGGCTAAAGTCATTAAATTATTTGATGACTCAGCCTCAACCTTGATTTATACTTTCATCTCTAATTGGAATGATTAAAGTTTGATTCCTTTGCTTCCTGTACTTGTCCTTAAGTAGATTTGGGGAAAAATTGGTTAAGTAGGTAGCTGGAACCCTGATCACATAGGGAGAATTTGAAAGAAAGACAGGGAAATGCTTATTGAACCATTGATCTGTTTTCAACTCTTTCTCTGTGAGACTTGATCTTTGTTAAACCTATACTTAGATTTTAAAAAATTAATTTTGTTTTTAGTGACCACTATTGTACATATAATACGTATTTTCTGGCAGTTATGTTGATTTATGAATTCTCATTACTAAGTTTCCCACAGCCCACCATTCTAAAATATAAGTTTTCAGAAAAGGAAATTGTCTGTTCTACTTTGATATAAATTTTATTTTCTTCATTGCCCTCTTAAGCTATTGGTTCTTGGGAGAGCTCAGGTAATTCTTGGTTTTGTTTTTATAGGCTCAGATCACCATGAAAGTAATCCAAGGCTTATACAGTGGGGTCACTACTGTGGAACTAGATACTTTGGCTGCTGAAACAGCTGCAACCTTGACTACTAAGCACCCTGACTACGCCATTTTGGCAGCAAGGATTGCTGTCTCTAACTTGCACAAAGAAACGAAGAAAGTGTTCAGTGGTGAGTCTAGAGGAAAAAGAAAGAATTTAGTATACTTTTTATATTTAAATTTATAAGAGTACTAGAATGAAACCTTGAATATCAAAAGAAAAGTTACATCTTGTTTAAAAAAACAAAATGTACAAATTAGTGGCATGGCGGGGCTAGAACTTCCTATTTCTCCATGCTGCTAATTTGCTGCATAGAAGGGTCAGTGGCTCCTTTTCTTTATCTTTTGGTTTGCTCTTGTTCTTTCAGGTGCCATGTGAGCCTATCTATCTCTATCTCTATCTCACTCTCTGACTTTGAAACCTATCTTTAGGTAGTTGGTGGTGGTGTGGTTGGAAAAATGAGTAATATTTATTGACAAGTCTTGGGTTACATTTAATCTTTTGTTACCATTAGCATACACTTCATTCCATCACTGCCATTTTACAGCTCCGAATGTGGGCGAAGGAAGGTTGAATAATTTGTTTGGTGTGTAAAACGTGGTATATAAGAAGTCAGATGGTAGACTGAGATAGAAATCTTTGGCTCTTGATTCCAGATCTAGTTTGCGGGGCCTCAAACAGTTTATCTCCCTCTTTAGTAAATTTATTGTAAAGATAACAGTTTTCCCAAATTGATCTATAGATTCAAGTCAATTCCAATCGTAACACTGACTCTGTGTGTGTGTGTGTGTGTGTGTGTGTGTGTGTGTGTGTGTAATTATTGCACATAAATGCAAAGGGCCAAATACTGCTATTATATCTTCAAGAAGAACAAATGAGAGGGCTTACTAAATGTGCATTTATAGACATGAATGCTTGGAATGATAGATTCTGTATTTCAAGTTGAAATTTTATGTTAGATCTTTATTTTCAACCAGTAATTCTCAATGGCATTGGGTATCAATCACATGGGAATTTTTTTCAAACTACAAGAGCCTGTGCTCACTCTAACTCTGGAAGCTTGTTTTTGAAAGTGAGGCATTATTATATATTTATTCAACATGTATATGATTATTGAGCACTTTCTATGCTAGGTTCTGGGGTGGGTTGGGATGAAAAAGTTTTGGGAACTACTGTATTAAACTATTATCTGAAGAGTGAATTAGTTGTTAAGTGTTTTTGACATTTTCATTTTGTATTTTTTTTTTAGATGTCATGGAAGACCTCTGCAACTATATAAATCCACATAATGGCAAGCACTCTCCCATGGTGGCCAAGTCTACACTGGATATTGTTTTGGCCAATAAAGATGTATGTATAATGGTTTTCTGGTGAACATTTTTTTGTAGATTTCTTTTTTTTTTTAAGCAACAAGCATATTTTTAAAAACTTAAACACTACAAAAGATACAGGTAAAAGTAATTATCATTCTCTAAATCCTAGTTTCCCTCTCTAGAAACATTTTATTTTAAAATGCATTTTTTCAGCACTGTTCTATAATACACCTATGTCTGTGTATACATACACATTTTTTAGTAGTATTATATTGTGCCTATTGTTCTTGCTGATACTTTATCTTAGAGATAGTTCTGTATCAGCATTTAGAATTTATTCTTTCTAACAGCTCCATAGCATTCCATTTTATAGATATGTTGTCATACATATATGTAAGAATTGCTGTAGTGATGAATATTTGTTTTCCATTGTTTGCTGCAGTGAATGTCTTTGTATGGTAATGTTTTGTTCATAGATGAGTCTATTGATAAGATAAATCCCTTAAGTGGAATTGCTGAGCTAAAGAATATGTATGTGCATTCAGAATTTTAGTAGATAAATTGACTCCTACACTCCTAAAATTTAGTAGCCAAATTGACTCCTAAAATTTAGTAGCCAAATTGACTCCTAAACACATTGCTCAGGTAAAATTTTGAAAGATCTTGCTCAGCAACTTAAAAATTATCTGCTTGTGTTCCAAGCCCTTTCTTAACTAGATCCCAGAAGACAGAAGGGAAAAAATGTATGGGTCCAGCCAGCCCTTTTGCACACAGAATTTATTTATCATGGTTACCTGCTCAGACAGAAGGCAGTGTTAGTTTTAGGTAATCAAATGATTATTAGTTGGCTGTCTCTAAATATGTATCAGGTGTTAAAAAAACTGAGAGAAATCTGAGTTGTTTTTGTGTTCATGTGTAAAATCTTGAGGACAGGTTAAAAACACAAATAAAATAATTGCAGCAAAAACCTGTATCTAAAAATAAAGATAATACAATATTTCAGTTCTTCATTATTCATGGAAGTCCCCTACCTGCCTTTGGCAACAAAGGGGTTCTTAAAACTTTAAGAGAAAGGGAAGAGTTTCATATAGATTTTTCTAGTCCTGGGATGTGGATCAATATAAGGAAACACCAATAGTATTTTTAAAAACTGGCTCAATTTTTCTGTATTCAGAATGACTATTTGTACCTAAATCTTTTTGTTTTTCTCTAAATGGCTTTATAGCCTACAAAAACTGTAACAAAGGCCAGGTCTTCTATAAAATCTTATTGTCACAAAAGTAGTTTGTATAAAACCTGTTAAAGGACCATGGATTTTGAAGAGACTTAGATTTAATGTAATCCTACTTTCAGTCATTGTTCATCATACGTATGGTCGTGTGCATTTTAAATTGGTCTAATTTTTGTCCTAAAAATATGTATTACTAAGTATGTGGTACCAAATACTTTTGGATTAACAGCTAATTTAAAAACATGTTTAAAGATGATATATAGTCCCTTTTATGCACGTGTTCTTTTCCTCTTTAGTTAGAGATGTACTCTAAAAATAATAGGAAAAGTTTGGAAAGTCACATTTATATTTTTATTTCTAGTCTTTTAATGTACATGTTTTTAAACCTAATTAGGATATTTAATTTATATATATTTTTTTCTTAACGTTAGATACGAATTTCTATTCTACAACAATAATACTTAGTGTTATCTCTTATGTATCCTATGTCAATTTTAATTCTGGAGTCAGGGATGAAACATACCAGATTTTGTGAAAATAAGTCTAATTACTTCAATTATGGGTTCTTTTTTCATCTCCAGCGCCTGAATTCTGCCATTATCTATGACCGAGATTTCTCTTATAATTACTTTGGCTTTAAGGTAAATAAAGTGGGAATTCCTCCTTATGTCAGGAAATACAGGTGTTTGTTTATTTAGAAATACAGGTTTTTGTTTAATTATTAAGGCAATAAGCTGTTGGGAATTGGGATAGACCTGGGGGACTAGTGGGGTTAGAGTGATGGTGATTGTTTGAATTAAGGAAAGATAGCTTACCATTTGCAGTTTTCAAATTTTCCAAATATTACTTCTGGATTACCTGAGGAGTTATGCAGATAATTTGCAATAATGATTCCATATTCTACTGTTTATGCAACAACTATTTATTGAATCCGTACTGTGTGCCAAGTGCTTTTCTTGGTACTTTTGTGTTGATAAACAGTGATTGAGAATGTGAATGTTGGTGTCAGACCACCTGAGCTTGAATCTGCTCTACTTCTTATTAGCAGGTTACTTAATTTCTCTGTGCTTCAGTTTCCTCATCTTTAGAATGGGGGTAATAATACAATTTCACCAATAAATTCTGTTGAAGATAAGTATATGTGTGTTGCTTAGGCCAGTGCCTAGCCTGTTATAAGTACTTTTTATTAGTGTTAACCATTATGATTATGATGAATACCACAACTTCTGCTATTAATGTTATAGAGCTGGCTTTTTCTAGAAATTTTCATGTAGTCTTCCAAAACAAGCAGCCAATTGATAATGTTCCAAACTGAAGCTAGTAAGAGTAAATACATTACTCTTATCATTTAAAATTACATAAAAACGGAGAAGATTTAAATAGTTGCCTTATTGTAAGTGATTTGTCCATTGTATCTTTAAAAACTGCACTGGAAGTTTTTTGGTTGCTTTGCTTTTTCTAGACTCTGGAGCGATCCTATTTGTTGAAGATCAATGGAAAAGGTGAGAAATGAACATGTTTGTGTGTTTGATTTTTTGTTCATTATACTGAAAAAATGAAAAAAGAGCTTTGAGCTATTAAACTTAATGTTTCTATTTAAGCTAACATTTTTAACTGTAGGTTTAGTTTATGAAGTCTTGCTTACTGGTATAAAATTTAAAAAATTGTCTTTTGGTGTTCCTTTTTTGATTCAAATACATGTCTTAGCTTAATTTTTCTGACACGTGCCATCATATGAAAACTCCTTTTTTTTGTTTTGTTTTTAGTGGCTGAAAGACCACAACATATGTTGATGAGGGTATCTGTGGGGATTCATAAAGAAGATATTGATGCTGCTATTGAAACATACAACCTTCTTTCTGAGAGGTGGTTTACCCACGCCTCTCCCACTCTCTTCAATGCTGGTACAAACCGCCCACAACTTTCTAGGTATGTGTCACCTATAGTCGCTTTTAAAGTTCTGAAATGGTTTTGACTAGAGAAATAAACTTTGGCCCAAAGAAATTAGGCAGTTCACAAAAAATTAATTTAATGAACATTTAATCACTCTTGCTCTGATTAAATGAGATTTGCATTCTGGAAAGATCTCTCACTTAGGTGTGGTAAATGAATTGGAGAGAGACAAATGCTGATAATGAAATTTTAAACTTGATTGTGGTGATGGTTGCACAAGTTGTGAATATACTAAAACCATTAGTTGTACACTTAAAATGGGAAAATTGTATGGTACGTGAATTATATCTAAATCAAGTCGTTTTGAAAACAGTAAATACTGACAACTAATTAGGGGACTCTTAAAAGTAGTCTGTACAGGAGATTATGGTATTTTGGACTAGGAAGGCACAAGTAGAGATTAAGAAAAATAGATTCAAGAGATATGTAGGAGGTAAAATTGTCAGAATTGGATGATGTTTTGGATACGAGCTAGGGATGATTCCTGAGTTTATTGTTAGAGTAACAGGATGAATGGTGATGCCATTTTCTGAGAATGGGAACACTGGAACAGAGTCCGGTAATATGTAAAAAAAAAAAAAATACACACATAAGTTGGTTTATCCCAGGAATTCGGATGCGCTAACATCAAAAAATATATTAATGTAATCCATTGCACTAACATTTCATACCATTTAATACTCTCATAGTAAAAAATTTAGCAAAATCAATACAGAAAATAACTTCCTTAATTTGGTAAAAGATATCCACTAAAAACTTGGATCTATGACCTGTTTTCAGTGTTATAGTGGAGGCCTGAGCCAGCATTGTAAGAAAAGAAGGAAAAAAGATTGGAAAGGAGGGAACAAACCAAATTCATTCACAGATTATATGATTTTTACATACGAAATTCAAGAGCATCTACAGATAAATTATTAGAATTAAAAAGATTTCAGTAAAATATTTGGATATATCCAATGTAAATTAATTGTGTTTCTATACTTTAGATATTCAAAGATTAAGCTTTAAAATATATCATGTATAATACTGGAAGTACCCAGGAACAAGTCTAATAAAAGATACGTAAGGCTTTTAAAGACAAAATTCTAAAACATAGTTGAAGGACATTAAAAAAAAAATGGGGACTGATTTTATATTAAAACATGGATTTAATATTGTAACGATGTCAGTTCTTCCCAAGTTATCTATAGATTGAGTGTAATTCCAGTCAAAATTTCAACATGCTAATTCCAAAACTCGTGTGAAAGAGCAAAAAACTGCTCAAAGATAGATCCTAATCCCTAGAACTTGTAAATTGTTACCTTACAAGGAAAAATGGTCTTTGCAGGTATGATTAAGAAAGATTTTGACATAGGGAGGTTATCCTTAATTATTCAGGTGGACTCTAAATCCAATCAAAAGTACCCTTATAAGTGAGAGGCAGAGAGATAGAATACATGCAGAAGAAAAGAAGGCAATGTGAAAATGGAGACAGAAATTGGAGTGATGTGGCTATAAGCAAAGGAACCACAGAGCTGGAAGAAGCGAGGAATATATATATTCTCCTCTAGAGCCTCTTCCGGAGTGTCCTTAGTTTTTGGCCCAGGGAAACCGATGTTGAACGTTGGACCTCCAGAACTGTGAGAGAATACATATCTATTGGAAGCCACAAAATTAGTGGTAATTTATTAGGGTAGCCATAGGAAACTAATATAAATAGCAAGACTGTTTTGAAGAAAAAGCCCTACCAGATTTCAAGACTACTATAAAACCATGGTAATTAAAACAGTGTCATATTTACCCTGGGATAGAGAAATAAACCACTGGAGCGTAATAGCCCAGAAACAGATTCAGGCTTATATGGGAACTTGGCGAATAACTGAGGTGTCATTGCATTTCATTAGCGAAATGGTGCTAGGGATGTTGGTTATACTATGGGGAAAAATATCATTAGATTTCCCTTCTTCATGCTATATACAGAAATAAATTCAAGAAAAAGAATCTAAATGTGAAAGTAAAATCTTTTAGAAGAGCATATAGAAAATACCTATTTTCCTTTTCATTTTTTTACTATTTATTTCAAACATTTAGAAAATTTAAAGGACAGTGAATATCACCTGTACACCAATCCCTGCCTAGATAAAAATAATAGTAATATTTTGCCATATATATTTTTTATTTTTATCTTAAAAAATTTTTTTTTTTTGCGGGGGCTGAGTTATTTAAAAGTGAATTGTAGACATCATGACTCTTAATACTACTTCAACCTACATCTTGTTAGGAGAATGTATATGACCTCAGTAGTGAAAGATTTCTTAAAATAGAATAAGCAAAACAAAATAAAGGAAAAATTGACTACATTAAAATTAAGAAGTTCTGTGAACCAAAAACAAGTTTCAGACTGGGAGAAGATATTTGCAATGTATATTTACCATTCAAGGGATTATAAGAAATAGACAGACAACCATAGAAACATGGGCAAAGGATGTAAAAAAATTCCATAGAAGGAGAAACTTGACTGGCCAATAAACATGTGATATGATGATAAACTTTTCTGGTAATTAGGAAAATTAAAGTTAGCATCATAATGAGATATCATACCCATCAATTTGATTAAAATGAAATTGATAATCCCAAATGTTGGTAAGAATGTGGAACACAAGGAACTCTCATACATTGCAAGATAGGCTATGCTTATCCATTCACTTTGGAGACTCTTTAGTAAAGTGGAACATATGCATATTCTTTGACCTAGCAATTGTCACCTAGGTTTATACCCTACAGAAATCCTTAGACATAAGCACAAGGAGACACGTTCAATAATTCTCACAACAGCATTGTTTAGAATAGCAAGCAAATTGGAAATAATCCAAATGTCCATCAATAGACAAGTGGACAACTATATTGGTATACCATGGAATACCTTACAGCAGTGAAAATAAACTACAACTACATGTATCAGTAGGAATGAATCTCTAATGCAATATTTAGTTAAAGGCAAGTTGCAGAAGATAAATATTCAACCAGAAATTTTAAAAAAATGTAGAACATATAAAAGTGCTAAAAGAAGGTAGAAATGCATGGAAATGATAATGGGATTGGAATTAGGCTGTATTTATAGTGTATAATTTTTTGAGGTAGGTAAGGTAGTAAGTACAAAGTATACATTATATTATTTTCTATATCTTCATGAATGTCTGCATATTCAGTAGAAGTTAGTGGATAGAATCCATTTTATTGGTTGAATATTCAAGGTAGTGAAGGGATCCTTCGTAGAGTAAGGTTTCTGAGGTAGAGAATAGGATGAGATCCAGTGCACAGGTAAAGGGTTTATCTTCAAAAATGACTGTAAGGGAGCTAAATTTTGGCAGACATATCAAAAAATTGGTTGATCATTGGATAGATGTTTCTCTTTTCATAAATGTGTAATTTTTCTTGCCTACTAATAGGTTGAGAAGACTGTTATATATGCTTAGGAATTTGCATGAGAAAGTGTGATAATGGCACATTTGCAGTCTGGTGAACAAGTAAGCTAATATTTTAGACTTACCTCTAAGACTTCCTACTAGGCTGAGCATCTAGGGTAGGCAGCAAGGTGATTTTAAAACTATGATATGTTGATATGTCTTACTGTGTCATAGTTCATACAAGTTTTTTCCCTTCTCAACACCTAGGAATTTTGTAAACTTCAAATCTTTTATATGCCTAACTTACTGTCTTTGGATTGTATAGTCATTTTTGTGACTCTGCTTTGCTTCATTTCCTTGCTGAGTTGTGACTTTTTCCCCTCATAGCTGTTTCCTTCTGAGTATGAAAGATGATAGCATTGAAGGCATTTATGACACTCTAAAGCAGTGTGCATTGATTTCCAAGTCTGCTGGGGGAATTGGTGTTGCTGTGAGTTGTATTCGAGCTACTGGCAGCTACATTGCTGGGGTAAGCTTCTGTTGTATGGCTAAAAATGTGTGAACTAGAGGGATTCGAGTCCGTAAGCAACCAAGTGTATGGTTGAGAGGGCATATCCTGGCTTTTGAGAGACCTGGGTCTCTGTTAATTATTAAGTGGCTATATGACTTGGAGTGAGTCATTTCACTGCTTCTGGCTTCATTTCCATCTCTTATTGGATGTTTAAATTAGATCTGCAGGATCCTTTTTAGCTCAGATTTTGGAATTCTGATTTATTTTACCATAATAGTAGCAACTGTCATTTATTGATTGCTATGTGCTAAATCTGTTATAAAAATTTTACATGAATTACTCTTTTAATTCTTACTACATCCTTATGAAGTAAATATTACAGACACATGGTAGGAACTTTAAGCCTTGCAGTAACTTTGTGAGTATAAGCACTATTGTCTTCATTTTACAAGTGAGGAAACTGAGGCTTGGAAAGTTAAATTACTTCTAGAGATCAGTCATTTAATATGTGATAGAGCCAGGATTCAAGCTTTAAACATTGGCACCTTGTGATGTAAATTCAAGCCTTGCTAGTTTATTCTTTGGGAGTCAAGATAATGATTTTAGGTAAAACCTGGGTTTAAGTCCTGTCTGTACTACTTACTAGTAGTGCCTAGCGCAAGTTATTTTACATCTCTGAGTTTGTTTTTTCATCTGTAATGTGAAGAAAATATCTAACCTTATAGAATAAAAGTAGAGTCCAGAAGGAAACCATTCCATTATGTGGTGTTTTGGATGTGCTGTGATACATTCAGCACTTTCATAAAATAGTAGGGTGAGCCATTGCTTACTTATCTTTCTAGACTGTTTAAAGGCCTACCTTAGGTTAAAAGGATTATTTTTGACATTCAGTGAGGTTTCTTCATTTTGCCATATATATTAGGAGTCTCTGTTTTCTTCATTCTAGAATCCATTTATTGCCGAGAATCTCCATTTACTTTATCTATTGTCTTGATTTATCCATTGCATGCAATTGTTATTTTAAGTTGCCTTGAATTCTTTTGGAAAAAAGACATTGTAGTGGTGTTTTTACTTTTCCCAAAATACATATTTATATAATGACCTTTAGAAGGTGCTTTTATCCTGATTTTGGATTCTTTTGACTTGTAATTATTATATCATTGTAAATTAGAGATGCCATGAAATAATTTTGTACATAATTGTAATTTATTTAACATTTTATTTTATATTGTGCATTGTGTTTTCAAAGCAGAGGTAGAACTGGAGAGCAGATTAAATTTTACAAAGACTGGGATAGAGTAATTTGTTCATTTTTGAGCCATTTTGTTCTTTCCCTTGTCGAGCTCCCTTTCCCTCCAGATACCTTTATTCTCAGTCTCTCTTTCAGACGAATGGCAATTCCAATGGCCTGGTACCGATGCTGAGAGTATATAACAATACAGCTCGATACGTGGATCAGGGTGGAAACAAGGTATGCTCTGTTACTTGAAAGTACTGGAAATCAGACCTAAAAGTCTTTAGCAATGTATGCCTATAATAAGATGGTTCGTTGTGTATGCTTCTAACAACTTTGCCTATTTTTTTCACTTTTAAAATCAATATATTGAGTATAATATACTTACTCTAAAGTGTACATACTTGAAATGTACAGTTTGATGGATTTTGACAGATGTTTACATTGTGATCACCACACTAATCAAAATATAGAATATTTCCATTACCCAAAAGTGTTTCTTCATGCGCTTTTGTATTAATCACCTCCACTACTCCCACACATGCATATTGGCTCCAGGCAGCCAATGATCTAGTCAGCAGCTTTTTTACATGACAGTTTATTTGCAAAGAATTTTTAAAGTTGTGACTCATATTAATACCTAACCTTGAAAAGGGGTTATAATATGTCTTTTAGGTATTTTTCTTTAAAAAAACAAAACAGAGGGGCGGCCAGATGGCTCAGTTGGTTAGAGCGCAAGCTCTCAACAACAGGGTTGCCAGTTCAATTCCCACATGGGCCACTGAGCTGCGCCCTCCACGAGTTGCTGCTAAGCTTCCGGAGGGATGGCTCAGTTGGTTAGAGCGTGAGCTGTCAACAACAAGGTTGCCGGTTCAATTCCCACGTGGGATGGTGGGCTGTGCCCCCTCCAACTAAAGATTGAAAACAGCAACTGGACTTGGAGCTGAGCAGCACCCCCACAACTAGATTAAAGATAGCGACTTGGAACTGATGGGCCCTGGAGAAACGCACTGTTCCCCAATATTCCGTGATAAAAAATTTTATAAAACAACCAAAAACAGAAAACAAAACTGCCTATTTGATGGAGGGAAAAGTAAAGTTGAGAGGATTGGGTCATTTATCCAATATTATCAGCTGGATTATTTTTAACCTGAGCCTGCCTCTTATGGATATATGTAGGCACACCAATCACCTCTTAGTTTATGAACTCTATCTGGTGTACTTTAGGAAAAAAAAAATGTAAGGACCTTGATAAGACATCATCTTTTTGACCTTTTTAATAAGAGCACAACCTGTTGTCAGAGTTAAAGTGATTTTCTTTGGGCTTTACATACATATGTAGTGTAAAGTGAGCTGGACGACAACTGAAGAAGCAGCTCCATCTCTAGTTCACTGTATCACTTTGGACAAGTTATTTAATCTTTTTCTACATTTTCTGTATGTCAAATACTCTCTTTTACTCCTAGATTTGTAAGAAAAAATTATTGCTACTTTATATTTTTACGGTACTTTTATTTGTATTATCTCATTTAATTCATTAATTATAGTGAAGACTTAAGGAGATGTTATAAAAATGCTTTGGGTGATGTGAAGTTTCTTTGTTTCATTCTGATTCTGAAAAGAATGATGATTTATTTACCATTAGCGACCTGGAGCATTTGCTATTTACTTGGAGCCTTGGCATTTAGACATCTTTGAGTTTCTTGATTTAAAGAAGAACACAGGAAAGGAAGAGCAGCGTGCCAGGGACCTTTTCTTTGCCCTTTGGATTCCAGATCTCTTCATGAAACGAGTGGAGACTAATCAGGTGAGAGATAGATACCTGTTATTAATAACGACTTGATTCATATAAGCTTTCTCTTCAATCATCTTAAATCATACTTAGGAAGAATCCACCTATGTGTTTTGCTACAGAAGTCATTTTGAGCAAGTTAAGAGATGCCATTCCTGTCTTGGATTTTTATTCTCTGAAGTAGATGCTGTGTGACCTAAATGCTTAAAAGATTGTATACAGACAGGCAGAACTAAATGTTTGGTCCTGACCTAAAATGATTATTTCTACAGCTGATTTCCAAGACTATGTGTGTGGAAGACACCTTATCCCTTATAGTGTTTTTAATGGACTATGTATGGTTGGTTATTTGAAGTGTCTTATGGCTGGTACTGTTCTTCCCTTTGTAGAACTGGTCTTTGATGTGTCCAAATGAGTGTCCTGGTCTGGATGAGGTTTGGGGAGAGGAATTTGAGAAGCTATATGAAAGGTATGGGAAAAATATGAAAGTGATAATGTTTTACATATTTTTTTCTTATTTGGGGAGGATCCACATTTCGAAACAATACCATTCATTAGCCAGTTTCTAAGAGCCTTTGGAAGCATCTAGAAGAGAATGTGATTAATAATTTTATTTCAGTCAGGTTTTCTTCTTGAATCTTTACCAAAATTTTGGTTTCCGTCTTCTTTCTTGAAACTTGTGGACATGTAAATTTTTGCTTGGGTTTCTCAATTGATTCTTTTAAAAATTAAAGCAAAGAGTTAGCAGGGTTATTATTTTGCTTTGTCATATAGTACATCTGATAAAATAAGTTATGCTTTATATTGTACACAGGAATCAAGAGCAGCTAAGACACACATGAATAGTTCCTTAAATAATAGCACAATAATACCAATTTAGTGCAGTTTGACCACTTTAGGTTTTGTCTCTATTTGTTATGGAAGGTATTATTGATTTAGTGGGTTTGGGGAGTATTTGAAGGGATTTAAAGCTGCTTGATTTTCCTCTATGGCTTTAGTGAGAGTAAAATGAATATCATTCCTTTTTTTTTTCCTTAGCAAAATTTAGTGAAAGATTTAGGAGTTTTCATACTATATTTTAGTGTCTTTCTTCAAGTTTTTGCAATAAAGGTTTTCTTAGGAAATATTAAAATAATAATTAGCTTTGCCTTTCAGTTATGAGAAACAAGGTCGTGTTCGCAAAGTTGTAAAAGCTCAGCAGCTTTGGTATGCCATCATTGAGTCGCAGACAGAGACAGGTACCCCATACATGCTCTACAAAGATTCCTGTAACCGGAAAAGCAACCAGCAGAACCTGGGAACGATCAAATGCAGCAATCTGTGCACAGAAATAGTAGAGTATACAAGCAAAGATGAGGTGGGTAGAAAAACTTCTGCCTAAATCTAGTACTGAAAGAAGAATCTTAGGACATTATTGTGTGTGAATCCCTCACTTGATTTCACTTGGGAAGGGTGAAGGAAGTTTCCTGTGTTGTTGGTGAGCAGAAGGGCACTAAAATAGACAGAAATTACAAAGGAAAGAAGAGATGTGATCTGTGCCCTTGATTATCTTTTAGTCTAAGCCATGTAGAAAAGACTGTCAACTTTTTCTTACACACATATTGTTATAATGATCTTTACTTGAGAAAAATAGCAATATACAGTTACGGTGGTTTAGGACAAACACAAAAATGTGTTAGGACGCTCATTCAGTTTAAAGTATATAAACACGTAGAGAGTCCTTTAGTGAATGGTGTCTATGTGTAAGACGCTGTACTAAGTACTCTGGGAATACAAATGAATATGTCTCAGTCCCTGCCCTCTGGGAATGTGTAATTTAGTTGGTGGAAATTAACATATACTCAAATAACAATTCTATAAGATAGATTATATTATAGAGACTGGTGAGACGAAATTCTAATCTCAGATCTTTAAGGTGATTCACAGAAAAGGCAAGGCTAGAAATGGGACATAGGTTCATGGTTTCTTTTTAAAGATTATGGAGAAGCCTCTATTTGGGAAGAACAGCCTGTATGACAGATCAGAGATAGGGTTAGGTGTTGTGCAGTGAGGGTCAAGCTGGTTTGTTTTGATGGAGCAAATACGTTAAGATTTGGTATATGGAGAGATGGCTTTGGCCAGGGGAAAGAAGTTAGTAGGTGAAAGCTGGCATGTCACAGGTAAGAAGCCCTTGGAGGTTCTGAAAAGAAAATACCAAAATGCTAGGATGAGAAGGATAGTTCTTGATTCTGGTTATAGAACCGGTTGGTCTGAGAAGAGGTTAGAGATTAGTTTAAGGAGTTTGTTGCATGACAGGCTGCTAGAATATTGGATGTAAAGTGTAGAAATGAGGAGGAAGTAGATCACAAATTCTAGGACCTAAAAAAACATGACATGAAAAAATGGAAGAAAATAGTAAGTGAGTTAAACATACTGCTAAAGTTGCAGTTTAATTCAACAAAATGTATTGAACACCAACTATGTGTAAGACGCTGTACTAAGTACCCTGGGAATACAAATGAATATGTCTTAGTCCCTGTCCTCTGGGAATGTATAATTTAGTTGATGGAAATTAACATATACTCAAATAACAATTCTACAAGATAGATTATATTATAGAGACTAGAGTGACTCTTTTTAAAACAAAAATTAGATCAGATCATTTCTCTGCATTGTATTCTTCTTTGACTTTCCCACCCATCCAGGATCTATTCTTTCTTTTTTAAAATTGAGATCTAATTCATATACCATATAAAATTCACCTTTCTAAAATTGTGCAACCACCGATTTCTCATTGGGAAATCGGGAACAATCGGGAAAAAGGGAACAGTTTTATCACCCCAGAAACCTTGTACTCATTGGCAGTCACTTCCTGTTCCCTTTTTCATCCTGCCCCTGGCAATCACTAAACTATTTTCTGTCTCTGGGTTTGCCTATTGTGGGCATTCCATACAAATGGAATCTTATAACATTAGGCCTTTTGTGTCAGGCTTCTTTCACTTATGTTTTCAAGGCTTATCCGTGTTGTAGCATGTATCAGTACTTTAATTCCACCCAGAATTCTTACAGTGCCCTACAAGGTCCTGCACAATTGGGTATCCCTACCTCATCTGCTATTACTCTTCCCCTGGCTCACTGTGTTCCAGCCGTACTAATTTCCTTGCTGTTCCTCAAGCACAGCAAGCATGCTCCTGCCTCAGGATTTTTGCTGTTAATGCTCTTCCCCCATATAGCCACATGGCTTGCTTTCTGACCACTTCAGTTCTTTGTTCATGTCTGATTCTCAGTGAGGTCTTCCTTGACAACTCTATTTAAAAATGGCACTCCTTCCACCCCTCTCCCCAGACTCGCTGTCTTCTTTTTCGTGTCTAATTTTTTTTATCAGAATTTTGTGATCCAAGCTATGTTTTAAAAGTGGGTACTTTGGCAGCAAGTATAGAGTTGAATAGGTATGAAGGACATGTGATAGTCTAGGTGAGAGGAGTTGAGTGTTTGTATTGGAATAGTCATAATCAAAATGGAAAAGAAGGTGGATTCATTCAAAATTGTTAAGCATTTACTATATGCCAGATGTGTTGCTAGTACTAAAAATATAGGGAAAAATAATATATCCTATCTGAAAAAGGTCACTACCTAGTATAGTCAGGGTAGTGGGAGAATCACCTGAAGAGCTTTTTTCAAATTCACAAACTTGGATCCTCTGTTGTTAAGGGCTTATCAGAATCTCAGTGAGAGTGATGTAGGCCTGTGTAATTTGGAAGAGCTTCTGCAGTGATAGAAATGTTATATATTTGGTGGCCATTAAGCACTTGAAATGTGACCAGTACAACTGAGAAACTGAATTTTAAATTTCTTTTAATTTTAATTAAATAGCTACATGTGGTTTGTGGCTCCTGTATTGGACAGTGCACATCTATTGAGTAAGACAGATACACATAAAAATTATAGTACAATGTGATACAAGTCTCGTAAGGGAGCCATGTATTATGGAACACAGGGTTCTCTGTTCATGTTACCGATTTCACTTGTGCATGTTACAACGGACATATATGAATAGGTAATAGGGATTTAGAAATGAACTGGTGACTGATGCAGAGCAAGAAGTTAAAGATTTAAAAAAATGTAACGTCAGAGAGTATTAGAGGCTTATATGGTAGTGTCGTTGACACAGGGAAGAAATTAAAATTGTGTGATTCTTGACCTTTCTTCTTTGCATTCCAGGTTGCAGTTTGTAACTTGGCTTCCCTGGCCCTGAATATGTATGTCACATCAGAAAACACATACGACTTTAAGAAGTTGGCTGAAGTCACCAAAGTCATTGTCCGAAACTTGAATAAAATTATTGATATTAACTACTACCCTGTCCCAGAGGTATGAATAGATATCTCTGCTTATTGGTAATTATTAAAATCCAAGGTAGAGGGAGATTATCACAGTCTCTCTGCCAATCATCATTTAAATGGTTATCACCATTTAAATTGGAATTGTGTGAGAAAAGAGAGTGTGTGTGTGTCATTTGGTACAGAATGTTGCATTTTTCTGTTCAATAATATCTCTTTCCTTCTGTAAATCTATTGGCACAAAGGCACACGTATCAAATAAACGCCATCGCCCCATTGGAATTGGAGTACAAGGTCTGGCAGATGCTTTTATTCTGATGAGGTATCCTTTTGAGAGTCCAGAGGCCCAGTTATTGAATAAGCAAATCTTTGAAACCATTTATTATGGAGCCTTGGAAGCCAGCTGTGATCTGGCCAAGGAGCATGGCCCATATGAAACCTACGAGGGCTCTCCAGTCAGCAAAGGAGTAAGTATATAGATAAAATTTTTTTTTATTTTTAATTCTGTGTGCCTCCCTCTCAGGTACCGCTGACATGGCCTGTGCTTTTGTCCTGCCCTCTGCCTGGTTTCCCGTGTCTGCTGTTCCTTCTGTCCATGGTAACCCTTCTGCACGGTTCCCCAGCGCGAACTGTCCTCTGCTCATGAGCTTCAGCCTTGGTGGCACTGCTGGTGACGAGGCAGGCAGGCCAGCTCTGGAGCCGCTTGCGTTCCATAGGTTCTGCTGCAGCTGGCACGGCCTGCACATGCATGGTGTGTGTGTGTGTGTGTGTCTGTGTGTGTCTGTGTGTGGTCACATTGGATAAAATTTCTTTTTGCCTTGTAAATTCCTATAGTAGGCTGAATGATAGCTCTCTAAAACATAAGCTTACATCCTAATTCCTGGAACATATGAATGTTACCGTATTTGGTTTAAAAAAGGGTCTTTGCAGATGTAATTAAGGATTTTGAGATTATCCTGGATGATTCAGACAGGCCCTAAATCCAGTCACAGTTGTCCTTACAAGAGACATAGAGAGGAAGAGGTTGGAGTAAGGTAGCCATAACCCAGGAATGTTGATAGCCACTAAAAGCTGAAAGAGGCCAAGAACATAATTTCTAGAGCCTCTGCAAGGAGCGTGGCCCTCTCAACATGTTGATTTTTGGGCTTCTGGCCTCTAGAACTGAGAAAATAATTTTTCATCATTTTAAGCCACCAAGTTTGTGGTAATTGTTACACCAGCTATAGGATATTAATGTGGTACTTTTGTCCTCTAAATCTCTTTTATTTAGAACTAGTCATTGCTAAAATGGTTTAAAAAATGTGAACTGTATTAGTTTTCTAATGCTAAACTTAGTAAATTAAAACAACATACATTCAGGACAGGCTATGCCTGGGTCAAAATGGCAGAGTAGGTAAACTGTGCTTGCTTCCTCCCATGATCATATCAAAATCACAACTAAATTATAGAACAACCATCACTGAGAACCACCTGAAAACTAACTGAACAGAATCCGGATAATTAAGGATATAAAGAAGAAGACATGTGGAGACTGGTCGGAAGAGCTTCCGAGGTGTGATCAAAACAACGGTGAATGCTGCTGCCGAGTACCATCCATCGGAAAGGCAGGGAGGGATCTTCAATATGGGAAGCGGCGCATCGAAGCTTAGTAACAGTGTGTGACAAGTTTCAGCTTGTTCGGTGCAGTCAGTTGGGTGTGAGCTACAGTTGAGAGAAGGTGTGTTTTAAAGTGTGCCATAAATCATCCTCCATCATGACAATGCTCTGTGTCACACAGAGCTTCTGGTATATGGCAATTTCTGTCAAAAACATTATGGTGTGTCCTCATTCACCTTATTCACCGGATCTGGCACCTTGCGACTTCTTGCTCTTCCCCAAAGTCAAAATGACCATGAAAGGTAAGTGTTTTGAATCGATTCAGGACATCGAGGCAGCCACCACAGCACAACTAAAGATACTCACAAAAGAGGACTTCCAGAGCTGCTTCAGAAAGTGGCAAGAACGATGGGATAAATGTATTCGAAGTGAGGGTGAGTATTTTGAGGGGGATTAATGGCAATGTGTTTTTCACTGAAATAAACTTATTTAAACATTCACTGTATTTTTTGATCACACGTCATAAACATGGACCAGGCAGGTCCCATACCCACAGTATGGTGATTAAGAATCAGGAGGGATATCTTGGCTGTGGAGATCCCCCTGAAGAATGAGGGGTTCCAGCCCCACACCGAACTCTCCAACCAGGAGTATCAGTGTCAGAAAGAGGAGTCACCAAAACATTTGGCTATGAAAAACATGGGGTTTACTTCCAAGAAAGACAAAGGACTGCAAGAGACCAGTCACAGTAGGTCTTAAGGGCCTGCCCACAGACTCATTTGCTCACAAACTCACTCCAGTCTCCACAGCAGGGGGAGCAACTGGAAAAGCATCAGGGACAGATGGGGAGGAACTAAATTGACTAACTTCAGGACAAGGGCTGGGGTTGGGGCAATTCTCTCCAGGGAACGAAGTACTGGCAGGCGCCATTGTTCCTTTGTTGAACTCTCCTCCCACCCAGCAGGCACTGTGTAGGTTGATGTCAAATTCGTGCTCTCCGTTAACCTGGCTAATACCGTTCACCCCATCCAAGTCGCCTGCCTGGTTGGAGCCTCTTCCAGCTGCTCTTCCACACAAGCACCCTATCTCAGCTCACGTTGCAGACTTCCTCAAAATGTATCAAAGGTCCACAAAACCCAAACAAGCAGTGGCAGGCCTTGGAGGGCCTTGTACCGCTTAGTAAGCACCCCCAAACTCAGCACAAGCAACATCTGGTCTCAACTTGCATTGTAATTTCCATCAGGTGGTTCCAAGCCTGTCATAAGTAGTGACCTGTCTTGGTCTAGAGCATAACTTCAACTAAGTGGCCACAAACCTGGCACAAGTGGCTGCTGGCCTTAGATCACATTGTAGTACCTACCAAGGGTTCTGAGGCTAATACAAGTGGCAGCCAGCCTCGACTTGCAGTGTAATCTCTCCCAAGCACCTCCAAGCCCAGCAAAAGCAGCGACCAACCGCAGATGGTTTCGTAGCACGTACCATGAGGCCCCAAGCCTGGCACAAGTGGTGACTGACCTCAGCCAGCACCAGAGACCCTTACAAGAGGCCCCAGAACCAGCAAACCAGATTGCTGGCTTCAGATCACATCAGAGCACGACTCAACCAGCTCCACAAATGACACACCCAAAGGGCAAGCTCTGCTGGCACCAGAGTCCTGCTAAAGCAACTGCTGCTCTGTAGGGTCAGGCCCCACACAACAGCTTGTCCGCTGTAGTCATGGTCAGCCCTTAAAGCCAATCAGGCTGAGGATCAGGAACACCCAGTGACGTGCCAACAACAATCAAGGTTCAACTACAACAGGAGGGCACCCAGTCCACACAGGGAACACCCCTGCAACACCTGGTTCAGGTGACCAGCAGAGAGACTACCTTTGGGTCCCAGAGGACACCTACATAAGGCCACTCTGTCAAGATTGGGAGATTTAGCAGATCCGAATACACAGAAACCAACTCGGAGTCAGCAAAACTTAGGAGACAAAGAAACATGTCCAAAATAAAAGAAAGACAAAACTCCAGAAAAAGAACTAAACAAAAAGGAGTCAGAGCATTTGAGATCTTTCTCCCCAGCACATACCGTCAGTTCAGCTCAAATAAACTCATTTAAAGAAAAAAAAAGACAAGCAAGCTACCAGACACAGTTCAAAACACTGGGTATAAGGATGCTTAATGAACTTAGGGAATAATAGATAAACTCAGTGAGAATTTCAACAGAGATACAGGAAACAAAACTGGAAATAGAAAACAAAAAAGAACCAGTTAGAAATGAATGACTGAAATGAAGAATACATTAGAGGGAATCAACAGCAGATTAAATGAAGCAAAGGATCGAATCAGCAATCTGGAAAACAAGGTAGTGGAAAACATCCAGTTGGAACAGCATAGTTTTCCATAGTGTCTGCAGCAGTTTACAATCCCACCAAGAGTGCATGAGGGTTCCCTTTTTTCCACATTCTCTCCAGCACTTGTTTGTTGATACTGATGATGGCCATTCTGACAGGTGTGAGGTAATACCTCACTGGTTTTGATTTGCATTTCCTTGATGATTAGTGATATTATTTTTTATATGTCTAGTGACCACCTGTATGTGTCCTCTTCAAATAGATTTTCAATTTTTTGCGCTCTCACTTCTTCTGGTACCCCTGTGATATGAATGTTGGTATACTTGATGTTGTCCCAGAGTCCCCTTAAACTACGCCTTTTTTTTATCAGTTGTATAATTCTCTGCCATATTAGCACATTAGCTAAGTAAATAGATCAAGACATATAAAGATGAGATTAGAGTAACATTTTTATTGTAGAAAAAGAATGCATCTCAGTAACACACTTTCAGGAATGTTAGAATTTTCTGGTTTGTAGATATGATACAGGTCCTCCAAGGGGGCTCAGCAGGGATGTGGGAAGAGGTAAGCCTTAATCAGTTTTGTTTGCTTGCTTCTTTTTAATATGACTTAATGGAAATTTGCCCAGAAAAATCTCTGGACCTTGTATTCCTTACATAGTTCTACTAGAAGACAGTATTTGTTGGGATGTGAGGGCATGGCCAGTTAGTCATTTGTTTGGTTTTGTTATAGTTTTAAATTGTCATAGAGTGATTTATCATAAATTGAGTTATTTGTTCCTTAGATCCTTCAGTATGATATGTGGAATGTTACTCCCACAGATCTATGGGACTGGAACCTTCTCAAGGAAAAGATTGCAAAGTAAGTAAAGACATATAAAGTAGCTTTGAAGTAAGGAGTGTTCAAGTTTCATCCCAGCTCTTCAAAAGTCAGCTATGTTATTTTAACTTCTGAAACTCATTTTTTTCCCCTTTAAATGGGGCTAAAATGACCTATCAGAACTATTTTTTAAATACTTCATAAAATAATACGTGTGCTTGGCACAATGAAAGTATTTCAATACATGGTAGATATTATGAGTTGATTTTGTTTTAAAGGCTTAACTACCTAGATGAAGTAATTCTTTTTTCTCATTGAACTTTCATATTGCCAACTGTGCTTGCTTTTTAAATGTGTTTCACTTTTATTTATTGCTTAACTACGTTGGGCACATAAGTGGCTTCTGTTGAATTGATTGTCATAGGAATAAGGGATTTTGGAAGAGCTTTTGGAGGGTAAAGTGTTAAACTGTGAAAGAAAAATCTAAAAATTGAGTCTTCGTAGGTCTTTCAAACTAATAAACGTAAGAAATTTGAGGGCAGGCAGAATGTTTTGCTGAGGGAATAAGGAAACAAGTTGCTTTCATTTTCTGTCATGATCAGTTCATCTCTGGGTTAATACATTTGTAAAATTTTAATATTTACAGAAGTAGTAGATTTAAAATGCTCTTTAAAACATCTATTTGCCTTAAAATCGTTTTATTATTCAAATAATACATGTTCAGAAATTTAGAAAAGCATGAAAAGGTTGTAAAATGAGAATTATCTGCATACCATCCCCCCCTCAAAAACCTGTCTGCGTCTTTTTCTTCGTCATCCTTAAGACTTTCTTCTGAGCATGTGTACGTATGTATTTACATGCAAATGCAACTTTTACAGAAATGTCCCTGTACTCTATTTTATTTTGTTTTTCTCAAAATACTATAGTTTATATATAATTTATATAGTCTTTTTAAATTTAAAAGTTAATACATGAATACACATTCATTTTTAATAAAGTTCAAATATAGAAATAAGTGAAAACCCTTCTTTATACCTTTTCTGCCAATCACTTGTCTCACAAAACAAAAAACCAACTTACTTCTTTTTCTAGAGATAACCATGATGTGTTGTCGTGCTGGGGACCCTGCTCGCTCTGCCATTTGTCGTGCGAGGCGGCCTGCGGGGCCTCTAGTCCTGCTTCCCACATAAGAATGCAGGATATGGCGAGGCCAAAAAAGAACACCCATGGAGCCATAGGTAGGGGAGTCATACCACTATAGTCTCACTGGAGGCTGGAGCCACACGACCTGCCACCTGCTGTCCGCTTCTCTGCCTGCCACCCAACTGACTAACCAACTAGCGTAGCCGCGGCAGTTATATCAGTGGCTAATTGGCTAACTGGTAAGAGCTTATGGTTACTACACAGCTGACGGCCATCTACTACCCGAGCCAGCACCTTTCCACGTGAGGCCGAGAGCCTGGAAACTGCTCTCTGGGACTCTGTTCCCACATGTGAATTTTTTAATGATGTATTTTTCTAGACTTTTTTCGGTATGTTTGCAGATGCACACATATGGTTTTGTTATGTAAATGTGATCGAACTTGATACATTTGGAGACTTTAATGATTTATATTAGAGATCTTTCTTTTTTAGTCATGTTGTTCTACCTAATGTTTTTAATGATTACAGATAATTCCATAGTTTGGCTATATCACATACATATGACTTTTCAAACATTTTCCTGTCTATGAACAGGAAACCACTGTCCACAGTAAAGACATGGACATAGCTGTTGGTTTGCTTAATGCCTCACAAGTAGAGTGACAGTGAGAGCCCAGTTATACACACTCCATTAGGCTATAAGCCTCTGTGCTAAGCACTGTATGAATCCAGAGGTATAAAATGTAGGAAAGACAAGCTCTTTGGGTTTGAGAAACTTAAGACTAAGTAAAGTGAGACATGTAATACAAATAATTAAAGTATACGGTGGGGGCAGAGCCCCAGAGAGCATTTTCCAGGCTCTCGGCCTCATGTGGAAAGGTGCTGGCTCAGGTAGTAGATGGTCATCGCTGTGACTAGTTAACCATCGGCTGTTACCGGATAGCCATTAGCCGCTGTTATAACTGCCGTGGCTAAGCTAGCAATTGCGGAGTATGGCGGAGTGTGGATTGCGGATTCTGTGGCTCTTGCTTCCTGTGTCTCCAACCCAGCCGCCAGCGAGAATATAGTGGTATGACCCCCCCACCTATGGCTCTGTGGGTGTTCCTTTTTGGCCTCACCATGTCCTGCGTTCTTATGTGGGGAGTGGGACCAGAGGCCCCGCGTGACTCCCTGCATGACAAATGGTGCAGCGAGCAGGGTACGGTGCAGGCCAAAGCTCTCCGAAGGGCAATGGAGCAGTTTGTGCGTATGAATACTCAGTCTCAGGAAAACCATGAGGAGCAGCTGCTGGAGAGCTGGACCCCCGTGGAGGGGTGGAAAGATGTGGACGGTTCCCCAACCAGCATAGGCTGGAGAAAGCGAAGGTCCTTGCGGCCCTGTGGGCTGGGAAGTGCTTGCTGAGGCAGCCCGGATGCAGGACTTGTAGTCCCAGGAGGAAAGGCTTGCTGAGTCCTCTTCGGGAGATGAGGGTGAGGTCAAGGTTGTCCCTCACCCCCAGGACAGCCCTGGCATGACTGTGGACTATGGGGAATTGGCATCCATCCCTAATTTAATGGACCGTTTGACTGTTTGCTTGGGAACATACCGCCATGTAGTGGAACTGGCGGATGTTTGTTTTTTTGTCTTGACTGGCCACCATCGAGAATATGTAAGCACCTTGACAGTGAGTCGCTGTTGTTCCAGCACGGTACCCTGAGAGGCCCAGAGAGAGTGGCATTGCCCTGAGAACCCTGGCTGAGCCCAGGAAGTCTGGCTGTGCCCAGAGAGTGGCAGTGCCCTGAGAACCCTGGCTGAGTCCAGGAAGTCCGGCTGAGCCCAGGGAGAGTGGCAGTGCCCTGAGAGGCTCTGGCTGTGCCCGGGGAGACTGGTGGTACCCTAAGAAGCCCAGGAAGTCTGGCTGTGCCCAGAAATACTGGTGGTGCCCTGAGAAACCTTGGCTGTGTCCAGAGAGCCTGGCTGTGTCCAGGATATTGCATTCACTTCCAGGCTCCTCGCACAGGGACCCTCGTGGAAGAAGACGCTTGTCACGTAGATTATGAGGCGAGACCCTGTAGGGATGGAGTGTGGGGACACAGCCCCAGAGAGCATTTTCCAGGCTCTCAGCCTCACATGGAAAGGTGCTGGCTTGGGTAGTAGATGGTCGTCAGCTGTGACTAGTTGGCCATCAGCTGTTACCGGTTAGCCATTAGCCACTGATAGAACTGTCGCGGCTAAGCTAGTAAGCACCGAGTGTGGCGGAGTGTGGATTGCGGATTCTGTGGCTCCTGCTTCCTGTGTCTCCAACCCAGCCTCCAGAGAGAATATAGTGGTATGACTCCCCTACCTATGGCTCCATGGGTGTTCCTTTTTGGCCTCACCATGTCCTGTGTTCTTATGTGGGGAGTGGGACCAGAGACCCCGCGTGACTCCCTGCATGACATATACATAAAGGTGCAGGTCATGGAAAGTGTTTGCAGAGCAGATACTTATATTTGACCCTTAAGTGTTGTCTGCCCGGTCAAGAAAAGATGTTCTAGTTAGGTATCTCTTAGGCTGAGCTTTGGAGGACGAGCCGAGGGCAGTTGGAAGATGTCTCAGTGTTCTTCCTTAAGCACTGTCTTTGACACCAAATAGAGTTAAAAGATGTTAACATTCTTCTAGGAACTTATAACTGAAGAGCTAATAGAGGAAGTCAGGAATGGACTTTGAGTATAATTTTCCCTATTCATTGTCCCGTTCAGGCTAATGGAGACTTGGTGATAGATGTCTGTTTCTGACTGCTTTTACATCATTATGTTTCCTGAAAGGCCTAGCACAGTGATTGCAGAGGCACTTGGAAGAGAGTGAGGGTTGAATGAGTGTACTCAGATACAAGTGTGTCCTCCCCAACAGCCATTGAGTATTCCCTTGGGCAAGAGAGTGTATCAAGTGCTGTGGTTCCTGAGTGCCACAGTGCAGGTGCCATAAGTCATGACCTGATAAGGATTGCCAGCAATAGAAATTGTGCTAATTCTGTTTAGGAGTTAGGCATTTAGGAGAGGGGTGAGCTATACCACCCATAGTGTGGAGCTGCATCCCTGTAGGGATTAAATTCAAAAATCTGTATGAGTCTAGTCTAATGTCGGCATTATGTTACTCACTGCTGCATTTACTACAATTACTTAAAATAGCTGCCTTCTTGGCAGATTGTAGCTTTAGTACCAGCGCCTAATAATCTCCTTTTCTTTAGGTATGGTATAAGAAATAGTTTACTTATTGCCCCGATGCCTACTGCTTCAACTGCTCAGATCCTGGGAAATAATGAGTCCATTGAACCATATACCAGCAACATCTACACTCGCAGAGTCTTGTCAGGAGAATTTCAGGTGAGAAGATCACAACTAGATCAACGGGGAAAGCTTTCAAAAGCCTGATGTTGGGAATAAATACTAACACATAGTTAATATGCCTCTTCATCTTAGTGTGGGGCAAAGCTTTGATAAAGTGAATCATCTTGATCTCTAGTATTGTTCTATGTTATTTCATCGCATAATAGACATTTTAATATCTGCCAAAAGAATGAATGATTGTGGGTTGAGTAGGAAAGTAACTTGTTGATATTAGAGTTCAAGTGATATATAACTCTTCTGTAATCATCGTGATAAATACTATAACCTCAGATGTTTAAGTTGATACTAAGATAAATGTGGAAGCATCATTTAAGATAGTGGTTCTCAGCCTTGGTTACAAATTAGAAGTTTTGGGGGTGGGACCAGTGTTTGTTTGTTTTTTTAAGTTTCCCGGGTAATTCTGATATGCAGCTAAGGGCTGAGAACCACTAATCTAAAAGATTTTTATTTGTGAGTTTGCTGATACCCTGTAATATATTTCTGTAAGGTTTAGAGTGAAGACATTTCTAATTTTTCTTAAGTATTTATTGTATTCTTGCTTAGGGAAAAAAAGAATCAATCCACATAAATTTACCCAGCTTAGGCAATGTTAGCTCTTTTCACTTTTGCAAATACTATATATTTTGTTTCTTGAATAAAAAAGAATTTTAAAGAAATATAGCTTTCTTGTGTTGTAATGGGCCTTTCAGCTTTATAAAAAATAGAAATTATCAAGCAGTCTAATGTTAAATAATTCTTCAGTGATTTTATTTACTTTAAGTTCTAGGCCTGTGATCTTGTTTAGTGCCTGTCACTGTTATTTATTTCTTCACATCTTTTCTGCTTTTCCATTCAGATTGTAAATCCTCACTTACTGAAAGATCTGACTGAGCAGGGCTTGTGGAATGAAGAGATGAAAAATCAGATTATTGCATGCAATGGCTCTATCCAGGTATAGAATGAAAAAAAAAAACGTGAGCTAAGTTGGACATTGGTACCTTCTCACTTACCTGAGGCAATGGAGAGAAAGAATGGGTATTCACTATGGTTATATAGGCTTATGCAGCTCTGTTCACCTCTGTATTGTTGTGCTAGGATTATATACATCTTCACATAGCTAGACCTTACCCTTTTGTTTGTGCAATAATATAAAGTAGTGGTTCCCAACTCCTATAACATTAGAATCATTTGGGGAGCTTTTAAAACCCTGAAGCATAGGTTGCACCCCATGTCAATTAAATGAAAATATCTGGGAGTGGGAGCCAGGCATCAGTATTTTTTAGACTTGCTACATAATTCCAAAGTGCATTAAAGTTTGGGGACCACTGATAGAAAGTCTGAAATAAGAGAGTCAAACATAATTAAAAAGTATGATGGAAATTGAGGACTGATAGAGCCACAAGTAGTGTTTAACAATAAAATATTTGCAACTGAGAATCAAGAAACATTTATTTGTAGGTAGAGGCCTCTGGCTAAACATTGGTCTGATTGGCAACAGATCAAAGATTCCTGTAACATTTCAATATTTTTTTATAGAAACTGTAGCATTAGCCCAGTCTATGTTTTGGTGCAAAGTTAACCCTGGACCTCAGAAAACTTTTTCTATTGATGCCAAATGGAATTTGTGGAATCCTAACTTATTTCAAGTATTTTGTCTCATTGCTTCTCTGGATCATGTCCCTGAGTGTTATAACTCTGATTATTTGTGTTTTCTGCAAAACTCAAGGGGCACTTATTACTCTTTAGCTCTGTTTCTTCCTTTATTAAGTGCCTCTAGAACAATGACTGTTTTGGCCACAAATCAGTTTAGATGGATCTTAAATCACTACCTGATATTTTGTTGGTTAGATGAGAGATTTTGTTGGACTTGCTAATCTAGAGGTGAGCAGTCTTTGGAAACTTGATAAGGATCATAATGTGTTATACTGAATGGTAGTGTCAGATCCGGCAGGAAGTAGAACCAAGGCCAGACCCTTGAGTCATTATTCTATTAATCATACAGCTTTCTTCAACCAGAGTACAATAAACATTTGGTTTTCCTTCTTTAGAGCATATCAGAAATTCCTGATGACTTGAAGCAACTTTATAAGACTGTATGGGAAATCTCTCAGAAAACAATTCTCAAGATGGCAGCTGAGAGAGGTGCTTTCATTGATCAAAGCCAGTCTCTGAACATCCACATTGCTGAGCCTAACTATGGCAAACTCACTAGTATGCACTTCTACGGCTGGAAGCAGGTTGGTAGAGGAAATCGAAGAGGTCTTACTGCCAACTTGGGACATTTTGAATTCAAAACAGAATTTTATATTCCAGCTACCTATTAAATATTGCCACCTAGAAGTTCTTCCTTGCCTTCAAGTCCAGTATGTTAATACTAGCCCATGGTTTTTGTATTAGATCAAGTTCTCACTGTGGACTTTTTTGTTTCTTTAAGATTATTTCATTCCTAGGTTTGAAACCTTGGACTTATCCATGATCTTTCCCTTTACTCCATGTAGTCATTCACCAAGTTGTGTTGGGTGTTCCTTTGTACTGTTTCTTGAATATCTTCCCATTCCACCACTATTATTCTTAACTTCTTAACTGATCTCTGCTTCTGGTATTTCTGCTCTAGGCCATCTTGTGCACTGCTCCCATTCCTAAAATAAAACTTTATACATGTCAACCAACTTCAAACATCCATTGTTTCCCCACTTTATCTATGTATAATGTAAAAGCCAATTACTTAGCTAGTCATTGCCAATTGTAAAATCCTATGATTCTGGATTGTATTCTTATTCCCTGGCAATGTTCTGGGTCTTTACATAGAATTACAAATCTATCTTTTTCTTTAATAAACATTTATTGAACATATACTATATGCCAGGGCTGGGGAAACTGAATAAAAGATGATCCTTATCCTTGAAGTAGTCATAATCTTTTCTTACACAGAGATACAGTCTAGCGCTCTAAATAGTTATAATCTAAGGTGGACGTGTTGTCTTAGGCAAACTTGGAAGTAATACACATAAAAATAAAAAATAAAAAAGTAGAGAATAAGAACACTTGATATTTCCGAAGAGATAAGCTTGTGTTAGGGGCAAAAGGAATAGAGTATATTGTCTGACTCTTGAAGCGTTTTTGAGAGGGCTTCTAGAGGAGCTAGAATTCCAAGTTTAGAAAACAATTTGACCTGGTTTATGGAAATGTATTTCAAACATTGGTCTTGAATGTCTTATATTCTCACAGTTTCTCCTAATAGTTCTATTTACTTCCTTTGTAGGGTTTAAAGACTGGTATGTATTACTTAAGGACAAGACCAGCGGCTAATCCGATCCAGTTCACTCTAAATAAAGAGAAGCTGAAAGATAAGGAAAAGGCATCAAAAGAGGAAGAAGAGAAGGAGAGGAACACAGCAGCCATGGTGTGCTCTTTGGAGAATAGAGATGAGTGTCTGATGTGTGGATCCTGAGGAAAGACAAGAGACCAGCAGCACTTCTTCAATAACCAAACTCCTTTTTGAGCACAAATAAGTATAGTAGGTTTGCTTCAAGTGGTAAGGCTTTGCTGGACCGTTTTGCAGCAAAAGAATCAATTGAATTCAAGTATCGTTTTTATATAGTGTTAAAAGGAATGATTTTTATTTTTATTTTTTATTGGCGTGTTAAGAGTCAAAGTAGAAGTTTCAGGAATAAAAACGAGTTATCTTGCAAATAGGGAGTGATTAAGTAGGGTTTCCTCACCCATCTGGTACCCCATTTTCTGGTGACTTCAGTTTTTGTAATGAAACTTATTGCTGCTTTGACTCATAACACATGAGAAGTGCTGACAAGACTTGGATAAAAACTCTGTAGATTATTTTGAAATAAAAAACATTTCCATGTGATTGTGTGAGACTAATTTTGTCATCTTCATACAAAGGTCAAATTTGAGAGAACATTTTCTGTTCTTTAAGAATTCAGGGAGGGAATTTTCAGACAATTACCTAGATACTATATAGAATTCTGATTTTAATATATGCCTTTTCCCTCCTTTTTTATTATGGTAAAATATATATAAGTGTTACCATTTTACCCATTTTAAACCATACAGTTTAGTGGCATTAAGTACATACACAATTATAACCGTCACGACTATTTCCAAAACTGTTTCATTAATCCCAAACAGAAACTCGATACAAAAAACAGTAACTCCCCATTCCCTTCTCCCCTGAGTCCCTGGTAATGTCTGTTTTACTTTCTGTCTCTGAATGGGCCTATTCTAGGTACCTCCTATAAATAGAACCACACAATATGTGTTCTTTTCTGTCTGGCTTATTTTACTTAGCAAAGTATATTTTCAACGTTCATCCATGTTATAGCATATGTAATAATTTCCTTCATTTTTAAGGTTGAATAACATTCAGTTATATATATATATATACACACACCACATTTTGCTTATCCATTTATCTGTTAATGGACATTTAGGTTATTTCTACCTTTTGGCTATTGTGAATAACGCTGCTTTGAACATTGATGCACAACTATGTTTGGATTCCTGCTTTTAATTCTGTTGAGTATATATGTAACAGTGGAACTGCTGGAATATATGGTAATCTATGTTTAACTTTTTGGGGAACTGCCAAGCTGTTCTCTACAGCAGCGACACCATTTTACATTTTCACCAGCAGTGCCTGAGAGTTCCAGTTATTCCATACATTTGCCAACACTTGTTAATTTATTGTATTTTTTATAATAACCATTCTAATGGCTTTTGACAATTTGATTCTAATGTGTCTTGGTGTGGGTCTCTGAATTTATCCTACTTGAAATTTTTTGAGCTGCTCGGATTGGTAGATTCACATCTTTCATTAAATTAAGGAAGTTTTTAGCCGTTATTTCTTCACATAATTTTTTTGCGTCTTTCTCTTCCTTCTGGGACTTCCATAATACATCTGTTGGTCCACTTGTTTGTGTCCCACAAGTCCCTTAGTTTCTCTTCACTTTTCTTCATTCTTTTTCTGCTCTGCATACTCCATAGATTTCAGTTGTCCTATCTTTGAGTTCACCTTCCTGCAAAAAACTGCTGTTGAGTCCTTCTGTGAAATTTTCATTTCAGTTATTCCTTTCCTGCTCTAGAATTTGCTTTCTTTTCTTTCTTTTTTTTATTTTTTGATAATTTCTGTTTCTGTACTGATACTCTGATTTTGTTAATACGTTTTCCTGATTTCCTTATTCATGTTTTCCTATACGTCTTCTATATTTAAGACACTAGTTTTTTTCAGTTCTTAAAAAGTTTTATTTTTTATTTTTCAATTACAATTGACATTCAATATTGTATTAATTTCAGGTATACAGCAGAATGGTTAGACATTTAATTAATTAATTAATTTATTTATTACCATAATATAAAAGGTGCACTGTGGCAAAGACAGGAAAGTTGCTGGGAAGACCTCGTCTTCCTGGACCACAAACAACAGGCTACAGAGATGTGTCCCCTCCTAAGCCCCTATAGACTGGCTGTGGGGCCTCCTGCCTAGCTTTGTCCTCAGTGTCATGGATGCTGACCTCATTTTCCTTTCAGAATGTAAGTTCCAGGAGAGCAGGGGTAATAGCATACTTCTGGTGTATTCACTGGAGCTTCAAACAGCCACCGTGGGCTCCCAGGAGATGATTGAACATTGCTTGTTTGTTGAGTAGTCAAATGAAGAACAGAACGATAGGAGGAGGCTAAACATTTAGTTGGGCTGGGCGGTAATTTCAAAGCTTTGGCCAGATTTTTGCATAATTAAGAGCAGATATTAAAAGATAATATGATTCAGCAATAAGCCCACATCTTAGGGCTCCAGATTCTTAGGGAGCACACAATTTGGCGGTGGTGGGTATGATGATAAGAGGACCTAACACTTAAAAATAGCTAATGCCCTTTGGACATTTCCATATATTAGGCAGTGTTCTAAATGCTTTTCATGTATTGACTTTTTAAGATCTCAGTCTTACCAATGAAGAAAGTGAGGCACAGAGTTTAATGTCATACAGCTAGTAAATGGCAGAGCTAGATTGGAACCCAGGCAGTCAGAATCCAGAGTGGATGCCCTTAACAACTTCAGGATGACTTGTCCTGGTTTGCCCAAGACCTTCCTGGTGTTAGCACTGATGTCTGGGGTCCCAGGAAACCTTTCAGATGAACCAGGCAGTTGATCACTTAATGATTACCCCTAACTACATTGAAGATTAGAGAAGGCTTATAAACTGGGGAGCAGCTAGGAAATATTCTTATAGTTTTAGATGTATTGTCTCTGAAAGTCAATGTTTATATGGGTGTTACTATAGCCACCCTCTGAATACTCAGAAGAATAAAGAGGCAATCTTTAAATTCACAGGGAGACCTCAAAAGGAAGTGGATTTGGAATTCCAAACCCGCCGTGGAATGTGTTTCTGGAAATCTTAGAGCATTATTTTAGAATAACTCAGACTTCGGGTAATACACTGTTGTTGGGCAAGGGCCAGACAGTCCTTGTGGGTAGGTGGTGGAACCCTCATGGAAATCTATTGAAGACTTTCATGGAGGAGGGTGGAATTGAGAAGTGGGGAGTGAGGTGAGAGGCAGTTCATGATTGAATAAGAGTGTGAGGAGGATAACGCCACCTGGAGGAGCAATGGCCAAGAAGGTGTTTAGGGATCTCTGTTTTTCCTTCCCAAATACCAGAGGGTGATCATCGTTAAGGGGGAGAAGAAGCTGGCATGGGCCGCCCATACCTCTTAATGTGGATGAGGGTCAACCTCTCATATAAACTGTAACTTGCTCTCCTGGTTTGTATTTTAGGATGACTCAGGAAATTTCCTAAAGGAGCTGCTTGGATACTGGGCTCCAAAGCAGTCAGTAAAGCAAATGTAGAATAACAACCTCCCCAAGAAGGGGAAGAAGGTATGAAAAACTGAAAGATGAGATCAGTTAACTGACTGATGAAGGTCTTAAGAGAACTGAAGAGATATTTCTAGAGTCAAACCAGGTAGACTTAAGAAACAATTGAAAGTGGAGAGAGACAGGAATTAACAATAATTTCAAGGTTTTTTTTAGCTATAATGACTACATTGGAGCTATTAAAAACGGACAAAGGAGGTACAGGATTGGGGTGCCAGGAGGTACAATTAATGAACACATTTGAATGTTGTGAGGACTCGAAAAGACGTCTAGTCAAGAACTGGAAATACTCTGTTTCCCCGAAAATAAGACCTAGCTGGACAATCAGTTTTAATGCGTCTTTTGGAGCAAAAATTAATATGACCTGGTATATTATATTATATTGTACTATACCTGGTCTTATATTGTAGTAAAATAAGACCGGGTCTTATATTAATTTTTGCTCCAAAAGATGCATTAGAGATGATTGCCTGGCTAGGTCTTATTTTCAGGGAAACACGGTAGGGATGGAGTGTCCAGATGAAGGATTAAGGCTGGAGATGGGGATTATAATTTATTAGAGGGCATGAGATAGAATCCAAAGAGGCAGATAGAATAACATGTCAGTGAAGGAGACAGAAAAAGAGGGAAGAGGTGAGTAAGAACCAGGAGTAAACGGAGTTCAGGAAACCAGAAGAGGGGATTCTGTTGCTTAGAGGCTTCAAGGTAAAGGAATTTACAGACTAATGGAAGTGAAGACCAACACAGCTAATCACCCTATAAGGCTTAATGTTCTGAGTAGTAGAGGAGTGGGACAGAGAGAAGGACTGAGAAGAAGATGCCAGACATGTGCTCTCTGCAGAAAGAGGCATAGCTCCTCCGTGTAAGTCAAAGGACACAAGAGCTCCTCTAACCCCTCCCTGTCCCCGCAAATGAGCTGATGTGCTCATTTTCTCTCCTCCTTCAGTTCCCAGTGAAAGAGATATCTCTGTCTTCTGTCCTCAGGATATCTTCTACTTCTCCCCTCTTCCCCTTCAGCACATGAAAAAGTTCAAGTCTGTCACTGCGGAAAGTAAGCACTTCCCTAACTTCATACAGCCCTCCAGCTTCCAATCTTTCTCCTCACCTTTAAAGCTAAGGCCCTGGACATGTCTTTTTTTTTAAGAAAAGAAAAAAACTATTAAAATTGTAATACTCGATATATACCGATAACAGAAGATGAATACAAGTCATGTTTGACTTCTGCAAGTACAAGAAGTTTTCAAAGTGTAACTTTTTTTAGTTTCAGTGTACAAAACAATGTAATAGACACAGCTATCTCCCTGCTAGACTGAAAGTGTGGCTAATGGGGAGACCATGTCTTATTTATTCCTGTCCCAGCTCCTGTCACAGAGCCTACTGCAGAGCATGTGCTCAAGGGTTGTGTTGAAGCAATAAATGAATGCACAAAGGGATTTTAATAAATATTCTCATTTGCAACTTACAACAGTCCTTTGAGGTTGAATGAATGAGACATTAGCCCCATCAAGGCTCAGAGATTCCAAGTGATTTGCTTAATTTCACCTAGCAAGAAGAGCCAAGCCTCAAATCTAGTTCTTCTAGGACTCTTCCATCTATACCACAGCTTTCCCCTCATACGCCACATATGAGGCCGCACTGGACAGGTTGGAAGCATTCTTAGTCTCAACAACGATACTAAGTTAGTGTTTATTGAGTATTTACTACATGCTA